>NW_006787469.1:2162022-2164518 GCF_000442215.2 Lipotes vexillifer
GGGGGGGGAGGGAGGAGAAAATCTGGATAGATCTATAGCAAGTAGAGATTAAAACTTGTAATTAAAAACTTTCCACAAAGGGAGAAAACCAATAAATAGCTGAATCGTGGGTTTGCATTATTCTCTAAACTTCTCTATATGCTTAATACTTCACTTGAAAACTCCTTACAATGTTTATATTACAGTTATTGCAGAACCAAATGGTGTGCTAGAAATACAATTCTTTCACTAAGCTTCCAATGTTAACAACCGAAGTCTCTCAAAGGTTTCTGTCAAATTCAAATGAATTCTTTTTTATATGCCGCTAGTTTCAAAATCATGCTCCATTTTACCTTGATTTTATATCTGAGGCATGTCTTTCTCTAGTATTCTCTGACTTTATCATTTCTCAAATTTTCCAACCTCTCAATCTTACTATGTATTCTGCTAATCCTTTTCCCCCCTGAAGGTATCCTTTTCTTCTGCAAATGGGGCTATCTGCTCTCCAGGCTATCTACTGTCCTGGGCTTTCCTTCACTGACTATTTGAGTTGGAGTCTCTCCAACCTAGATCCTATGTTTCCTGTCCTCATTTTAGTAAAGTATATCCTCAAGTAACTCTTCCTAAGAAAGAATAGGATGAGAGAAAAATGTTCTGAATTCTTGTATTTCTGAAAATGTTGTATTCTTCTCTAACACTGGGTGAATAATATTGCTACAAATAGAATTCTACGTTTAAAATTATTTACCCTCAGAATTTTGAAGGCACTGCTCTACTAGCTTCTACCATCCAGATTTCTAATAAGAAATGTGCTTTTTGATTTTTGTTCCTTTAGAGGGCACTTACATTTTTCTCTCTGAAATCTTTCAGAATCTTCTCCTTATAATTGGTATACTGAAAATTTCACACTGAGGAGTCTAGATGTGTGTCTTTGACACTGTGGGGCCTTAGACTTCTGCTTCCCTTTAGCTCTGGGAAATCTTGTATTATTTCTTTGAGAATTTTCTTTCCTTCTTTTTTCCTATAACTTTTACTAATCTTCAGGATGAATGAAAATTAGAAAATAAAAATACTAAAGAGAGGGGATAAGAACTATAAATCAATATTTAACTCTAGTTAATATATGCTAAAATATTTAGGGGGAAATGTACTGACATCTACAACTGTCTTCGAAAAGCATAAAAAGAAATCCCAGATGGATTGATGGCTGGATAGAGATAAAGAGATGATAAAGTAAGTATATTAAAATGTTAATAGCAGTGTCTAGGTGGTGGATAAATAAGTGTTCATTGTAACATTCTTTCAACTTCCCAGTAAGTTCAAAAATTTTAATCAAAAATGTGAAGGAAAAAAACCAAACTCATAGATGTTTTCCCTTCTTGTCATTTTAAGTTCGACATTTTCTAGTCTATGAGCTCTTAAAGGAACAGATTATAACCAAAGTGAAATTTGAAGTAAAAACCATGCCAACTGCCTAATCTGGCAGAACTTGACTTCTATTCTTTTGTTTATATAATAAGCATGCTTTCATCTGTCTTAAATCTGTAGGAATTTTCAATGTCTGACAAGGAGTTTTTTATGTCTGACAAGGCATAAGCAAAGGTCAGGATTTGTTCAGTCACAAAAACAGATGCCCAGAAATCAACAACATATAGACTTTAGGGACACCTACTGGCTTAATATCACAATCTTTCAAAGAGGTATTAGGTGTTCAGAATTCTTATTCAATTAAGTCACCACTTCAACAAATTTATTTATTTGAGCAATCCAATAAATGACAACTTCAGGACTCTTTCCAAGATGGCAGAGGAGTAAGACGCAGAGATCACCTTCCTCCCCACAGATACACCAGAAATACATCTACACGTGGAGCAACTCCTACAGAACACCTACTGAACGCTGGCAGGAGACCTCAGACCTCCCAAAAGGCAAGAAACTCCCCACGTACCTGGGTAGGGCAAGAGAAAAAAGAATAAACAGAGACAAAAGGATAAGGACGGTACCTGCACCAGTGGGAGGGAGCCGTGAAGGAGGAAAGGTCTCCACACACTAGGAGCCCCTTCGCGGGCAGAGATTGCGGGAGGCGGAGCGGGGAGCTTCGGAGCCGCGGAGGACAGCACAGCAACAGGGGCGCGGAGGGCAAAGCGGAGAGATTCCCGCACAGAGGATCGGCGCCGACCGGCGCTCACCAGCCCGAGAGGCTCGTGTGCTCACCCGCCGGGGGCGGGCGGGGCTGCGAGCTGAGGCTCGGTTTCGGTTTCGGTCGGAGCTCAGGGAGAGGACTGGGGTTGGCGGCTTGAACACAGCCCGAAGGGGTTAGTGCGCCACGGATAGCCGGGAGGGAGTCCGGGGGAAAGTCTGGACCTACCCAAGAGGCAAGAGACCTTTTCTTGCCTCTGTGTTTCCTGGGGCGCGAGGAGAGGGGTTTTAAGAGCGCTGCCTAAAGGAGCTCCAGAGACGGGCGCGAGAAAAGCTCGGAAACCAGAGACGGGCAGGAGACGCTAAGGCTGCTGCTGC
>NW_006787469.1:2166544-2174168 GCF_000442215.2 Lipotes vexillifer
CCCACCACCACCCCAGCCTCCCACTTTTCTTCCTAAGGAAAGCTCTAAAATAGAGTTTCAAAGGTTTCAACTCTCTTAACCAGTAGGCCCCCGAGATTCTGCCTTTTTGTGGGCACATGGCATTGACCTTATCTGCAGATCATCTCCGTGGATTATGTTTTCACTAGACATGCCCCTGGGGAAAAATATTGTCCAAAAAAAGGTCCTGTTCTAGACCCACCCAGAATGACATAATATTAAGTGTTTTCCATCTTCAACAGTGATACTCTTTTGAGAACTCACAGCCAGTTTGAATTTAGCTAAGTCCAATGTTTTCTTTCTCTTTTTGGTTCATAATTTCCCAGGGGCCTGCTACCTTCGTGCTTAGCTGAAAATGCAGCATTCTCCAGCAGAGAATGCTCTCTGGTATATTTAAAGCAATTAGGTCCCGGGACTTCCCTGGTGGTGCAGTGGTTCAGAATCCGCCTGCCAATGCAGGGGACACGGGTTCGAGCCCTGGTCCGGGAAGATCCCACATGCCGCAGAGCAGCTAAGCCCGTGCGCCACAGCTACTGAGCCTGAGCTCTAGAGCCTGCGAGCCAGAATTACTGAGCCCATGTGCCCCAACTACTGTAGCCCACGTGCCTAGAGCCCGTGCTCCGCAACAAGAGAAGCCACCACAATGAGAAGCCCGCGCATAGCAACGAAGAGTAGCCGCCGCTCGCCGCAACTAGAGAAAGCCGCGTGCAGCAACGAAGACCCAACGCAGCCAAAAATAAATAAACTAATTTAAAAAAAGAAAAAAAGCAATTAGGGCCCTGAATGAGAAGTTCAGTTATAGACAAAGATAAAAGATCAAATTTTAATTAGCTATGGAAATATTATTTTATTAAAGATAGAGTAATTATAAATTATTATAAAGTTATTTTATAAATTGAAAAGAAAAACAAAACCTTTCATTTTATGGGCTCTGTCTATATTTTGCCTTTACCTCATCATTTCACTTAATTCTCTCAAACACTGAGTTGAACGCTCTTATTCCTGTGTAAGGTATTTGCAATTGTGCTACAAATAGGTGACCAACTAGGGCTGAGGGGTTTCTTGGGATGTGGGACTGGCAGCTAAAAGTGGGCAAGTCCCAGGCAAACTGGGACAAATTGGTCACCCTAGAAACTACCCATCTATTTAGTAGCCTAAAACAGAATGATCATTTCTCACAGTTCTGTGGGCTGAATGGGTGGTGGTTCTGCTGTTTTCACCGGAACTCTCCATATGGCTGCTTGGCTGAGGCTGGATGGGATAAGATGTCTGGGGCCTCACCAGAGATGGCTGGCCCTCTTCCTCCATGGAATCTTTCATCACAGCACGGGGGCCTCAGGGTTCCACAGGGTAAGTGTGGAAGCTGCAGGGCCTCTTGAAACCATGCTCAAAAGTTAAGTATTGCCGCTTCGACCACATAGAGTGATGCAGACTCAGCGCCAGCCCAATTCAAGACATGAGAAAATAGACTTCAACTTTCAAAAAATCTTATTGAAAGATTCATTATTGATGAATTGGGAGATTGGGACTGACGTATATACACTAATATGTATAAAATGAATAAGTAATAAGAATTTGCTGTATAAAAAAATAAATAAAATTCAAAAATTCAAAAAAAAGGTAGAATATATACATTATGTGTAAGGAGTGAAAAAATATCACTAGAGATCTACATCATTAGAAGGATTAAGAGAATATAATAAACAACTTTGCTAAAAAATTTGATTACTTTCTTGAAATGGGCAAATTCCTTGAAGACAAAAACTCCAAAGCTCACTCAAGAAGGAGATTACTTGAATTAGCTCTATGTGTGTTAAATAAATTTAATTAATTAAAAAAAATCTTATTGAAAGATAGTGGACATACAATATTATGTTAGTTTCATGTGTACTACATAGAGATTTGACTTGCATACATTATGAAATGATCACACGAGAAATCTAGTAACCATCTGTCCACATACAAAGTTATGACAGTATTATTGACCATTATTGTGCTATACATTCCATCCTCAGGCTTATTTATTTTATAACTGGAGGTTTATACCTCTTAATCCTCTTCAGCTATTTCACCCACCCTCCCCTCTGGCAGCCATCCATTTATTCTCTGTATCTATGAGTCTGTTTTCATTTTGTTTAGTTTTTTAGATTCTGCATATAAGTGAGATCACATGTGGTATTTGTCTTTGTCTGACTTATTTAGTATAATGCCCTCTAGATTCATCCATGTTATTGCAAATGGTAAGGTTTCTTTTTTATGGCTGAGTAGTATTCCATTGCATTCCACACTTTTGATGGGAGGAGTTGCAGAGAATATGGTCATTTTTAGTCCATCACAATCCCCATCATATACATGAGATTCAGTAAATTTAAGTAACTTTTCCAAGACTACATAGCTCTTAAGTGGCAATTCGAGCCTTTGAACCCAGGTCTGTGTGTTTGAAAAACCCATGAGTTTTTCTGGGTTTGAGTCACCATGCCCTGGTGGGGTATAACTACAACATTCGATAATCCAGAGAGCAAATGGGTATTTTCCTGCAGTGCTGGTGTGGAGTGGTGGAGAACGGAGAAAGAGACATAGAAGCAGTGATCTGTGATGTCTGGATTACTGGCATCACAAGTTTGTCCAGTCTGTTTGGAGAATATATTTGCCTGATACTTGCCTGATTCTGTAAATATGTTCGGGCTCCTGCTGTTCTCCTGCCCCGTACTTGAGTACAAGCTTATTTCTAAAAGTAAATTCTTCAGTGGGACTCAGATATTCTATATTCTTGGCCTTGATGTTTCTCTTTCTCTTATGCATTGTAACATTCTTTTTCTACATAAGCCTTTGGATCATCTACAGTTTGAGAGTTTGAAAGACAGTTGTCCCAAGTCGGTTGTTTTCAAAGAGTGGGGGGTCCCTGAGTCCCTTTCAGGGAGTCCATGAGGTCAAAACTATTTTTATAATGCCAAGGTATTATTTGCTTTTCTCTGCTTTCATTCCATCTAGGGTGTAAAGTGGAGTTTTCCAGAAGCTAAGTAATGTGTGATACTGCAACAGATTTTAGTGGAAGCAGATATGAGAATTCCACTCCTTCCTACTAAGACATTAAAGGGACTTGAAAAAAAAAAACTAATGAAGTCTTCTCTTTTGTTCCTTTTTTTAAAAAAAGTTACTTTTTATTAAAAATGTATTTTTATGTTAGCATATTAAGAGTTTGCTGTGATTTTTAAATTAATACACAAATATTTTTAAAGTTTCTCATTTTGTTTCTCATAGTAATAAAATAAATTTTAACTTACTTTTAATTAAAAATTAATAATAGTCACAGAAGCTCTTTGGAGTCCTCAATTTAAGATAGAGTTCTGAAAGCAAAAAGTTTTCATTATTTTATTAGCTGCCATTTGCAAAGCTTGGGCAATTTGCTCTCTTTTAATCCTCCCAGCAAACCTATCAGGAAGGTACCCCATTAATCTCCTCCCAGAGGCATAAACTAGGGCTCAAAATCATTAGCCACACAGCTTGCATGCTGTGCAGCTAGAATTTGAAGCTAGTTCTATCTGACCCCAAAATCAAACTTGAAGGAATCAGTAACCTCCTTGCATGCAATATACCTGTTGCTTTCCTGGACAGAGAGGTTGAAGCAGAGGTCAAGAAGACTGGATGAATTATTTGAGATGGCTCAGGCAGCTAAAAGCCAAGACCTTCTGCTGTCTGTTCTACTCCTCATAGGGACTTGTCCTTTCAAATGGCAATTCCTTTTGTGAGAAAGGAATGCCTTCAAATTCAAATGATACTATGAACCTGGTGGAGGTCTGTTCCCCTTATAACAGGCATTTCTAATAGCACAGTATGCAGACTTTGCTGAGCACTCAACAAGGAAGAAACGTTTGTCCAGTTATCACATTCTAAACTGCCAAAATACATGTGCATTGCCTTAAGTTTTTCAATTATGTTACAGGTCAGCTTGTGCATTTTATCTGTTCGACTCTCTTTTGTAAAACAATTACAATGGTAAAAACAAAGAAACTATTGAGTACTTAACTATGCGTCGGTCACCGAGAGGAAGACTTGATACCAAGGTCTCTCTGAATCCTCACAAGAATACTCCCAGGCTGGCAGTGGGGTGTCCTACCTGCTTTACAGATAAGGAGATGGGCTTGCCGAGGGGAAGCTACTTGCCTGAGGTCACCCAGCTAGTAAGTAGGCGGTGAGTCAAGTATCAGACCCAGGTCCGGGTGGTTCCCAGGCTAAGATTCTTAACCAGCATGCATTGCAAGATCCTAAAAGGCAATGTCAATCTGTCTGTGGAAAGGAGTTCCCCAAAGTAAACTTGAAGTAGCCCAGGTAAATTAGGAAAGGGTCACAATTTTATGGTCAGAGATTTTAAGGAAAAACCAAGTGATGCAACCTCTTCATGTAATAAGAAAACAGATACAATTCTTTAATTTTGTCCTTAGCTTAACCCTTCACTAACATCCAGCAGCTCGGAGTGTACAGAGAAAGGCAGTAAATTCCTCATCTGTATCCCAGTGTGCCAACTGTTTTGGTTTTAATTGTGTCAGGTGTGTCTTCCTTCTGCCTGGAGGTCCTTCCTTAGGTTTGAAAATATCATGATCACATCAACAGTGTGAGAGGTGGTGGGAGAGCTGAGGTTCCACATGTGTCAACAACAGATGTGCACGTCTCCTGGAGCACTGGAAAAAAGAGTAATAGGAGTTCCCTTAGGGCTGTGCTCCACGTGCCCCAGGAGGGGATAAGGACGAAAGCCTCTGTAATTTATATTGACTGCTGAGGTAACCAGGTGCTTTCAGCAAGCATTCCAGTTGCAAATTTGGGTTTTAACAACCTTCCCAACAACCTCTGATTCCTCTTAAAAACAAAGAGGGAAGAGATATGGGAACATATATATATGTATAACTGACTCACTCTGTTATAAAGCAGAAACTAACACACCATTGTAAAGCAATTATACCCCAATAAAGATGTTTAAAAAAAAAAAAAAAATGACAACTTCATACTTCATGGATGGCAACATCTTTAAGGGTTTAAATTAAGAATTACTTATAATTTTTAAGCCCACTGAATTAATACTATAAAGTAACAGTGCTTAAAAATTCAAAGCTCAGGGCTTCCCTGGTGGCGCAGTGGTTGAGAGTCCGCCTGCCAATGCAGGGGACATGGGCTTGTGCCCTGGTCCGGGAAGATCCCACATGCCGCGGAGCGGCTGGGCCCGTAAGCCATGGCCGCTGAGCCTGCGCATCCGGAGCCTGTGCTCTGCAACGGGAGAGGCCACAGCAGTGAGAGGCCCATGTACCGCAAAAAAAAAAAAAAAAAAAAAAAAAAAAAATTCAAAGCTTAGTAGAATACACAATAAAACAGAATTTACTGGGTTGTATATATATTATTATATGACATATTAAATAAATCTCAGATATTGTCCATCTGACTAGGTTATGTGGCAGAACTACATGTACTGAAGCTGTAGGATGCATTTTTTGAAGATTCTTTAGCGTTTGAAGATTATTTTTCATAGAAAATTTCTGTATAACAATAGTCAACACAAATTATTTTATAAATTAAATACCTGCTTTGCACTACAGAAAACTCCAAGAGTAAAGATAAACTCTGTAACAACATACAAGCGTACTTCATTTTATTGCCCTTCATTTTATTATGCTTCACAGATATTGCATTTTACAAATTGAAGGTTTGTGGCAACCCTGTGTTGAGCAAGCCTATATGCACCATTTTTCCAAAAGCATTTGCTCTCTTCATGTCTCTGTGTCACATTTTGGTAATTCTCACAGTATTTCAAACTTTTTCATTATTATTACATTTGTAATGGTGATCTGTGGTCAGTGGTCTTTGATGTTACTATAATTGTTTGGGGCTGCCAAAAACCACGCCTATATAAGACTGAACTTAACTGATAAATGTTTTGTGTGTTCTGACTGCTCCACCCACCGGCAATTCCCCCATCTCTCCCTCTCCTCAGGCCTCCCTATTCCTTGAGACACAACAATATTGAAATTAGGCCAATTAATGACCCTACAGTGGCCTCTAAGTGAAGTTAGAGGAGGAAAGGAGTAAAGTTGCACATCTCTCACTTTAAATAAAAACTAGAAATGATTAAGCTTGGTGAGGAAGGCATGTTGAAAGCTGAAATAGGTCGAAAGCGAGGCATCTTGTGCCAAACCGTTAGCCAAGTTGTGAATGCAAAGGAGGTTCTTGCAGGAAGTTAAAAGTGCTACTCCAGTGAACACTTGAATGGTAAGAAAGAGAAACAGCGTTACTGCTGACATGGAAAAAAATTTTAGTAGTTTGGGTAGAAGATCAAAGCAGCCACAACATTCCCTTTAGCCAAAGCCTAATCCAGAGCAAGGCCCTACTCTCTTCAATTCAGTGAAGGCTGAGGGAGGTGAGGAAGCCGCAGAAGAGAAGTGTGAAGCTAGCAGAGGTTGGTTCATGAAGTTTAAGGAAAGAAGCCATCTCCATAACATTCAAGAGCAAGGTGAAGCACCAAGTGCTGATGTAGAAGCTACAGCAAGTTATCCACAAGATCTAGCTAAGATAATGAATGAATCTGGCTACGCTAAACAACAGACTTTCAATGTAGACGAAATGGTCTTATATTGGAAGAAGCCAATGAGGACTTTCATAGCTACAGAAGAGAAGTCAATGCCTGGCTTCAAAGTTTCAATGGACCAGTTGACTCTCATTTTAGGGGCTAATGCCACTGGTGACTTTAAGTTGAAGCCAACGTTTATTTACCATTCTGAAAATCCTAGGGCCCTTAAGAATTATGCTAAATCTATTCTGCTTGTGCTCTATAAATGCAATGACAAAGTCTGGATGATGGCACATCGGTTTACAACATGGTTTACTGAATATCTTAAACGCACTTTGAGATCTACTGCTTAGAAAAAAAGATTCCTTTCAAATTTTATTGCTCATTGACAATGTACCAAGTCACCCAAGAGCTCTGATGGAGATGTACAATGAGATTTAATGTTGTTTTCATGCCTGCTAACACAACATCCATTCTGCACCCTGTGGATCAAGGAGTAATTTCACCTTTCAAGTCTTACTATTTAAGAAATACACCTTGTAAGGCTACAGTTAGCCATAGATAGTGATTCCTCTGATGGATCTGGGCAAAGTCAGCTAAAAACCTTTTGAAAAGGATTCACTATTCTAGATGCCATTAAGAACATTCATTAAAAAAAAAAGTATATATATAAACAACAACAACATTCGTGGTTCATGGGAAAAGATCAAAATATCATTAAACAGGAGTCTCGAAGAAGTTGATTCTTATCCTCATGGTGACTCTAACAGGTTCAAGACTTCAACAGAGGAAGTAAATACTGATGTGGTGGAAATAACAAAAGTGAGACAGGCTGGGACCTGGGACCCTTTGCTGCAGTGCTGCAATGCTTGCACCTGGACACACCTCTCCTTGAGCAACAAAATACAAAGAAACTGTATGGGACAAAAAATAACTGTCTGCATGCGCAATTAGGGCAAATTCTGGACAAAACATACAAAGAGACCAAAAATCCCAACTGTCACTTTTGAAGAGCCTGGAGCAAAAGGAGGGTACTGCCATGCCCCCTACACG
>NW_006787469.1:2174232-2200947 GCF_000442215.2 Lipotes vexillifer
CCTACACGAAACACGAACTAAGGGATGGGCAAACCACCTAAGCCACCCCTCCAGCCCGACGCCTGGACACACCCCTACCCTCACCCCACGTAAAGAACAAGCTCACCCCCACGCAGGGGGCGAGCAAGCAAAGGAGCCTGTTGTTTGTTCTTGCTCCCCCCTGCTGCAGCAGGGGCCCCAATAAAGGCTTGCCTGAATTTCTTGTCTGACCTCTGATCAATTTCCATTGATTAAGAAGGCCAAGAACCCTGGTCGGTAACAAAAGAATGAGAAGTAGAGCCTGAAGGTGTGGCTGAAATGCTGCAATGTCACAATAAAACTTTCATGGATGAGGAGTTTCTTCTTATGGATAAGCAAAGAGAGGTTTCTTAAGATAGAATCTACTCCTGGTAAAGATGCTGTGAAGACCCTGGTGAAATGACAACAAAAGATTTAGAACATGACATAAACTTGGTCGATAAAGCAGTGCCAGGGTCTGAGAGGATTGATACCAATTTTGGAAAAATTTCTACGTGGGTAAAATGCTATCAAATAGCACTGCATATTACAGAGAAATCATTCATGAAAGGAAGAGTCAATCTACGTGGCAAACTTCACTACTGTCTTATTTTAAGAAATTGCTGCAGCCCCCACAGCCTTCAGCAACCACCACCCGGATCAGTCAGCAGCCATCAACATGGAGGCAAGACCCTCACCAGCGAAAAGACTAGAGATCACTGAAGGCTCAGATGATGGTTAGCATTTTCTAGTAATGAAGTATTTTTAAATTAAGGTATGTACATTGTTTTTGTAGACATAATACTATTGTATACTTAATAGACTACAGAACAGTATAAACACAACTTATATGCACTGGGAAACAACAAAATTCGTGGCACTTTACTGCAATATTTGCTTTATTATGGTGGTCTGGAACCTAACCTGCTATTATCTCCAAGGTATAGCCTGTAAATACCAAAGGATAAGTGCATAAAATAAAATGTAATCACAGGGTATGAATGCTAAAGGAATATATGAAGCAAGAAAAATGAACAGTAGCTCTAAGACTTTGGAGGGAAATGAGAAAGGATCACAGTATATCAGGATGAAAATAATTGGATTCTAGTCTTAGTTCTGTGATTAACTGCATGACTTTGGATAAATAATTGAATCACTGTGCCTGTTTCCTTATCTGTAAGACAGAGATAATACTGGTCCTGTCTTTCCCAGTGTCATTTTGAAGGCTAAGTGAGAATACTGTATATATGGAAGGGATGGGATTTCAAAGTTAAAGTGCTATAAGGGAACTCTACTCAATATTCTATAATAACCTATATGAAAAAAAATATGAAAAAGAGTGGATATATGTATATGAATCACTTAGCTGTACACCTGAAACACAACATTGTATATCAACTATATGCCAATATAAAATAAAAATTCAATTTAAAAAGTTTTAAAAAAGTTAAAGTGCTATATAATATAAAGGGCTATTAAGTTACTACCTCATTTAGGTTAAGCCAGTGAAATCACTTTTATGTCATTTAAAGGTTAAAAAAACAAGCATATGATTCATAATCACATTTTTTCTTATTATTAAAGAATCTTGCTTATGACTAGTTGACTAACAGATTATACACCGAGAGCCTAATTAACATGACTTTAATATTCAAGCAATAAAAACAGCTTTTCTATTTACATTAATACATGTTTATAATAGAAACTGTAGAAACTTCAGAAAATTGAGGCAAAAATAAAAACTGCTCACATTCTCACCATCCAGAAACAATGTTAATATTTTAGTGTACTTATCCCCAGTGTATGTGCTATACATATATAAAAACACATTTTTAAAAACAAAAACATATATGTACACAACATTTTTTGTTAACCTGCTTTCTTGTATCAGTAATATTTTCCTGTGTCAACGGATATTCTTCGAAACTATTTTTTGTGGCTGCATACTAATGAGTATATTTCTAAGGCATGAAATCATAATATCCAGAACGATAAGGTACATACCACTCACTGCTGGTGGGAGTGCAAACTGGTAGTCAACTTAGCAATATTTATGTCATAACCTGTGATACTGCAATTCCCTAAGAAAAATCCCAATTTATGCAAGGAGGCACATACAAAGATAATCAACTGGTAATGCAGTCACTTCTGGAAAGGGGAAGAGGGTGACACAGGAGGGGTGGAAGGAGGAAGACCGTAGCCTTTCACTGTACACCCTTTCGTACCACTACTGCCTCCCTCAGTCACACAAACAGTACTTACCAGAATTTTATCAGCTTTGGCTTCACTAATCCCCTTAATATTTATTAGCTCCTTCTTTGGTGCATAGGCAACAGCCTCCACAGTATGGAATCCAGCTTCTTCCAATTTCTTCACATCATTGGCATGTATGCCACATTGCTGCAAGTGAAGAAAACTGTGGATAAATTTAAGCTTCAATTCCCTCATCTGTCTAATGTGGTTATTTGTCCTACCTACTTCACAGAGCTCTTTTTAACTGTGATATTATACGCAAAAGCTTTGAAAAGTATGACCTAAAATGTGAGGCATTTAATAAAAAATTATCAACCTATTCATTATCAAAACCAGTGGGTTTTATTTTTTATACAGCAGGTTCTTATTAGTTATCTAGTTTATACATATTAGTGTATATATGCCAGTCCCAATCTCCCAATTCATCCCACCACCACCACCACTTTCCCCCCTTGGTGTCCATGTTTGTTCTCTACACCTGTATGACAGTCTCTAGGATCCATCCATGTCTCTACAAATGACCCAATTTCATTCCTTTTTATGGCCGAGTAATATTCCATTGTATATATGTACCACATCTTCTTTTTAAATTAAACAAAAATTCTTTTAATTTTATCTTTGGCTGCATTGGGTCTTCGTTGCTGTGCATGGGCTTTTCTCTGGTTGTGGCGAGTGGGGGCTACTCTTCGTTGTGGTGCACAGGCTCCTCATTGCAGTGGCTTCTCTTGTTGTGGAGCACAGGCTCTAGGCATGCAGGCTTCAGTAGTTGTGGCACACGGGCTCAGTAGTTGTGGCTCATGGGCTCTAGAGCGCAGGCTCAGTAGTTGTGGTGCATGGGCTCATTTGCTCCGTGGCATGTGGGATCTTCCCGGACCAGGGCTCGAATCCGTGTCCCCTGCATTGGCAGGCGGATTCCTAACCACTGTACCACCAGGGAAGGCCCCACATCTTCTTTATCCATTCATCTGTCGATGGGCATTTAGGGTGCTTCCATGACCTGGCTATTGTAAATAGTGGTGCAATGAATTTTGGGGTGCATGTGTCTTTTTGAATTATGGTTTTCTCTGGGTATATGCCCAGTAGTGGGATTGCTGGGTCATATGGTAATTCTATTCTTACTTTTTTAAGGAACCTCCATACTGTTCTCCATAGTGGCTGTATCAATTTACATTCCCACCAACAGTGCAAGAGGGTTCCCTTTTCTCCACACCCTCTCCAGCACTTGTTGTTTATAGATTTTCTGATGATGCCTATTCTAACCAGTGTGAGGTGATACCTCATTGTAGTTTTGATTTGCATTTTTCTAATAATTAGTGGTGTTGAGCAGCTTTTCATGTGCTTCTTGGCCATCTGTATGTCTTCTTTGGAGAAATGTCTATTTAGGTCTTCTGCCCATTTTTGGATTGGGTTTTTTTTTTTTTAAATATTGAGCTACATGAGCTGTTTATATATTTTAGAGATTAATTCTTTGTCCACTGATTCGTTTGCAAATATTTTCTCCCATTTTGAGGGTTGTCTTTTCATCTTGTTTGTAGCTTCTTTTGCTTTGCAAAAGCTTTTAAGTTTCATTAGGTCCCATTTGTTGTTTTTATTTCCATTACTCTAGGAGGTGGATCAAAAAAGATCTTGGGGCTTTTTCCCTGGTGGCGCAGTGGTTGAGAGTCCGCCCGCCGATGCAGGGGACACGGGTTCGTACCCCGGTCCGGGAAGATCCCGCACGCCGCGGAGCAGCTGGGCCCGTGAGCCATGGCTGCTGGGCCTGCACGTCCGGAGCCTGCACTCCGCAACAGGAGAGGCCACAACAGTGAGAGGCCCGCGTACAGAAAAAAAAAAAAAGATCTTGCTGTGATTTATGTCAGAGTGTTCTTCCTATGTTTTCCTCTAGGAGTTTTTTATAGTGTCCGGTCTTATATTTAGGTCTCTAATCCATTTTGAGTTTATTTTTGTGTATGGTGTTAGGGAGTGTTCTTACTTCATTCTTTTACATGTAGCTGTCCAGTTTTCCCAAGCACCACTTATTGAAGAGACTGTCTTTCCTCCACTGTATATCCTTGCCTCCTTTGTCATAGATTAGTTGACCATAGGTGCAGGGGTTTATCTCTGAGCTTTCTATCCTGTTCCATTGATCTATATTTCTGTTTTTGTGCCAGTACCATATTGTCTTGATTACTGTAGCTTTGTACTATAGTCTGAAGTCAGGGAGTCTGATTCTTCCAGCTTTGTTTTTTTCCCTCAAGACTGCTTTGGCTATTCGGGGTCTTTTGTGTCTCCATACAAATTTTAAGATTTTTTGTTCTAGTTCTGTAAAAAAAATGCCATTGGTAATTTGATAGGGATTGCATTGAATCTGTAGATTACTTTGGGTAGTATAGTCATTTTCACAATATTGATTCTTCCAATCCAAGAACATGGTATGTCTCTCAATCTGTTTGTGTCATCTCTGATTTCTTTCATCAGTGCCTTATAGTTTTCTAAGTAGAGGTCTTTTACCTCCTTAGGTAGGTTTATTCCTAGGTATTTTATGCTATATGTTGCAATGGTGAATGGGATTGTTTCCTTAATTTCTCTTTCTAATCTTTCATTGTTAGTGTATAGGAATGCAAGAGATTTCTGTGCATAAATTTTCTATCCTGCAACTTTACCAAATTCATCGATTAGCTCTAGTAGTTTTCTGGTGGCATTTTTAGGATTCTCTATGTATAGTATCATGTCACCTGCAAACAGTGACAGTTTTACTTCTTCTTTTCCAATTTGTATTCCTTTTATTTCTTTTTCTCCTCTGACTGCCATGGCTAGGACTTCCAAAACTATGTTGAATAATAGTGGCAAGAGTGGACATCCTTGTCTTGTTCCTGATCTTAGAGGAAATGCTTTCAGTTTTTCACCATTGAGAATGATGTTTGCTGTTGGTTTGTCGTATATGGCCTTTATTATGTTGAGGTAGGTTCCCTCTATGCCCACTTTCTGGAGAGAAAAACCAGTAGTTTTAAACTAGCACTATGTATATTAAAATAGACTCTTGTCATGAATTGGATTAAACCTGTAACTCTAAACCTTTTATGACTAGGATTCTAAATGAACTTTGAGACCCTGGGCCCTAAAAGCCCACTTTAAACATTTCCCAATGTTTTCCACATCAAGCACACATAAAAAAATATGTTTTACACTAAGCTGGGGTAAACAGCTAAGACTGCCCCAGAGCTAAGGGAAGCATATCTTAGCATAACCTTTTTGTAGCACAATGAATGGAAAGCTCTGTTTTAACAATTGATATTAAAGATGGAGAAAACTACTTTTGGTCAGGGATTTATATACCACTTCTCAAAAACAAACCACCCAAAGGCACTTCTTTCTCCCTATATACAAAGTCAGCTTTGATTTTATTAGCCACCAAAACCATGACTTCTAGGACAGCATGAATTATTAGGGGGATGTGTATGTATCTGGGGGTCAGGGAAGGTTTGGGAGAAGGGAGAGAATAGTACCTGCCCATAGCAACCAGTCTGTTATTAATATTTAAGCAAAAAGCAATACACATGTGTGGGTATGAGGATGCTCACTAAAACCAAAAGTTATGACTCTGAATTTTCCAATGTTTATCACAAACCCGTTTAAGTAACTTCCAGAGAGTGGAAGCTTAGGGGGCAACGGGAGGAATATGCATAAAGAGACAGAAGAATGAAGGCTTTCTCAGCATTTTACCCTGCTTCTTCCAGCCCAAGTCAACTGCACTCACTCTGGGGACTCTGTACAATGCACAGAAATAGTGCAAGGCCCCAGCTCTGGTGCTTGATGTTCTTGTGCAGAGTCTTGAACTCTCACAACGTAACCCCAAGCCCTTCTCTCTGCCTATGACAGCTGTCTTCCTAGTAACTTCAGCACAGATCGAGGTCGGTGGAGAGACACTGTTCCTCTCCCCTTCCTGCATAGCTAGCCCAGACCACTGTAATTCTCTGGACAGTAATTTCATACTTAGTACAAACAGCACAGACTCTACCATGGGATCACAGGGCTTCTTAGTTTCTGACATCCAGCTCTAAGAAAGAAAAATGACAATGTAGTAGAAGAATTCTTGACAAAAAAAGAGATCTGGCCAGGTGTGTTTAGCAACTGTCTTAAGCCTTTCCACAGAATCCTTGACAACCCTCCTGAAAACCCTAATTTGGATTTTGACCTTAGTTAGTAAACCAATGGTTTATGTAAAGGTTGTGATTTCTCCCAATAGGTAGAACAATCTTGTCCAGCATTATAATTCTAAAATTAGCAACCAAGCACATACCTCTAATCGAGAAATAGGTTGTGGGCCAAAGCTCTCTTCTTCCACTGAAGTATCTGCATTTGCTTCAAGCTGCATCTGCATAGCCATTACTTAGTGTTCAATACTGAAAAGTACAGATGGCCATCAGGAAGAACACTAGAGAAAGTACAGAGCTGCAAACATAGTTTTACAATAAATCTCTTTAAGAATTACTTGCTAGGCTTTTGGCTTAATCACTGACATACCCATGGCAGGAAAAAGAAAAAAAAATCTCTCACCAGCCTTCCCTTCCACCTAGATAGCTGTATCACAAAGACTTTAGGAGGAGCCAGCACTATCTTGCTTCTTTTTTTTTTTTTTTTGCGGTACGCGGGCCTCTCACTGCCGTGGCCTCTCCCGTTGCGGAGCACAGGCTCTGTACGCGCAGGCTCAGCGGCCGTGGCTCACGGGCCCAGCTGCTCCGCAGCACGTAGGACCCTCCTGGACCGGGGCACGAACCCGTGTCCCCTGCATCGGCAGGCGGACTCCCAACCACTGCGCCACCAGGGAAGCCCTATCTTGCTTCTTAAAGTAGAACAGCTTGGACTCCCCTGGTGGTGCAGTGGTTAAAAATCCGCCTGCCAATGCAGAGGACACGGGTTCCATCCCTGGTCCGGGAACATCCCACACGCCGTGGAGCAACTAAGTCTGTCACCACAACTACTGTAGCCTGGGTGCCCTAGAGCCCACGCGCAGCAACTACTGAAGGCCACGCACCTAGAGCCCGTGCTCCGCAACGAGAAGCCCGCGTGCAGCAACGAAGACCCAACGCAGCCAAAAAAAAATAAAAAAAAGACGAACAGCTTAACTAGATCAACTATATCCCTCTGTTCCCCTGCTTCATATTCCTTAAGGATAGGGGCCAAGTCTCATTTATTTGTATACACCTCATGATACATGATAAATCTTAGGTACATCTTAGGTGTTTGGTAAATATTTGGCAAGTGAATGCAGACTTTCCAGAATTCTATTTAAAAAAAAAATAAAAATCGATGAAAGGTTAAACTGTTTCAGTTCCATTGTTCCCTTCCAGAAAGCAGGGTTTTGGGGTGGTGGGACAGGAGTGAAACAAAGGTACAGAATAATTGCCATAAGCCTCCATTCCTGATAGAGAAACAATGGACTGAGATGAGAGAAGTATCCCCACCTTAGGCAAGGACGGCTTGTAGTCACACAGTTTGCTTCTAACAGAAGTGTATGAAATTTAAAGATCACCACTTTTTTGGGGGGAGGGGACTGTGCGGCATGTGAGATCTTAGTTCCCCAATGAGGGATCGAACCCGCACTCACTGCATTAAAATCGCGGCGTCTTAACCACTGGACCACCAGGGAAGTCCCATAAAGATCACCATTTTAATCAATTCCAGACCTCACTGAATACACAAATGAATAAATAACATGGAATTACCTTGCTCAGTTTGAAACCTTCCATATAAATATAAGGCCTATACCAAAGTCAGATTATTTTGATAGAGTTAAGACTGTTCAGGTTGAAAAGAATGAAGAACAAAAAGATTTCTATTATGAGGTATTAGTAAAAGCAAACAAGTCTTGATGGCCACAAGAATAAATGCACTTAAATCTGGACAATTTAACAAGCAAAATAAATTTAACTCAAAAGACAACAGATAAGGGCTTCCGGGTGGCGCAGTGGTTAAGAATCCGCCTGCCAATGCAGTGGATACGGGTTCGAGTCCTAGTCTGGCAAGATCCCACATGCCACAGAGCAACGAAGCATGTGTGCCACAACTACTGAAGCCTGCGCACCTAGAGCCCGTGCTCCGCAACGAGAAGCCACCACAGTGAGAAGCCCACGCACTACAATGAAGCGTAGCCCCCGCTCGCCACAACTAGAGAAAGGCTGTGCGCGGCAACAAAGACCCAACGCAGCCAAAAATAAATAAATAAAATTAACAGGAAAAAAAAAAGAAATCTCCATTCTCAGAGACTTGACAGAAGATAACCATTTGTTCTTGACTGGTTCAGGTGTAGCTCTTAGATGGCATGTTTAGCATAATGTGAGCCTATGATAATTCCAAATATCAGAATCACCTGAATGCAGCTTAAATTTAAGTGTCTTCCTTCATAATTTATGAAAAAGATGGCTTGAACTGTATTCATATAGCAATAACCAAACAGCAAAAGACTGAAAAACTAGACTGTATTTAAATTTAGAACTTCTATTCATCAAAAGACACCACTGTGAGAATGAAGTCAAATGATAGTGAGGGGAGAAAATATTTACCACATATATAACTGGTAACCAGAACATACAAAGAATTCCTTCAAATCAGCAAGACAGACAGAGAACCCAATAGAAAAATAGGCAAGAGATCTGAAGAAGCACTGCACAACAGAAGATACCCAAATGGCTAATAAACATATCAACAAACGCTCAACTTCATTAATGATCAGGAAAATTAAAATTAAAACCACAAGGTAGGGCTTCCCTGGTGGCGCAGTGGTTCAGAGTCTGCCTGCCAGTACAGGGGACACGGGTTCGAGCCCTGGTCTGGGAAGATCCCGCATGCCTCGGAGCAACTAGGCCCGTGAGCCACAACTACTAAGCCTGCGCATCTGGAGCTTGTGCTCCGCAACAAGAGAGGCCGCGATAGTGAGAGGCCCGCCCACCGCGATGAAGAGTGCCCCCCCCCGGCCCCCCGGCTTGCTGCAACTAGAGAAAGCCCTCGTGCAGAAATGCAGACCCAACACAGCCAAAAATAAATAAATAATTAAAAAACCCCAAACCCACAAGGTAATAGCTAAAATTTAACAGATTGACAATACTAAGTATTAGCAAACGTGTGGAACAACTAAACACTCGTTCACTGCTGGTTTGAGTGTAAATTGGACAACTTTAGAAAACTGGTATTAAATATGGAAGATGAAGATAGGCAAATGCTATGACCCAGGAATTTCACTACTCTGCATTATTAACCCACTGAAAAGCATACACGTGTGCACCAAAATGTATGCAGGAATATTTTTTCTCAGCAGGCTTTCTCATACAAGTTAAAACTAGAAACAATCCCGATATCCGCCACAGGTATAATGAATAAGGAATACAACATAGGAACAAGAAAGAACTGCTAAATGCAAAGACATTTACAAACCTGCAGACAAAATGTTGAGCAAAGGCAGACACAAATATATAGTCTTCCTTTATACAAAATTCAACAACGGGCAAAATTAGACAATGGTGTTAGGAGTCAACACTGTGGTTACCTCTGGGGAAAAGGGAGAGTATTAGAGAAGGGGGCACAAGGGAGGCTTCTTGGGTGCTGACAGCATTCTATTTCTTGACCTGAGTGGTGATTATACAGATATATTCATTTTGTAATGATTCATGGAGCTGTTGTAAACACTTTTGATCTGTGCATTTTTCTATTTGTATATTACACTTCACTTCAGAAGTTTAAGAAAAAACAACAAATCTCACTAGAGAACATTCCCTAGACATCACTTGAACGGTCTTCCGCATTATAAAACGCAAATACCTTACTGGCAACTGGAGATGGGTACTCTGTAAGCCAAACTTTGTGTAACGGAAAGGGCACTCACCAGAAATCCGGCTCTGGCTTAAGAGCTGTGACTTTTAAGTCACTACACCTCTCTGGATCTTGGGCTTCCTCGCCCACGCCCATAAAGTGGATGTTGCAAGTGAAGGCCAGTAAGGTTCCTCCCAGCTCTAGAATGCGCTTCTATTTTCGCCACAATGAGCTCCGAGGGTCGGACTAGCCCGGGCACAACCTTGCTCCGCGCCGCCCCGCCCCGCCATATCCGAGTTTCTTACTTGGCATGGAGGGGCCCCTAAGCCCGCTAAGGGAGCTGGGGCCCAAGTCTGGGTCTAGGTACGGGTTCGGGCCCGGCTTACGCGGTGGGAAGGGGCCGGGTCTGCGCCTCACACTCACCTCAGCCTGCAGCGTAACTCGCCCGGGCGGGCTGCGCGCTCCGACTACAGTCCGCCGGACCCGCGCGCGCCCGACCCCGGACGGACTGCAAACACCCTCACCTGCGCCCCACTTCTCTACGCCCTTGCTCCAGCCTTCTGCACGAAACTCAGGCAACTTTCAGCTCCTAACTGCGCTCCTGGGGCGCGTCTCAGCTCTCTTCAGGTCTCGGTCTCAGGCGTCAGCACCCCCTCCGTCGGCCGCCTTCGGAAATCCCGCCAAATCCTATTGGGCAGGGTCACGCCTGCGTCAACGTAACGTCTCCCCGCCCTTCTCGGGTCCGCCTCCCCGCCACTTCGGCTACTCGTGAGGCCGAGATAGGCCGAAAGAACTTGACTTCGCAGGATGTTTTGGGTTCCCCTCTTGTTTTTCTCCCTTAGGACTAATTCAAAATTTGGAAGTTGCGTCCTTCTTCCCTTTACCAGATCGGGGACTACAACTCCCAAGAGGTAGTGGGCCGGCCCGAGACTACATCTCCCAATATGCATCGCGGGAGGGCGACGCAGCTTTAGCTCCTCACCACCTGTAGATAATAGCTAGGCTTTTCGGAACTCTTGATCTGTTTCTTAAGCATCTAAACTGGGGTATTTGGCCCTTCAGGTTGCTTTGAACTCCAACTCAGTCAAATTCTGGAGCCAGGGGCTTTCTAGGCCCTTGTAGGTGGTGGAGCTGAGGACGCTCGAGTAAATGGATGAGGCTGGAACATAGAGCTAATGGGGGAGAGGAAGAAAGGACTGAAATATTAGTAAAGCTGTGGTACTTTATTGGAGATTTGCGGGACTCCAGAGGAAGGAGACATTGATTTTGAGAATGTAAATCTTATCGTGGTTAAAAGTTGATTACGGTTTTAAAGGTTGGGTAGGGTTTCCTGGGCGAAGAAGAGAAGATGGAAAACATAAGCGGATAGAGCAGCATGGGTATGGAAATTAACAGTGTGGTCAAGGAATACTGTTGTCTGATGAGGCAGGAGAAGTGTAGTAACAGGTGCTGAGACTGTTAAATTACGTTTATTTCAGGCTATGAAGAGGCTTAAGACCATTGTAGAGCTTTGGCCTTTATTCTTTAGGTAATGGGGAAATCACTGAAAGTTTTTAACCTGATGAGTCAAGTGCTTAGACCTGTTTTTTGTTCCCCACCACTTTATATTTGTGGAGTGCTTTAAAATTCGTAAAGTTTTAATTTAATCCTCACACTGTTACCTGGTGGCATTGAAGGATAGATTTCAGGAGAGTGAGAGTAAAGACTACAAAAACTGTTAGGAAGCTCTTGCAATATTTCAGGCAAGAGAGGAAGGCCTGAGCTAGAGCAGTGACAGAGAGAACAGATTCAGGAAGCATTCTGGCGGTAGACTCAACCTTAGTGGTTATAGATGATACCTGGGGATAATAGTGAACTGCCTTCCATACCAGAGATAGGCACCTTCACCTCCTATTCTTCACATACTTTCCTCTTGAGAGCACCTGCAAACCCACAGCCCCTCTTGGCTGAGTGAAGATACATGACTTCTATCTTTCATTAAAATGGAATTCCTTTGGCTGTGTGGATGTCAAACCAGAGAAACCCCATCTGCAGAAAGATTAAGAAGTTTAGAGACTAAGAAAGTGGGAGAGAGTCATACAGAAAAAAAAGTTTTGAATTCTGACTGCTTTCCAGATCTTTCCAATTTCTCAGGGGCCCAGCAGCACAATGCTCTTGAGGTCCGTGAGATACCCCTATGTTCCAATGATCTCCCATTTTTTTCTGCTTAAACAAATATGTCTTTTCCTCCAAGACAACACACTAAGAAGTCGGAAATGAGACAAAATAGTTTTCTTGATAACAGTTAAATTAGCAATCCATGAGAATATTTATAAATGTGTAATTGAAAACTTTTGAATATATCCTAAGTTACAATGTAAGTGACCTATCTGAAATCTCAAGGAGGCAACTTCTAATAAGACCAAAAATCAGCAGAAATTTGATAATTCGTCTCAAGAAAAAGTGATCTCATCAGTATAGTCACCCTGGAGTATAGAAAGGGAAATCCAGAAAGGGAAACCCCAGGTCACATCCAAGTGATCTATTTGAGTAGTGCAAGGGATTCAATATTAGGAAGTCAGTTATAATTGGCTATGTTAGTAGGTCAAGGAGAAAAACCAAATGGTTAATTTCATCATGTTGGAAAAGCATCTGTCAGGGAGGAAGAAATTTTCCTCTACCCTCCTAAGTTCTTCTGGCTGATCTAAGAATTAAATTGACATAAGACAAGAAAATCAAACAAAATTTTAATAACATGTATACCTGGGAGTGACCCAGGAAACCTGAGTTACTCCTCAAAACAGCAGAAACCCTCACCATAAATACTATCTTTAGTAAGGACAAAAGAGGATGTTGGGGGTAGTGGTTTAGGACTTCAAAAGAGAGGAAGGCAATTCACAAGCAGATGGAAAAGCAAACATTTGGCAAATAAACGTTTGTTTGGCCATGCAGAGACAATGGAACACAGGGTGGACTTGTTTTAGGCAATTAGGGGGAAGGTCAAAGCTATTTCCTGACCTTGATTGGGCCTTGATTGTTTTCAACTCGAAATAACCCACAAAACAAAGAGACATTTTGGTGTGCCAAGTTTTGCTCCCCTACATATCCAATAAAATTCAACATAAATTCCTGATTAAGGGGAAAAAACAGTGAAAAGGAATTAGATATTTGCTTAACATGATCAGTTATATATTGATACAGATATCCCAGACAAGCTGCCATCATCTCTTTGCTAATGAAATGTTAGAAACACTTTCATTAAAATCAAGAACAAAATTATCTATTGCCATTATTATTTACTATTGTGCAAAAAGTGCTACTAAGTGTAATAACAAAAGAATGAAATAATAAAAGATAAAAAATAATAAAAGATGCATATCTTGGAAAAGATTTACAGATATGATTATATGCCTGGATAGTTTAAGGGACAATAAGAGAGTACATTAGTGTAGCTAATTATGAAATATAAAAAGATCAGAGCTTTATTAAGTGCTAACAATAACTAGATAATGTAATAGAAAAAAAGATCCCATTCAAAGTAGCAACAAAACCCATAAATGTCTAGGAATAAACTTTAAGAAATGTTCAGGACCTGCATGGAGAGATCTCTAAAACTATGTTTGCAGAAGAGCTCAATGTTATAAAGTTGAAAATTCTCCCAAATCAGTGAATTCCTAATAGAAATCCCAATGGGATTTGTGGCAATCACTGTGGGTTGCCTACCCAACAGACACTGCCTTTCTTTATGGCTAAGAGAAACTAGTATGTGGAAGGATGCTCTCTAGTAAGATTTTTGGATGACTTTGTCTTCATCTGCATTCTTTTGTGTATGGTTTGAACTTTTTGTACAAATTTGTTTTGACTTTATGATGATAGTTTTAAACTGTAACAAAATATAAAATATCTTGGAATAAACTTAATGGGAAAAGTGTACATCAAAGGAAACTTTAAGATATTAAAGAAAGGCCTTCCTTGGTGGCACAGTGGTTAAGAATCTGCCTGCCAATGCAGGGGACACAGGTTCGAGCCCTGGCCAGGGAAGATCCCATATGCCGCAAAGAAACTAAGCCCGTGCGCCACAACTACTGAGCCTGTGCTCTAGAGCTCGTGTGCCACAACTACTGAGCCCACGTGCCACAACTACTGAAGCCTGCGCACCTAGAGCCTGTGCTCTGCAACAAGAGAAGCCGCTGCAACGGGAAGGCTGCGCACCGCAACGAAGAGTAGCCCCTGCTCGCCTCAACCAGAGAAAGCCTGTGCACAGCAACAAAGACCCAACGCAGCCAACAATATAAAAAAATAAATTAAAAAAAGGATATTAAAGAAGGACACAAAACAGAAAAGCATACAATCTACTTGTAATGGAAGACTCAACATCTTTCTTTTTTAATTAATTAATTAATTTATTTATTTGACTGCACTGGGTCTTCGTTGCTGTGTGCGGGCTTTCTCTAGTTGTGGCGAGTGGGGGCTACTCTTGGTTGCAGTGCACGGGCTTCTCATTGCGGTGGCTTCTCGTTGCGGAGCACAGGCTCTAGGCACGCAGGCTTCAGTAGTTGTGGCACACAGGCTCAGTAGTTGTGGCTCGACTCTAGAGTGCAGGCTCAGTAGTTGTGGCACACAGGCTTAGTTGTTCCGCTGCATGTGGGATCATCCAGGAGCAGGGCTTGAACCTGTGTCCCCTGCATTGGCAGGGGGATTCTTAACCACTGAACACCAGGGAAGTCCAAGACTCAACATCTTAAAGATAGCAGTCCTCCATTAGTTGATCTTTAAATTTAATACAACATGTAAAAATACCAACAAGGTTTTTATTTTGGAACTGAACAAGCTAGTTCTCACGTTTATATGGTAAAATAAAGAGCAAGAAGAGCCATGAAAATCCTGAAATAAAAGGGCCCGAACTGACCAGCTATTAAAACAAATTACAAAACTACAAAATTAAAATGTACTTGTGCTAAAAAGATAGGTCAATGGCACAGACTAGTTATCCCAGTGTCATAGTTTCCTATCACTGCTAGTAACAAATTACCACAAATTTAGTGGCTTAAAACAAGAAAGATGTATTATCTTACAGTTCTGGAAGTCAGAAATCCTAAATTCTGAGTTTCACTGGGCTAAAATCAAGGTGTTGGCAGAATTGTGTTCCTTCTGGAGGTCCTAGGAGAGAGTCTATTTCCTTGCTTTTTCCAGGTTTTAGAGGCATCTGCATTCTTTGCCTTGAGGCCCCTTCCTCCATCTTCAAAGCCAACAATCACTTTGACCTTGGCTTCCCTCATCACATCTCCTTCTCTGACTCTGACATCCTGACTCCCTCTTATAAGGATCCTGTGATTACACTGGTCCACCCAGCTAATCCAGGATACTCTCCCCATGTCAAGATCCTTCAAAACATCTGCAAAGTCCCTACTGCCATGTAAGGTAACATTCACAGGTTTCAGGAATTAGGATGTGGACATCTTGGAACTTCCCTGGCGGTCCAGTTGTTACGATTCCATGCTCCCAATGCAGTGGGCCCAGGTTCAATCCCTGGACAGGGAACTAGATCCTGCATGCCACAACTAAAAGATCCCACATGCCACAACGAAGACCCGGTTCAGCCAAATAAATAAATAATTTTTTTTAAAAAAAGGATGTGGACATCTTTGGGGGGCTATTGTTCTGCCTACCACAATCAGTTATAGATACGAATATACAGAGAAATTTAGTATATGATAAAAGAGGAATTTTGAATCAGAGGGAAAAAATATAGAGGGTTTATTAAATGGTGTTGGGATAACCACATAACCATCTGAAAAAATTAATTTTGATCCTTATCTCATACTTTACGTTAGGATAAATTTCTAAATGGATCAAAGATATAAAGTGTCAAACCATAAAAGTTGTAAGAGAAACCATGGGCCTTACAGAAGCTATAAAGGAAAATATTGAAACATTTGACCATTGTTGATGGAAAATTAATCAATATTCAGTCTAAGAAAGAAACAGAAAATTTTATTTGAGCTAAGCTGAAGATTATAACCCAGGAGACAGTCTTTCAGAAGCTCTGAGGACTGTTCCAAAGAAGTAAAGGGGGAGGCCAGTATGTATGTGATTTTAACAAAGGGGTATGTGCAAGCAAGCACACATCTTGGTAGAAGGTTACTGCTATTTGAAAGGAATGGATATCTTAGTTAATGGTGTTAGTGCTTTTCTAAGTATGGGAAGATGCAAGAAACTGGGTTCATAAAATTTTCTGCAGAAAATATGTATCTGAGGGCCAGTTCTGCCAGTTTTCCCAGAGCAGGAAATGCCTTGTCCTGCTCTTCGCCCTGAATTCCTTTCTCGGGTGTACTGTAAGTCAGTGACTGCACTGCTAACGACTGGAATCTTATAGAACTGGATGGTGGCCAACATTCTTTTTTTTTTTTAATATTTATTTATTTATTTTTTCGGGGGGCTGCATCTGTTCTTAGTTGTGGCACACAAGATC
The DNA here is from genome assembly GCF_000442215.2 of Lipotes vexillifer. Classification (NCBI taxonomy): domain Eukaryota; kingdom Metazoa; phylum Chordata; class Mammalia; order Artiodactyla; family Lipotidae; genus Lipotes; species Lipotes vexillifer. Next base: position 2,190,719 of record NW_006787469.1, read on the forward strand.
TTTCATTGTGGAGCGTGGGCTCTTCATTGTGGTGCACAGGCTTCTTTCTAGTTGTGGCCCGTGGGCTTCAGAGAGCGTGTGGGCTCTGTAGTTGCAGCACTTGGTCTCTCTAGTTGTGGTGTGCAGGCTTAGTTGCCCTGCGGCATGTGGGATCTTAGTTCCCCAACCAGGGCTCCAACCAGCATACCCTGCATTGCAAGACAGATTCTTAACCATTGGACCACCAGGGAAGTCCCTGGCCACCATTCTTTATCTTACAAAACCCTCCCTTTGTGTCTTAATTTTGACCAAGGATGGGAGGCATTTCATGACCAATTCATCCCACAGCACTAGGAATACTCATTCTCAGGTCAGGCAAGGATTTCATTGATAGGCCACTCATTGTGCTATTACTGGACTCAGCCCTATTAACAGTAGCCCAAATCCTCTGGACCGCCTGTCTTACTAGTCTGTTATGGTCCAGGAAATGGCTTCTTCCCATATCTAGAGTTAACACTATTACAATCATTGCTCTTATAGACCTATATATTTGGTCAGTTGTTTCAAATTCCCTAATCATTATTATTTTATTGAAGGCTTAGTCACACATTTGGTAGTGCAAAAACCAACAATCTTGTAAAATAGGCAGAATACAAGTAATATAGCTAGTAACATTACTAAAGTAAGTAAATATTTAAGCTAAGAATTTCCATTAGTATCTCCCAGTATCTTCCCAAGTCATCTGACCCAGTCTGTTCTGGACCAATCTCTATTCATTAGGTTCACCAAAGACATCTACACATACAGTGTGGGTAGTGGTTCATCATGATCCCTTACAGGATTGAGAAAGGAATGATTTCTTCTAAGGATTATATGGCTGGTTCCAGAAAAAGAAAAATTGATCTTTATGGTCAAGCAGGTATTTCTGCTGTTGGGGAGGTCTGGTTAATACATAATACAGATGCACAATGCACACTGGAGGGGAAGGAGGAGGCCCGAAAGGGCAGAGAAAAATTTTATGTTTAAATTTTTGTCTTGCCTTAAAATATGAATTTTATTTCATCACTATATATCTTTAAATTTCTAAATGGCAAAACCCATCATAAATAAAGTCATATAAACCAACAAACTGGGGGGAAATTTGGCAACCTATGTCACAAAGAGTTCTTTTATATTTGAAGACATTCTACAAGTCAGTGAGAAAGATAACTCAGTAAAGTGGGCAAAGATTATCAACAGTACCCAGAAAAGGACATAAAAATTTCTCTAAAGCGTATATAAAGAAGCTCAACCTCATACATAATGAGAGAAATATAAATTAAAACCATACTGAGATACCACCAAAAAGTTTGGAATGTACTGTATTAGCAAGTTTGTGGCACTCATTGCTAGTAGGATTGATTTGACTATTTTAAAGGGCAATTTGGTGACATCTATTAAGGTTACAAATTCAACTAGACTTTGACCCAACAGCTCCATTCCTAGGAATATATCCTGCAGATAAACTTACACATACGCAAAGTTTCAGCATAGTTTGCAGTAGCAAAAGGTGATAAACAACCTACATGTTTATCAATAGAGATATCGTACATCCATCCAGTGGATTATGATTTAATAAAAAGGAAAAATATGGGTTGGAAGCTCTTTATGTATTGATCTGAACCTATCAAGATATGTCGTTAAGTAAAAAAGGCAAAGTGAAGGACAGTGTGTATTGCTGTGCTATTTGTGTAGAAAGAAGGAGAAAAGAAATATATATTTACACACTCATTCCTACTTGCATACATGTTTGCTTTTGTATTCAAGATAGCTTTGAAATGATGGACAAGAATCTGGTAACATTAGTTGTCTCCAAGAAGGGAAACTGGGTGTCTGGGGGCAGACTAAAAGAGACAAGTTTACTTTCCTTTCAGTACTTATTGAATTTTGGGCCATATGAATGTATTACCCACTCAAAAACTAAAAATAATACAGATTTAAGTCTGATTTTTAAAAATGAACACAATACAATTTTTCATTTTGGAAAAATTTTAAAGGATGGGAATACATCACCAGCAAGAATTTGGCATAGTCTAGGGAGGAAAGAAACAAAATTTGGCATTAAAAACAGTTGCAGGAAGATATACTTCCTTATGGAACAGAAGCGATTCATCAGGCTTCCCTAAAGCCTGGATGAAACCTCTCTCAGGACTATACTACCTCTAGTTACTTGGCCACCAAGCAAACCTCTTCATTTGCAATTTTTCATTTTGAAAAAATTAAAGCCTGGGAAGGGACTTCCCTGGTGGTCCAGTGTTTAAGACTCCGAGCTCCCAATGCAGGGGGCATGGGTTCAATCCCTGGTTGGAGAACTAGGATCCTGCATGCAGCACAGTGTGGCCAAAAAAAATAAATAAATGAATGAATAACACAGTGGCTATGTAAATCAACCATACTTCAAAAAAGAAATAAAAATAAAAATAAATTAAAGCCTGGGAATTCCCTGGCGGTCCAGTGGTTAAGACTCCTGCACTTACATTGCAGGGGCAGGCTTGGATCCCTGGTTGGGGAATTAAGATCTCGCATGCCGCTTGGCGGCCAAAAAAAAAAAAAGCCTACAGAAATGTTGAAAGAACGGTGCATTTAAACACCTACGCACATGTTGCTGTATTTGTTTTCTCTGTTTCCTCTCACATGCATATATACACATACCCACATATACATATATTTTTAAAATTTTTGGCCGCACCGCACGACATGCGGGATCTTATTTCGAAGACCAGGGATTGAACCTGCGCCCCCTACAGTGGAAGCGGGGAGTATTAACCGCTTGACTGCCAGGGAAGTCCTGCCCACATATATACTTTAAAAAAGCCATTTGAAAGTAAGTTGCAGACATGTATTTCCTAATAAGGACATTATCCTACATAATACTATTATCACAGTCAAGAAATTTAACATTGATAAAAGAATATTATCTAATATATAGTTAATAATCAAATTTCCAAGTGTCCCCAAAATATCCTTTATGAATTTTTTTTTTAAATATAGAATTCAATCAGGGATCAGGCATTGCCTTTCCAAAGGCTCTTTAGTCTCCTGTGTTCTAGGAGAATTCCCCTGCCTTTTTGTTTTGTTTTGATTTCATGACATTTAAAAAATTAATAAACTAATAAATTATTAATATTATAAATTATTGATATTAATTAAAAATAAATAAATTAATAAATTGGAAAACTCAGTTAAGTAGAGTCAGGAGACCAGAAGGGGGAGCTCTCAAACCTTGCATTGATAGCAGAGCCCAGCAAAAAGCAGAAGACTCCTCTTCTTTCCTGGCAAGGACTCAGCCAACAAAAAGCCATGAACTCCTTGTTTACTGCAGCCCTCCCAGCTTCCTTTTCCTCTCTGTAAATGTGTTCTCCTTCCCTTATAGTGTGGGGACTTGCATGTGGCCCACCATGGTTGCAAATCTTGAACTGCAATTCTCTGCTGATCCAGAACAAACCCACTTTTGCTGGAAAAATATCTGGCAGTGTGTTTTAGGTCAACAACATTGACACATTTAAAGAGTTAAAGCCAGTTGTCCAGAGAACCCAGATTTGGTTATTTACTTCCTCATGATTAGATTCAGGTTAAGCATTTTTTAAAAATCAGAATACTATATAGGTGCAATCTCATTTGTTCCTTACTAATTCAATTTCCTAGTACTCTGACAAAATGGAAAGAGTCCTTGGGCAGCAGACATGCGTTGTAAATAAAAAACACCTTTCTACATGTATATTTCCCCAAGATTCAGCTGAATACAGTTTTGCTATGATTCCTTAAGATTCAATCAGATGTGAATTTCAATCAGTGTCACAGCCAGTAAACTCATAGGCATCCAGTTTTCCCATGAAAACAGCCCAGCTGAAGCTTGGTTAACACACCTATGAATTTAAAATGTACGTATCCGTTTATGTGAGGTACTATTGTTACCAAATCAAACAAGGGTCCACTTGCCTGCTGTGCAGCAAAGTCAATTTACTGACATTGGGGTGTGGTGAAGGAAGGAACAGTGTTTATCGCAAGGCACCAAGGAAGGAGAACGGGTAACTCATGCTCAAAAGACCCAAACAGGGAAGTGTGGGTTTTTCTGTTTTTTGGTTTTTTGGCATGTGGGATCTTAGTTCCCCAACTAGGGATCGAACTCACATCCCCTGCACTGGAAGGGCAGAGTCTTAACCACTGGACCACCAGGTAAGTCCCTCAGGAAAGTGTTTCTAAAGGCAACACTTGGGGTAAGGGTTGCAGCATGCATAATCAGGTCATAGACTTTCTTCTGACTGGTTGGTGGTAAGGTAACAAGGTGGTGTTTCAGAAATCTCAATCATCAACCTGGTTCTAATCAGTCTGGGGTCTACACACTTGTGGTCAGCACATAGTCACCATTTTCTGCCTGGGCAGGGAGCCCTTAGTTTCTGCATAACAACTCAAATATATTCAACATATTGTTATCCCTTGAGGAGGAACTAGGACTCTGTTTTATCACTGAACTATTGTTTCTTGACTGCTTTTCCTGTGCTTCTGCATTCTCCTAATGAGTAACTGCTTGAGTCTGCTGTTTGGGATTCAGAGAAGGCCTAGTCTTTTTCTACCTATAAGAAATGGAGGACTCAAGGGGCTTTTGTACCTAGGAGGGCCTCACAGGGTCCTGCTCAGTTTGTTTTGTTTTTTGTTTTTGAGAGTTCTGAGTTTAAGTTTTATTCAGGGTCTTACTGCAGACTATAGCTTGAGAGACAGCCACTCAGTACCTCTGAGTAAACTGCCCAGAAGAGGTAGGGGAGAAGCCTATATATATATATATATATATGGATTTTTTTTTTCACACACACACACTGTATTTTATTTTTACAAGAGATAATAGACTGACACCAAGCATTGTAAATGGATGACCACAACAAAAGCACCAATGATTGCAATTACCAAACATGAAACACACTCATACTATGTCATAACCTGCTCAGTTTTAATCCCCCCATTTCTCTGATATGCCTCAATCCTGAGGGTAACAGGGGCATGACAAAAAGGGGAATAGTTTTGGATAGAGAGGTTAATCATAAACTTGGCAGTGGAACTCAGTTTTAGGGGGACTCAGTTTCAATCTCCACTCCTGTTTTAACTTTCCCCAAATCTTTGAGGGAATGGGGCAGTAACCACTTTGGATATTTCCTACTAAAATGGGGTGTAGTTCTGCCTCAGCTGGGGAATGGACACCAAGATGGAAATATTCCCAAGTTTCAGGTCTTGGAACCTAGTCTTGCATGATAAAGATATTAGTTCCTTGGTCCACCATTTTAGTGTAATAGTCCCAGTTAGAAGTAGTAGGAGGAGTGACGACCTGAACTTTAATAAACCTTGAAAAGTAGATCTCATTCTCTGAGGAATTCAGGAGAATAAGCCTGAAAACCAGTCTGTACCTGTTACTTCTGGGGAGACTTGTTGTAGCCAGGTAACCAGTTGCCTAATGTTATTTAAGGAGGTTTTAACTTCTGATGTGTTATTAACATACACATAACAGGAGCTATTGGCCACTACACATATGTCTCCTTTTTCTGTTAAAATCTAATCTAAAGCAATTTTATTGTCCAGTACTACTCTGGCTAAAGAATCTAGTGTCTTCTGCTGGGAGGCTATGGCTTGAAGTGTCTCATTTGTTACTATTTCCAAAATAAGAAAAAATTTAATATTTACAAGAGACCACAAGGATGGTCTCCAGCTGGCAACTGCCAGCAGACACTGTCTTGAGAACCAGTGAGTGTCCTTGACACAGTTCAGAAAATACAGCAATACAGGAATGTGTCTAAAAATCACATCCAAAAAACAAAAACAAACAAAAATGAATAAAAATGGGTTACTTTCCTGATGGTCCAGTGGTTAAGACTCCCACTGCAGGGGCACAGGTTCAATCCCTGGTTGGGGAACTAAGATCCCACATGCCATGTGGCAAGGCAAAAAAAAAAAGAATAAAAATCACATTCACAATGGCCATCCAGCTCCATCTTGGATGCCTGAACTACAGCCACTCCATTTGGATTTTCAAATGATTCCCCTCCTTAGTGGTCAAAGCAGTTATACGATACATGTTTGATAGGTCACAAAGCAGGCAGTTCTGGTCAGCATAAAGTTCAGGTTAATTATGTATTAGCCAGAATGACTTACCCATACTTCAGTGTGAAGATTTCTTCTATCATTTCCCCTTTTGTTTGCAAATCTTTGTCTAGATCAAAATATTTGTCCTTCAGTGCCAGTGGGGTTGCTGCCTCACCCTGGTCCATCATGTCACTCAGTGCTAGGTCTCCTTTTTGGTTATACAGATATTTGCCTAGTTATCCACTTTGGGGGAAAACTAATCAGACAACAGAGAACAAGCTCAGAGGTATGCTAATGGAAAAACTTTTTATAGGCTATACATTTATCAATTATACCAAATTGTTACACAAACATTGTACATGTGCTTTTAACAGTAGACTTAAAGCAAGCAATGATACATGTCATGAGTACTTAGGCTCTGTGACAACTTCACTAGAGAATTTTCTTTCCATTCTATACATTGGGGTCACCAGTATGGTTAGAAATAAAACAATAACTTTCAATATTAATAGGCAGTTACAAACATTTGTTAGTTTGATTAAATTAGTAGGATGGGTCTTACAGGCCTAGTCCAGATTCTTGGGTCAGCTGCCTACCATTGTTGCTGTCTTCTTGTCATCCTGGTGTGGATGTTGTTTGGAGTCAGCAGCTCTTTCTATAGACCAGTCCAGTGCAGAGGCCTTTATTAAGTGGGAGATATGAACTCAAGAGTCAGTTCTCTTCAGTTTCACTGCACATGAGCTAGTTAAGTGTACCTGGTAAGGATCCTTTTATCTAGATTGGAGACAGATGCCTAATCTCCTGGTTGAAGGTCATAGGGCATCTGCATCTAAAGATAGATTGCTGTGATAAGCTTTAGAAACAAACTTAGAGTGTACTTTTAATAATTTAAACTTTACAGTTGGGAACCCTCCTACATTCAATGGGAATGTAAGTTGGTACAGCCACTATGGAAAACAGTATAGCCAAATTAAGACTAATTTGTTTGCTACATAAGTTTAATTTCAATAAACTTGGCCTGATTATTTACAGGCCAAGATTATGATCTAACTGATCATAAAGGGTCTTTTCAATTAGCTGTGCTGGAACTTTTCATAAGGAATCTCAGATTGAATCTTTAAAAGGCCTCTCAAGGCCAGAAAAGCCACGTCAAGAGCTTGCCACAGATTCTGCCTATGATATCTACAGATTTGGATGAATTCCGCTCTTCTTGAAGTCACAAAATACCTTGAGATTTCTGCACCTGTTGGGAGGTGACCTTCCTTGTTCACCTGACAGGCTGCTGGGAACCTAAGAGTTTCCAGTTTCTGGAGGGATTAGGTAGAAAGAAAAGTGTTTCAATTCTGCTTACATAGGTATAATTTACCAAGTTGCTGTCAATCACAATTAGCTTAAGTGGAAATGTTTCCTTATATCTGGAAAACACAGATTAAAAGCCAATAATATTTCAGACAAAAAAACATAAATATTACAACCATATTCACCAGTTCACTCAGTCCTATGTAACTCATCCTTGATTGCCTCAGGCTTAAGGGGATACTGCTTTCCTCTAGGATATTGATCAGAATTCCTTAAGGTGATCCTAATCAGCTGTATGTTTTTAGCTCTTCTGACTCAACCCTGAGCCCATATATCTGGGTTCACCTTCTCTAAGATATGGGCAGGTACGTTCTCAGACTTTCTTATATCCTCTCCCAGGGCTAGTAAAAGCTGTTTTTCCCCACTGAGAGATATGCCTTTCCATTAGGTCAACACTTACAGAGGCTTTTAACTTTGAGAGCAGGTCCCATCCCAACAGAGGGATGGAACACTCTGGGACATATAGGAAGGAGTCCAGTAGTGTGGAGGGTCCTATTTTGCATGTTAATTGTTCTAAAAATAACCTCCTAGTAAAGTTGCCTAATGCCTCTTTAATAGTACACTCCCATGTGGACAGTCTTCCTCTCAGGGTGGTCCAGACTGAATAAGTGACTCCAGTATCTATTAAAAATTCTACTTTCTCCCCCTCTAGTTCTAAGACAACCTGGTGCTCCTTTGGGGAGGCTGGGATTATATATTATCAGGTTTATAAGGCCCTGTCAGTCCTCCTCTACTTGAGGTATCATGAGCTTTGGGATTTCTGTGGCCCTCCTGCTCTGAGGATGGTCAGGACATTCCCTTTTCAAATGCCCTTCCTTCTTATAGAAAGCACATTGATTGGGCCCCAACTTCACTGGTGGCCCCACTTTGGTCCCTTGGTGGGGGCCTGGGTTACTCACCCACATTGGTCCATCCGATGCCCGTGGCTTACCTGAGGTGAACTGGAGAGCAACAGCCAGGAGGGTGCCTTGCCTTTTCAGCTTCTTGTCCCCCTTTTCTTCCTCAGCCATATCTCGGTTGTTGAACACCCCAAAAGCAATATCTACCAGCTGGGAGTTTGGGGTGTTTGGGCCCATTGCTACTTTCTGCAGCTTCCTTCGTATGTTGGGGGCACTCTGAGATATAATAGGTATTGACCACTGGGTTACTCTCAGGGGCGTCTAGATCAAGAGTTGTATACTGTTGGAGACATTTTCTAGTCCTCTCTAGGAATGCTGATGGGTTTTCAGCCTCTTGCTGAATATTTGACTTTTCCCCAATTAATGGGTCTCCGGCAAGAAGGCTTTATCCCCTTAAGTGGGAGACCAGTAATTCTCAAGCCAGGCCCTGTTCACTGAAACACAGGATCCCATGTAGGGTCAATGGCAGGGACTGCTTCCACTGCTGGCCTCCAGATCTGGTGGTTGGCTGAGTTAAGTGCTGCGTATCTGCCTCTTCCCCAGCCTTCGACAGGACACTGGTCTTCCTCAGCTCTAAGGAGGTTGAGAGGGACTGAAGATCTGCCCAATTAGAGTTATGAGTCATAAATATTCCACTCATTAAATCTATGAATCTCTCTGGATCCTCTCTCAGGCTTCTAGTATGTTCTTTCCAATTATAGAGGTCTGAGGTAGAGAAGGGGACATAGATGGTTGTAAGCCCCCCTCACCATTAGGGACCTGCCTGAGGCGGCAAACAGAAACCTCAGGTTGATAATTAGCCCCACTTCAGGTGGTTCCCCCTGAAACAGAGGGCCCAGGAGGAAGGGGCGGGCAAAAATCTTGAGAGGGAACTGTCAGGCCCTTCTTCACTTCTGCAGGAGGTGGTACACCTCCCTTCCCTTCTGACAGGGAAGGCGGAACAGGGTCAGGTGTTGGTACCCGGTAAGAGGTACCCGGTAGGGAATTCCGTGGCAGTCCAGTGGTTAGGACTTGGCGCTTCCACTGCAGGGGCCACGGGTTCGACCCCTGGTCAGGGAAATAGGATCCCACAAGCTGCATGGTGGTGTGGCCAAAAGAAAAAAAAAAAAAGAGGTGCTGGGTAAGGGGGTGGTACAAGAGGTTGGGCTCTTTGCATGGGAAGTCCTGAATCTACAGGGCCCTCTGATATATAGGCCCTCTATGATTGGCAGAATCGGTTTCCCAATGCTTCCTGGTTTTTGGATTGCTGTCACTTTACAAAGGGCCATAAAGCACTGTACATGTGGCATCTCGACCCATTTTTTCTAACCTTCTGCAGTAAAGAACTAACTATAGGATGATATTGTGATTTGGAGATCCATTCTCTGGTCATTTGTCTTGGCTTCCTAATGAGCATTGGGGCCAGACAACATTACAGAAGATCACTATCTGTTTCTTTGTCACGGGTTGTTACCCAAAAGATTTACAATTACTTATAATACATCTCAACGGACTACAATCGGGAACAGAAATGTTTCCCATTCTGATGTACCACAGGGAAGCAGCCATTCTCAGGGGCTGACTGATACAATTTACAGACATCAGAGACTGCTCCTCCCGAGTCTGAAAATAGTTTCCCACCTCTCATGCTCCTGATTGAAAAACCTGGGATTTCCCTGGTTGCGCAGCGGTTAAGAATTTGCCTGCTGGACTTCCCTGGTGGCGCAGTGGTTGAGAGTCCGCCTGCCGATGCAGGGGACGCGGGTTCGTGCCCCGGTCGGGAAGATCCCACATGCCGCGGAGCGGCTGGACCCGTGAGCCATGGCCGTTGAGCCTGCGCGTCCGGAGCCTGTGGTCCGCAACGGGAGAGGCCACAACAGTGAGAGGCCCACGTAGCGCAAAAAA
>NW_006787469.1:2201340-2206513 GCF_000442215.2 Lipotes vexillifer
GACCCAACAAGGGGAGGCCCAACTTAAGAAAAAAAAAAAAAAAAAAAAAAAAAAAGAACCCGCCTGCCAAGGCAGGGGACAAGGGTTTGATCCCTGGTCCGGGAAGATCCCACATGCCACGGAGCAACTAAGCCTGTGTGCCACAACTACTGAGCCTGCGCTCTAGAGCCTACGAGCCACAGCTACTGAGCCCACGCCCCACAACTACTGAAGCCTGCACACCTAGAGCCTGTGCTCCCCAACAAGAGAAGCCACCGCAATGAGAAGCCCGCACATCGCAACGAAGAGGAGCCCCCGCTCCCCGCAACTAGAGAAAGTCCGCGCGCAGCAACGAAGACACAATGCAGCCAAAAATAAATAAATTAAAAAAAAACAAAAAACAAAAAACCTGATGTGGTTGAGTATCTGGCCCAACTGATCTCAAGTGGGAACTCCTAAGTCATGGCAAGTTTTCTGTTGATCCCCAAAAAGCTGCGACAACAAGTTGCCCAGTCTCCAGTGTCCCAGAAACTTGATGGGGTCCCTATCCAGGTCTGCATTCCCTGAACCCAGAGGTCGCTTGTTTCTTATTAAAAAATGAACTTAACCTCCCCAAGTCACAGAAAACATGGCTTCTAAACCCAGAGGTCTCTAGTCTCCCACAGGAGGAATGCAACACGCCAGAGCAGTTGGAACGAAGTTCCCACTCACAGAGGTTTCTGGTTCCTTACCAGGAAGAACACAACCTCCCAGAATTACAAAAACCCAAGGTTTAATTTGTCCCACCTGAAACCCCAATTGCACATTCCTGAAATTCTGCTTTAATCAAAAGTGAAATTATCCCAACACTTGCACTTAATTATAGCACCGGTTCTGAATTCTACTCACCCTCTGAAGTCTGCTGGCACTGAACAAAGTTGTTCAGGTGGGCACTCCACCCACAGAGATCAGCCTGTGAGCAGTCTCTGAGCTGGTAGATACCAAGCAGACCTCTGGCCAACCAAGACACCCCAAGTGGCCTGATCAGTAGCGGAGGTGAGTAAGCCCTGGAGGAGTTGCCCCCACCAACTGCTTCACCCCAGTGTGGCCGGCCACCCTAGTCCCTGATCAGGACCCACCAGCGTCGCCAGAAATTGTTACCAGACTCAGTGGGTCCGTGGCTTGGGGTGCATAGCCAATGAACACGCCAAGTACTTTTGATCAAAGCAGAGGTGTTTTTCACTTGTGACAAGTAAGGAGACAGGGAGATAGCTCTCAAAACACTGTCTCCCAGCACAGCAAGATCAGGGAAGTGTTAAGCTAAGGGTGCATGCATATTCATGAAAGGGTGAGTGTGATCTTTCACGTGGAGGTGGAGTTCTAGTTGAGCAGCACAACATGTTCAAACATACTTGCCTGTTAAAAAATGGTAGCAATCCCTGCCCTTGGGGTGGACATTTTAGTCTTATAATGAGGCAAAGTTTACTCTAGGTTAACAAAATCCAGGCACCTAGTTGAGTGAAGTCAAGAGGGTCAGCAAAGGTCAGCGTAATCAATCCTTAAGCTCCAGTTAGTTTAGTGGTTGAGTGTTCAAGGGGGTTTAGATTCTGCAAAAAAAGCTCAAGGATGTGCTTATGGCTGGTCTTTTCCTTTTTTTTTTTTTTTTTGCGGTACGCGGGCCTCTCACTGCCGTGGCCTCTCCCGTTGCGGAGCACAGGCTCTGGACGCGCAGGCTCAGCGGCCATGGCTCACGGGCCCAGCCGCTCCGCGGCATGTGGGATCTTCCCAGACCAGGGCACAAACCCGTGTCCCCTGCATCGGCAGGCAGACTCTCAACCACTGCACCACCAGGGAAGCCCTGGTCTTTACCTTTGATATGGAACTGGGAAATTTTGTGACTGATTTATTGTATCTGCTATGATTACTTCTCTTGCCCAATAATAATTCCTGCATTCCTTGATTTTTTAAAAATAAATTTACTTATTTTATTTTATTATTTATTTTTGGTCCCATTGGGTCTTTGTTGCTGTGCACGGGCTTTCTCTAATTGCGGCAAGCTGGGGCTACTCCTCGTTGCCGTGCGCAGGCTTCTCATTGCGATAGCTTCTCTTGTTGCAGAGCATGGGCTCTAGGTGCATGGGCTTCAGTAGTTGTGGCATTTGGGCTCAGTAGTTGTGGCTCCTGGGCTCTGGAGCGCAGGCTCAGTAGTTGTGGCACACAGGCCTAGTTGCTCCATGGCATGTGGGATCTTCCAGGACCAGGGCTCAAACTCGTGTCCCCTGTGGGTTTCTTAACCAATGCACCACCATGGAAGCCCTCTTTGATCTTTTAAAATCATCAATTAGTGAGACCTGTTCTTTGTTCCACATGAAGACCTAGGAGGCCATAGTTCTCCTTCCTCCCAATCATCAGTAAAGAGAACACAAAGAGGTTTCTGAAATTCACACTCTGGTTTTTAACTTAAGCTTGTTCAGCACATGTTACAATTTCTCTTATTGCCTGGTATGGTATTCTACTTCGGCAAGGTATGACATACTCTGGTTTAACCCCAGCCCTTCCTTATTACTGTCTTGCTAACAAATCTAGCAGGGTAGAGAAAAAAATTTTCCTCCTCAGCAGTGTACACTGAAGTATATGGATACATAAACTTAACATTTTGTTAATAACCATTAAAATCTTCTGGGATGGTGTATATTACACTGGATAATAGCTGCTATGAAAAAAATCTCTTGTGAATTTGGTTAGTGTGAGTCTAAATATCTTGCTGAGTTCCAGTAAAGGTAATTCGTGTACTTGCAAATCTGAGCATCAGAACGGATTTTGATGTTCTTTCCAAGGAAATGATACTGTGGTGATTAAAATTTTCTACCTCATTACTTTTTTGCCCTTGTTAAATATTTCTAGTGAATTTTTTTTTTTTTTTTTGTGGCTGCACCACGGCATGTGGCATCTCAGTTTCCTGACCAGGGATCCAACTCATGCCCCTGCACTGGAAGTGCAGAGTCTTAACCACTGGACAGCCAGGGAATTCCCCCTAGTGAAATATTTTAAAAGGGTTGGAATATATATATATACACATATGTATATATATATACACACTATATATATATATATATATATATATATATATATATATATATATATATATATATATATTTGTGCCACTTGGGATTTATACCACTTTCAGTCTAAACATCTTGACTTTCTTCAGCTGTGAGTGTAATTACTCTCAGCTATATAGGTCCTACCTGGGCTCAGTCTGATATGTTATTCATTGTTCATTTTCATAAACATTGAAACTGAAGATATGAACATTTTAAGAGCAAATATATCAGTAGTGCAAATCAATCTCTTGCCAGGTATTCTTCATTTGTGGAAACACCCACCTTCAAAATTTCATCTGTTTTCCAAGTCCAATCTGTAACCTTTGGACTGAGTGCTGTTATGAAGTACAATAATGATCTCATTTTCTTATTGACCACAAAAGAAAAAAGACAAATATATGGTATATATTAATACAATATAGAAACATAATATATATTTAAAACATCATGTAGAAGAGCTAAGTGATAACAAAAATATTACTTAGAAATAAATATATACGGACTTCCCTGGCGGTCCAGTGGCTAAGACTCCGTGCTCCCAATGCAGGAGGCCTGGATTTGATCCCTGGTCAGGGAACTAGATCCCACATGCCACAACTAAGAGTTCGCATGCCGCAATTAAAAGATCCGGCATGCCACAACAAAGATCCCGCAAGCAGCAACGAAGATCCCGTGTGCCGCAACTAAGACCTGGTACAGCCAAACAAACAAACAAATAAATAATTAAAAAAAGGAAATATGTAGCCTTAAGTACATAGTAGAAAAGAAGACTAAAAATTGAGCTAGATATCTACCATCGCAAGAAGTTGGAAAAAGAACAGCAAAATAAACTTAAAAATAGTAGGACAGACAAAATAAAGATATAATCAAGGATTCGTAAACTGGAAAACTGCAAAGCCAAAATTTGATCTTTTATTTTAAAATGCTAATAATCTCCTGGCTAAACTGCTCAAGGAAAAAAAAGAATAAGTTCAAATAGCCAAAGTCAGGATCAATAAAAGGAACATCCTCACATTGCAGAAAAAATAATAAGCATATATAATAGTATTATGAACTATTTTATGCCAATACATTTTAAAACCTCGATTAAATGGATGAATTCCTAGAATTCACCACTCTAACAGATAAAAGTGTAAATCACACAATCATCATGATAAATAAAATAAACTGTGATAAAACTTTAGTATCCATTCATGTTAAATTTCTTAGAAACTAAGAGTAAAAGGGAATTTTTCTTAACTGGATAAAGGGTATATCAACAGCAACAGTGACATCACAATACCTTCAGTAAACATCACACTTAATCGTGAAACTTTAAAGCTTTACTTTGAGATAACAAGACAAAGGTGCCTGCCTATCACCATCTCTAGTAAACACTGTACTGGAGGTTTAATCTTGGGCATTAAGGCACGAAAAAGAAAGAAAAAGAATAATTATTGTAAAGGCAGAAATAAAACTTAGTTTCACAGATGATATGATTATGTATATAAAAAAATTGAAAAGAAATTTCATAAACTATTAGAATTATTAAGAGTTTTAGAAAGGTGGCTTTGCAAAAATCAACAAATTTTATTTTATATAATAGCAAAAATAATGACATTTGAAAAAGATATCTTTTATAATAACATCAAAAAGTAACAAGAAACAAAATATATACACAATCTCTATTGGGAAACTTATAAAACTTTATCAAAAGGCTTTGACTTGAAGACTACATAAATGAAGAGACATTTATGGATTGGAGACTCAAAATTGTAAATATGCCAATTTCTCTCAAATTGGTCTATTGATTCAATGTTATCAATAAAAATCCCAACAAGTCTCCCTTTCCCCCGTGAATCTTTACAATCTGATTCTAAATTTTATGTGGAAATGCAAAAGGCTAAGACTAGCCAAGGTGATACTGAAGAAAAATAAAATGACAGGACTTTCCTCTCCAGATATTAAAATTTATCTTGAAGCTATAGTAATTAAGACAGTGTTTTATTGGCTTGGCTATAAACAAATAGGTCAGTGGAACAAAATAAAGAACCCATACATATATGGATTCTTCATTTATGACATTTATGACATTATGACAGAGGTATCACATGTCATTTCTCAGTAGGGAA
>NW_006787469.1:2206531-2213777 GCF_000442215.2 Lipotes vexillifer
CAGAGGTATCACATGTCATTTCGCAGTAGGGAAAGAATGGTCTTTTCAATAAATGATGCTCAGACGATTGGGTATGCACTTATGGAAAAAAAAAACAAATAAACTTCTATCTCACATCATATGTAAAACCAGCTTCAGGTTTATTAAAGATCTGACTGTGAACAGAAAAATTATGAAGTTTTAGAAGATAAAATAAAGGACTATCTTCATGACTGGGTTTGGGAAAGATTGATATACTTGTGAAAACAATTTGGCTTTATCTAGTAAAGCTTAAGATTCACATATCTTTTGACTTAGAAACTTCTCTCTTTAGAATGTGCCCTACACTCTAGGGCCTAGAGAAACATTTGCATCAGAAACAACTAGAATGTCTATCACTGAATTGTAAACTTATGGTTAAAATGATCAGTATTATGTATTTTACCACAATAAAAACTATTGCACACCAAAAAAGTTAATTGAAAAAAGTAATTCAATAGAAGGATAGGCTTTTTAAAATAATTAATTAATTAATTCTTGGCTGCTTTGGTTCTTCGCTGCAGTGCGCGGCTTTCTCTAGTTGTGGCAAGTGGGGTCTACTTTCGTTGTGGTGCACGGGCTTCTCATTGCAGTGGCTTCTCTTGTTGCGGAGCACGGGCTCTAGGGTGCCCGGGCTTCAGTAGTTGTGGCACGCAGGCTCTAGAGCACAGGCCCAGTAGTTGTGGTGCACGGGCTTAGTTGCTCCGTGGCATGTGGGATCTTCCTGGACCAGAGCTCAAACCTGTGTCCCCTGCATTGGCAGGCGTATTCTTAACCACTGCGCCACCAGGGAAGCCTGAAAGATAGGCTTTTTAAAAATGTGCTGAAGCAATTCTATGGGCATAGGAAAAAAATGAACCTCAATCTAAACCTTATACAAAAATTAATTCAAAATGGATAAAAGATTTAAATGTAAAGCATAAAGCTATAAAACTTCTAGAAGTACATGGAGGAGAAAATCTTCAGGAAATAGGACTAAGTGAAGAGTTCTTAGATATGCCACCAAAAACACAATCCATAAAATAAAAATTGTTAGTTGGATTTCACCAAAATTTTAAGTTTGTTCTGCAAAAGACCCTGTTAAGAGGATGAAAAGACAAGCTCTAGATTGGGAAAAAAACATTTGCAACCCACATATCTGACAAAGGAGTTGTATCTATAATACATAAAGAACTTTCAAAATCAGCAGTAAAAAAAAAAAACAAATAAAAAAAAAACAATCCAGTTTGTTTAGACTGTCAGAAAACTGGCGGAAGACATGAACAGACCTTTCATCAAAGAAGACATACAGATGTCAAATAAACACACAAAAAGATGTTAGCCATTAGGGAAATGCAAATTTAAACCACAATCGTATTATTATACCTCTGTTGGAATGGAGAATGTAAAAATTGTGCTAATAATACTAAATGCTGATGAGGATATAGAGAAACTGGATCTCTCATGCATTGTTGGTGGGAATGTAAAATTGTGTACCCACTCTGAAAAATAGTATGATACTTTCTTATAAAACTAAATATACACTTGTCTTATGACCCGGCAAGCTCTTGGGCATTTATCCCAAGGTAATAAAAATGTATGATCATAGAAAATATGTTCATGAATATTCATAGCAGCTTCATTTAGTATAGCCAAAAACTGGAAACAGCCCAGTATTTTTCAATGGGGGAATGATTAAACAAACTATGATACATCCTTACAGTGGGAATAACCCTCTACAATAGCAAGGAACAGACTATTTATACACATGGCAACTTGGGTGGATCTCAAGGGCATTATGCTGAGTGAAAAAAAGCCAGTATCAAAAGGTCACATACTGAGCTTCCCTGGTGGCGCAGTGGTTGAGAGTCCGCCTGCCAATGCAGGGGACACAGGTTCGTGCTCCGGTCCGGGAAGATCCCACATGCCGCGGAGCAGCTGGGCCCGTGAGCCATGGCCGCTGAGCCTGTGCTCTGCAACGGAAGAGGCCACAACAGTGAGAGGCCCATGTACAGCAAAAAAAAAAAAGGTCACATACCTTATAATTCCATTTATATAACATTCTAAAATTGATAAAATTATAGAGATGGAAAACAGGTTAGTGGTTGCCAGGGGATAAGGATACAGGTGTGGCTGTGACTATAAAGTGGAAGCAAAATGGAGTCATAACTCTGTGGTGATGAATCAGTTCTGTATCTTGATTGTGGTGGTTGTTACACAAATCTATACATGGGATAAAATTGCATAAAATTGCACACACACACACACACAAATGAGTTGCATATAAAAACTAGTGGAACTGAATAAGGTCTGTATTTACCTCATATAAATGGAATCATACAATATTTGTCCTTTTGTGTCTAGCTTATTTCATTAAGCATAGTATTTTCAAGGTCCATTCTTATTATATCAAAATTTTATTCCTTTTTATGGCTGAATAATATTCCATTGTATGTATATACCACATTTTGTTTACCCATTCATCTGTTGATATACACTTGAATTGTTTCCACCTTTTGGCTAATGCGAATTATGCTGCTATGAACATTAATGTACAAATATCTTTCCAAGTTCCTGCTTTCGGTTCCTTCGGATATATACCTAGGATTGGAATTGCTCAGTCATTTGGTAGTTCTATGTTTAAACTTTTCAGAAACTGATAAATTGTTTTCCATAGTGGCTGCATCATTTTACATTCATAGTGGCTGCATTATTTTACAGCAATCACAATGTTCCAAATTCTCCACATCCAATCCAACACTTATTTTCAATTTTTAAAAACTTATATAACCCATCCTAGTAAGTTTAAGGTGGTATCTCAATGTGGTTTGAATTTTCATTTCCCTAATGACTAATGATGTCAAGCATCTTTTTCATGTACTTTTTGGCCATTTGTAGATCTTTAGAGAAATGTCTATTCAAGTCCTTTGTCCATTTAAAAAAGAGTTGTCTATTTATTGTTAGGTTGTAAGAATTCTTTACATATTCTGGATACTTGATCTTTCTCAAATATATGATTCATAATTATCTTTTCTCATTCTTTAGATTGTCTTTTCACTTTGATATTCTTTAATGCACACTTTTTATTTTGATGAAGTCTAATTTGTATATATGTATTTGTTGCTCGTGTAATCTCTAAAATCCCATTACCCTAATACATATAAATAAGATGTGGTATATTCATGCAATGAAATATTATTTGGTCATAAAAAGGAATAAATGAAGCTGATACATAACTTGACTGAAACTTCCAACATTATGCTAAAGAAACCAGTCATAAAATATCACATATTATATGCTTCCATTAATATGAAAGAAAGGTCTAGAATAGGCAAAGTCATAGTAATAAAAAGTAGATTATATGGTGCTTTACGATGACCTAGAGGGGTGGGATAGGGAGGATGGAAGGGAGGCTTAAGAGGGAAGGGATATGAAGACATGTGTATGCATATGGCTGATTCACTTTGTTGTACAACAGAAACTAACACAGTATTGTGAAGCAATTATACTCCAATAAAGAGCTATTTAAAAATTAAAAAAGTAGATTACTAGTTGCTTTAGGGGTAAGGTGGGTTGGGGTGATGTGAAAATAGGGGGCAATACCTAAAGGCTATGGGTTTTGCTTTTTGTTTGTTTTGCACGCAGGAACCCAGCATTTATACATGTGGGGCTGAAGGGGTTCACTCACTCCAGTGGTGGCCAAAGTGTGGGGCCCTGCACAGGTAGTGCCGGTTCATGGCGTCCTCAGCCCTGGCTCTGTGCGACTGGAAGAACACTGCCTCCTTGTGGCCGCACTTTTGGAAGCGGTAGTGCTCGGTTCCAGGCAGCATCTGGTCCTGGGACACGTCAGTGATGTTCTGGGTCAGTTGTGTTATTTTGCTGATGTAGATGATGCTCCGTTTTTCTTCTCCGGCTGGTAAACACAATTCTAGCATGTGTAGAGAAGAATGCGGTTCTCTTTGCCCCCTTGGGTAAAACATGTTACACTCCTGGCAGAATATAATAATCATGAAGCTTGGTTCCTAGGTCCTGTCTGTTTCCATAGCAACACCTATGGATTTTTTAAAAAAATTGTGGTAAAATGCACAAAATTGACATCTTAACCAATTTTAAGTGTACATTTCAGTAGTGTTAAGTACATCCACATTGTTGTGCAATCTCTAGAACTCTTTCATCCTACAAAAGTGAAACTCTATACATATTAAACAAGAATTCCTCATTCCCCACCCCCTTCCACTTTGTGTCTATGAATTTGACCACACTCAGCATCTTATGTAAGTGGAATCATGCAGTATGTATCTTTTTGTGACTGGCTCATTTCACTTTGCATAATATCCTCAAGGTTCATATATGTTGTAGCATGTGTCAGAATTTTTTTTTCCTTCTTAAGGCTGAATAATATTCCATTTTATGTATATAACATTTTATTTATCCATTCATCAACTGATAGACACTGAAATTGCCTATCAGTGAATATGCTATGAACGTGAGTGTACAAATATGTTAGAGTTCCTGCTTTCACGTCTTTTGGGTATATACCCAGTAGAATTGCTACATCACATGGTTAATTCTTTTAATTTTTGAGTAACTACTGTGCTGTTTTCCATAGCAGCTGCATCATTTTATTTCCATCAGTTCAACAGTGCACAAGGGTTCCGATTTTTCTGCATCCTTGTCAACACTTGTTATCTTGTCTTTCTCCCTCTTTTTTTGGGGCCGCACTGTGTGGGCGTGCGGGATCTTAGCTCCCCGACCAGGGATCGAACCGGTGCCCCTTGCAGTAGGGACTGAGTCTTAACCACTGGACCACCAGGGAAGTCCCCATCTTCTTTTTGATTACAGTCATTGTAGTGGGTGTGAGTGGTATCTCATTTTGGTTTCAATTTGCATTTCCCTAATACAAATGCTATGCATCTTTTCATGTGCTTGTTGGACATTTGTGTATCATCTTTGGAGAAATGTCTATTCAAGTCCTTTGCCTATTTTTAAATTGGGTGATATGGTTTTTGTTTTTGTTATTGAAGTTCTTTGAGTATTCTGGATATTAAGCCCTAATCAGATACATTATTTGCAAATATTTTCTCCCATTCTATACATTACCTTTCCACTCTGTTGATTGTGTCCCTTGATGCACAAGTTTTAAATTTTGATAGTTCTATTTATCTATTTTTACTTTTGTTGCCTGTGCTTTTGGTGTCGTATCTAAGAAATCATTACCGAATCCAATGTTTTGAAGCTTTTCCCGTTTTCTTCTAAGTTTTAGAGTTTTAGCTCTTACATTTATATCTTTGATCCATTATGAGTTAATTTTTGCACATGGTGTAAGAGTCCAATTTCATTCTTTTGTATGTAGATATCCAATTTTCCCAGCACCATTTGTTGAAAAGTGGGGTTTTTTTTTGAGGTGATGAAAATGTTCTAAAATTGTAATGGTTGCACGTATCTGTGAATATACTAAAAACCATTCTTCTGGGCACTTTAAATGATGAGTCAGGGACTTCACCAGTGGCGCAGTGGTTAAGAGTCCGCCTGCCAATACAGGGGATATGGGTTCGAGCCCTGGTCCGGGAAGATCCCACATGTTGTAGAGCAACTAAGCCTGTGCACCACAACTACTGAGCCTGCACTCTAGAACCTGCGTGCCACAACTACTGAAGCCTGCGTGCCTAGAGCCTGTGCTCCGCAACAAGAGAAGTCACAGCAATGAGAAGTCTGCACACTGCAACGAAGAGTAGCTCCTGCTCACTGCCACTAGAGAAAGCCTGCACACAGCAACGAAGACTCAACGTAGCCAAAAATAAAAATAAATTAATTTAAAAAATGATGAATCATATGTAAATTATATTTCAATGAAGTTGTTTTGAAAAAAGGAAAGTAAAAAAATCTCAACAACCCAGATTGCTGGTCCCCTCCCTCAGCGTTTCTAATTCAGCAGCTTTGGGGTGAGGCTGCTTCTGCTGGTCTAGGGACTATACTTTGAGAACCACTCCGTTAACTCATAAGTGATAGTTTCCTAAGGAACTTCAAAATAGCTTTCTTTTACTGTCCTTTAGAGACATAAGGATAACTATGGTTTGTACCTGGTTCTTTCATTAAGGTCCTGACATACGTTAATCTTATCTGAGTTTTCAAATAGGTGGGTGTTCCTAAATGGAGCTTTCTTTGGCATATCTTCAGAGATGTATTGGATACATGATTAAAAAAAAAAAAACTTCATAAAGAGACACTGCTTTTAAAATATTTCATATAATAAGCTTATTTTAATAGCACAAAAACTAATCTGCTTCCAATCAGTAGAGGAAAAACTTCCGAAGAATTTTATAAAAATAACCAGTACTTTGAACAAATACAAAAGCAAATAACTAGGTAAATATTACAATTATGTACTCCAAGCCCAAGAAAGCAGAGACCATCATTACAAGCCAAATCATTCTGGGAACTGGTCATTCCAGGTTACCAAAATGCATAAAACAAAACTTCTATTTTTTAGCTTTACAGAAAAGAAATAACTCCAGTAAGAAAACTAATTTAAGTTTCATGAGAAATAGACCATATTGGTGACTTTAAAAGTTTTTCAAGGAGTTCACAGAAATAGGGAACATCTACATCTTGATTTTTATGGCAAATGAGTTTTATGTTGACTTTTGAAGCTTAAAAGACCAGTTGCTCTTTTGACAAAGTAGCTCCGAAGTAAAAGCCAATCAAAAGGGCAGATAACATCCTTGGGACCCATAGGTCTTTAACTCCATCCTAAAGTATAATGCAAAATATTATGACGAACTAGTTTAAAAATGCAAATATATTTTAGTTTAGGCTTCAATATAAGAGAAACAAAAATTATGATTAGGATTTGACTAAAGATTGGATGAAGTTTTTTCATATTTGTCTATCTTACAGATAATACTGATCATTCAATATCAATGACGTGCTTATTTTTGTGTATGAGAAACGTATGGCTTCAGAAACCAATACTTATATTAAGTTCATTACTATTGCCAAAACTTGACAAATCTGTATTTTGGGTGTGATATTGTTTGAAGCTGGTTATTAAATAAAAGGAGACTGAGAATCTTGCTGTAAAGCGTCCTCCAGAAAGATAGAAACTGCCCAGGCAGAAGGGTGTCTATACATCTTTCTGTATTTCTATATATATCTCCTTACTACCTCACAAACACAAGAACAATATTAATATATTTACATATATGTATTGGACCAAAGATGAATTAACTTTCCCTACAAAATTATATTT
>NW_006787469.1:2213787-2223829 GCF_000442215.2 Lipotes vexillifer
ACTAATAGACACTATTTAAAAGAAGGCAAGGTCTTCGAGAAAAGATGGCAACCATCCCAATAGCTGAGTGCTATTGCTTTCTCTTAATAACATCTCCGGAATGGAGCAAAAGGAGGATAAGTGGTTGGTAGATAGACATGACTACCCCAGAAATACCTGGTAGGCAGAAGCCAGCAACTAAAAATCACAGCCCTATATACGGAAAACGGCTAATGTTTTTGTCGGTGGTGACACCTCTTCTTATACTTAAAAGTTACTCCTTAGGGCTTGTACTAAAGCGGAGAGCACAACTGTAGTTAGGAGAAATTTTCCCTAAGTGTTCTACTACTTAAACCTTTGGTAGAAAGGTGAGTAAGTTGACAGCAGGCTATTTGAGGCCTTTCATTATTCCTGACTGTAGAAACTGAAAAACCATACAAATTAACTATAACATCATCAGAAGAAATTTTAGGCTTCTATGACCTAAAGTGATTAAACAGCAATGGAGACTCTGACATAATATTGTTATTTAGTGTACTGTGCTTGATTTGTTACAACTGTAGTCCATGGGTCTACTGGTAGAAATGGCAGTCAGTCCTGAAGCAGATCTTGGTAAATTTGCTTGACTACATTCTTTAGGTAGTTGTCTTCCAGTGGCGCTTTAAACAGAATGGCAGCGATTTCATCTTGGCTGTAAAGAACAAAAGGTTACTTAATTTTTCTGGAAACTTGTCTTAATTTCAGTGGAATTCATATTTTTGAGTACAGTTTCTAAGTCTGCTAGGAAGCACAAATCGGTATTTCTGGAAATAACTAGATTGTCCAGTTTAAACTGAGATTCCAAAAATAAGGCCTAAGAACCAATTCTGTATATAATTGTGAGGTATCTTGACTTAGCTGCTTTCTCTGGCTATAAATATCTGTTGGTGTTTGCTGATGGATTTGAGGTGGGCATATTCTAAACTCTGTCACTTTACAATCTGTCAGCAGTGTGTCCAAAAAGTCACAAAATATACAGTAGAAACGAAATATTTTTAGGTCTGTTTCCACAGACTAATTGAGAAAAGCACTACGACTGCACCATAAAAGTTGTTCAAATATGATCTGGACTAAGCTTATGCAGGATTTTTATCCTTCTTGATTCCTGTCTAGGTAGGGGTGTTCAAAAAGTGGAGCAAGTATAAAAAAATAGACCAGCTGTCTCCAGCATCCACGGGAGATAGCAATGAAGGTCACTGACTTTAAAAGAACAAATTCTTCAAAATGAAGTCAGATAGAGGTGACATTTGGCTTTCACTATGGTGTATCCATTTTCTGACCACTTTGAGAGATCTTTCAAAAGATATAACAAAGGTAAAAAAGTAGTTGGGGGCCCTTTCCTGCTGGCCTTTTACTCACCCA
Organism: Lipotes vexillifer; assembly: GCF_000442215.2. NCBI lineage: Eukaryota > Metazoa > Chordata > Mammalia > Artiodactyla > Lipotidae > Lipotes > Lipotes vexillifer. The sequence continues at coordinate 2,215,168 of NW_006787469.1, forward strand.
ATGTTTCCAAGGTGATTTTGAACAGAGAAAGGTAATGGGACAGATGGGTAATGGGCTGAGAGAGACAAAGTTATCTCAAACTTTGCAAATGCTGCTGAACTGCAGAATAAAAGCCTCAATCTGTAAAAGACAAGATCCTCAATTAAAAATACAAAACAAAAATAGAATGAAACACAAATACATATTCCTTTAATACTGGCGTGAGAAACTTTGGTATACATCATTTCTTGTCCTTATCAAACAAACAGAGTAAAACAACTGCAACAAAGTATGATTATGGTTATATTTTCATTAGTCATGAAACTCAATAAAATAAATTATCTTAGTAAGTTTTCAACTAATTACTTACTGTTATAGATTGAGTTGTGTCCCCTAAAAATTCATGTGTTGAAGCCCTAATCCCCAGTACATCAGAATATGAACTAATTTGTAAACAGAGTCATTGCAGATTTAATTAATTGAGGTCCTCCTGGAGTAGGGTGGGGGCCCCTAATCCAAAATGACTGGTGTCCTAATCAAGAGGGAACATTTGGACACAGACATGCACACAGGAAGAATGTCATGTGAAAATGAAAGGAGCTATTGGGATTATATATTTACAACCAAGGAATGCCAAAAGACTGCCAGCAAATCACCAGAAGTCAGGAGGGAGGCATGGAAAAGATTCTCTTTCATAGCCGTCAGAAGGAACTGACCCTGCTGACACCTCAATCTTAGACTTTCAGCCTCCAGAGCTGTGAGACAATAAATTTCTGTTGTTTAAGCCACCCAGTTTGTAGTACTTTGTTATGGCAGCCCTAGGGAACTAACACACTTACTCAGTATTATTCACAGCTATGTTCATTAGGTTATAATTTGGTCCCCATCGCTTTAAAAACTCAATCTCCTCTCCAAGAAGTTTGCAATGGCTCACTACCAGTGAGATTTCTTGAAGCATCTGGGAAAAATAGGAAAAAAAAAAAAAAAATGAGAGTATGAAAACATTTCAGTGTTTAGTGGCTCTTTTATAAAGAACCCCCGAAAGTTAAACAATTTAATATATTTATCATTTCAGGATACACTATTACATATATAAAATTTCAGTTCTGCTATTTGGGACAGTTAACATAATTTTCCTTTAAATACTTCAATGGGAATTTACCTTGGGTACCTGATGCTGTGTTGTACATTTCTTCTTCCAGGATTGCTGTTGCTCAATGTACTGGAAAATAAGGTTATGAACTAAAAGGGAGGAAGGAGGAGCTTTATCCTCTGAGGAAGGGGGAAAAAAAAAATCAAAAGCAGAGTATTACTTATTATTCATATATTTTATATATATATATATAAATACAAGCTAGAAATACCTTCAAACTACTAGGTGTCTAAGTATCTTCTCCATTTTATTTTCAAACACATAAATCAACATATATAGTGAACATAAGACATTCTGATATAAACTCAAGCCTTTATCACATATAGAATAGAACTTAGTTAAAAGTATAGGCTTAAATGTAACATAACCCTGAGTTTAAATTCTGGCTTTCCTTACTAGCTGAGTGATCCTAAACACAATACTAACTTCTTTTGAGCTATAGTTCCCTAACTGTAAAATGGGGAGTAGTGTTGATGTAAGTAGTACACATGCTTGATACAGAGTAAGTACTCATAATGGTAATTTGTAAATTATGGAAATAGCTATTATTAACCATTGTTTAAGATCTAGTAATAACTTGTTTAAAAAATTTCTTTTAAAACCCACCCAATATTTGGAACAATAGCCAAGCAGTTTTAGGTCTAATACACATTTCTAAGAACAAATGATTATTATTGTTGTTGTTTATATTAAATTTAGTATGTAAAAGAGTTCTCAAGGAGCAATATACACTTGTAAATTTCCAACAAAGTCTTGTTGGTTTAAATGTTTTGAACTTACCATCTAACAGAGATTGAAAATTCAGGTCAACAATCTTCCTACAAGCCTTGTCCAGGAAACGGATACCAACTAGGAAAAACCAACAGAAGGATAGTATTTCTTTTTATTATCTGATTCAAAGCCGCATATAACTCAGTACTTTAGAATCCTCCTCTTTCTGGGTAGCAAGGTTTTTTTCATAGGCAGCTGAAGGTTTATCCTTGAATCATATTATTCTCTGTGTATGCAAAGTTTCCCCTGAGAATGCTGAACTATATTAACTGGGCAGGCCTTTAAATGACATTTAAGGTGTGGAACATTTTTGTAATTTATCAGGGCCTCCTCCTTTGATCCCTAACTTCTGTGTGAAGATAATATTATTTTCAGGAACCATATAAAGAAAATGACTATGACCTCCCCAGACCTACTATCTTTGTACTAATACAGTGAAAATCATGTATGCTTTCAGCATTATAGTAATGAATTTTAGGTAGCCAGGAGAGCTGATTGCTCTTCCAGACACCAGAGTTATCTCCTGTATCTCAAATTCTGATTCTTTTCACTTTGTTGATTATTTTCTATGTATTAGGCACCATGGATATGATAGTGAGACAAACAGACATGATCAATCTATGCTCTAAAGAAGCTTACAACTCAGGGGGACACACAGATAATTGTACTAATAAACATACCAAGAACTACAAACTATAATAAGCTCAATTAAGAAAACTGCAGGAAGCAATGAGAACACATACCAGGAGGGCAAGTAGTGGAGGGAATGAGTAAAGGAGAGTCAGGGAAAACGTTCCTGAGAAAGTGATAATTTAGCTGAGCTCTTAAGGACTATTAGTAGACATTTATTTAGTGAAGAGGAGGTGCTATGGTCTGAAATTCATAGGCTGAAATCCTAATGCCCAGTGTGATAGTATTAGGAGATGGGACCTTTGGGAGTTGCTTAGATCATGAGGGTGGAGCCCTCAGGAATGGGATTAGTGCTCTTACAACAGAGACTCTGGAGAGCTAACTAGGCCTTCAGTCATGTGAGGATACAACGAAAAGTCTGCAACCCGGAAAAGGGCCCTTGCCTGACTCTGCTGGCATCCTTATCTTGGACTTCCAGCCTCCAGAACTGGACTTCCAGCCTCCAGAACTGGACTTCCAGCCTCCAATAGTTGTTTATAAGCTACTCAGTTTATGGTATTTTTAAAATGGCAGCCCAGAAGGACTAAGACAGGGGAAAGAGCTTCTAGGCATAAGAAACATCAGTATGAATGTCCTGAGGTAGGATGGAATATGACAGCATGAAAGACCATGATCTTTTAAGGAAATGAAAGAAATCCATTGTGGCCGACGTGCAGAGAACAGTGTAAAATGAGGCAGGAAAAGGAGGAAAAATTCAATTCACGCAGGGCCTTACAGGCTATATTAGTATTTTGATCATTAGTCTAAGAGTAGGAGGTGCATGATAAACTTTTAAACAATCACTATTGCTACAGGAAGGAGAAAGAATTGGAGAGGAAAAGGAAAAGATCTAGAAAGACTAGCTATAGTGTTATTGTAGTCATTTAGATCAGAGATGACTACTGATAGAAGAGACACAAAAAAGTAGATGAATATTAAATTAAAATCAATAAGTCTTATTCATGATTTAGATATGCCTGGTGAGGAAGAAAGAGGTATAGGGACTTCCCTGGTCCCTATTAAGAAAGAATCTGCCTGCCAATGCAGGGGACAAGGGTTCGAGCCCTGGTCCGGGAAGATCCTACATGCCGCGGAGCAACTAAGCCCATGTGCCACAACTAGTGAGCCTGCACTCTAGAGCCCGCAAGCCACAGCTACTGAGCCTGTGTGCCACAACTACTGAAGCCCACGCACCTAGAGCCCATGCTCTGCAACAAGAGAAGCCACCGCATGCAATAAGAAGCCTGTGCACCACAACGAAGAGCAGCCCCCACTCGCCGCAACTGGCGAAAGCCCGCGTGCAGCAACGAAGACCCAACGCAGCCAAAAATAAATAAATAAAAATAAAGAAAGAGGTATAGAGTGATTCCAAAGTTTTAATTTTGAACCTCAACAGAAGTTTATGATATTCATTAGAAAAAGAACTTTTTTGGGGGGGGGCCGCACCCGTGTGGCTTGTGGGATCTTAGTTCCTCAACCTGGGATTAAACCCAGGGCCATAGTAGTGAAAGCTCCGAGTCCTAACCACTGGACTGACAGGGAATTCCCAGGAACTTTTAAGGAGAATTGGTCTTGGAGGCTGGGAGATTATAAAGATCCTAAGTTTCAATTTGGCCATGATCACCCAGGGTTGGCCATGCTGAAGCTATCTGTTTCAAGAGAAAAGACCTAAAGACACTGACAGGAGATTTTAACAAAATAGCTAGGACTCTGTCAAGTTACCATATAGTGATGTCTACCTACTTTGATAAACCTACCAATACACACAGAATTTCCAATTAGCTTTTTAGGTTAATTTATATACAAAAAAACAACCAGTCAAGAATCATCAGCCATTAGAGTAAATTCTCTATCACAAAAGACAGATGGAAAAAAGGAACTCAGAGTTAACAGATGTGAATAGCATGTTGATCCATTATTTTGGATAGGCAAAATTTCTATCTAATGTAATTTGACAAAGGGCAACTTTCACTAGCTGAATTTTTATTTTATTTTTTATTTAATAAAATAAAATTCTATTATCACTAATTTAAGTGATTGCCTCTTTTAATTAAGATTTTCAGCAGTGCTTTTATTATGTCAATAGCTATTATTGTATTAAAATAGAGATATGAATCTTTAGTAAGTTTAGCCATACATTTATGTGCAGGGGAATTATCTTATTCTTGCTACTCACCTACTGGCTCTCCAAAGGTGATGGTGAGTTCTACTGTGTCATAAAGAAAGGTGAATATAGCTTGATCATCACTCCACTCAATGACATCCCATTCAGACAAGCTGAAGAGAGAATAAACAAGACAAAAAAACCCCACTTTTTGAGATAAAAGAAGAGAGTTAACTTCTTATACCACCTGAATAGAGCCATCAGCATCTGCTGGAGTTTTCTACTGGCTTGGGAGACAATCATTATTTTAATTCCAATATTGTGAATATACAAACTTATGCTTTTGAAAGAAATAAGAATGGACTCAATCTTGAGTTGTATATCAGAGAAAAACCAAGTCTAGGCAATATAAAATATTAAATATTTTAAAATTATAATTCCATAGCTCTCCCACCTTGTATACTTTCAGCTTAGTGTTGAGTATATTAACTCTTTTTTTTGAGAATGCATTGTAATATAGGTTAAAAACAGTGATACACATTACAAACACATGTCAACTGCACTAGTGGATTTAGACAACCATGAAGGTACAAGATAAAACACAAGTTAATGTCACCTACTTTTCCTTACCTCAAATGATCCAGTAGCTCTTCAGTTCTATTTGTTTGTTTTTGCACAAAGTCTATTTGAGCAAGGGTCTGCTTTTTCTGTACCTCCAGCTCTAAGAGATTTCTGCAAATCAAACCAGGTATTTAGAGAAAGATAAGGCCACTGTTAGAGAATTCAGACTTCATTAAAAGTTTATGACAAAAAGTCATGTGCTAAATGGCTCCCCAGTGAGGTGTATGACATCCATTTTGCATTCTTAGTTTTTTTTTTAATAAGCATTAAACTAGAAGTTTGGGTCTAATTAGGAAAGGCCTAAATCAATGGCTCTCAAATTGGGATCCATGCAGATATTCTTAGGGGTTCACATGTTCTTTAGGATTATTATTAAAATCTACATTTTCATTTTGATGTTAAAAATGTAAGCATAATGTAGACCGTAAGAATGCCCACCTTAAAACTGAGACATGACATAATTTCAGTGCCTGTGTTTGGTTTTGTTTAGTTTATTAGAGCTAAATAGAACTTACAATTTGTTAGTCATTTTGCTAGCATCAATTTATTTTTAGCCAAATACTGATATTATCACCTGTCAAATTTACATTTTCAATTGGAATTTTTTTGGTTTTGCCATTATTTGTATTTGATTTCTTTTAGTCTTATAGTTAAATAAGATCCAGAGTATAAGAAACACATGGGCTTCCCTGGTGGCACAGTGGTTGAGAGTCCGCCTGCCGATGCAGGGGACACGGGTTCGTGCCCCGGTCCGGGAGGATCCCACATGCCACAGAGCGTTGGGCCCGTGGGCCATGGCAGCTGAGCCTGCATGTCCGGAGCCTGTGCTCCGCAACGGGAGAGGCCACAACAGTGAGAGGCCTGCGTATGGCAAAAAAAAAAAAAGAAACACATACCTCATTTTATATTTATTTATACTTAAGCGCCATATAAAAGCAGTTTAATGCCAGATTTTCTTTAATAGGATCCTGATATTTGTTTTGTTTTGTTTTTTTGCGGTATGCAGGCCTCTCACTGTTGTGGCCTCTCCCCTTGCGGAGCATAGGCTCTGGACGTGCAGGCTCAGCGGCCATGGCTCACGGGCTCAGCCGCTCTGCGGCATGTGGGATCCACCCGGACCAGGGCACGAACCCGTGTCCCCTGCATCAGCAGGCGGACTCTCAACCACTGCACCACCAGGGAAGCCCACGATCCTGATATTTTACAAGCTTGAGAACTACTGCCTTGGATTAATGCTCTGTAAACAATAAATGCTTAGAAAATACTATTGACTAAGATGGCCTCCAAGGTCAAGTTCAAAGTACAGTAGAAGCTCTGACTCAGCCTTAGTCAATACTCATGCCCTCAATCATGTCAGATTCTGGAGGTAGGAAGTCACTTAGCCATGTGAAGTTTAGCATATTTTCTACACTCAAACAGAAGACTAACCTTTGAAGCTTTTCTTCTTCAGTTTTCAGCTGTTCCAGTTCTTTGAAAAGAAAAACAAATCTATCAGAATGTATACATTAAAATATTGGTACAAAAATCATCTGTTTTATTGAAAAGTCTATCTCACTAATCTTACCTAAATAAATAAATAAACTCAGAACAGGGGATATTTTCCCCCCATTTATCTCCTTAATTAATTCAGTTACCTTTCTCTGCAGACTTCATTTCAGAATCCCACTCTTCCACAGGATCGTCTTTCTGTTCATCCTCCAAATACTTAGTTTCTAAAGTACACAACATGCATTAGAATAACTCAGTCAAAAATAAACAACCAGAAATGAAAAGAATAGATGGTCCCCAAATGAAGTGTTAAGAATATTTCACATTCATCTTTCCCCACCTTTCCTTGCCAAAAAAGCACTGAGCTATAATAATAATTTCATACAAAGACTTGCTTCTAGTGGCAGACAAGTGAACTTCGAGCCATATGGCAATGATTTCCAATAGCAGCTTCTTAGGGGACACTCTGAGATGGAAACTGTTTATATATAATTTGCATGTATTAAAGTTATTGTTAGGAAACTCCATGGACTAAGCAGGAACAGATACACATATACAGATGCACATACACAAATTTACATTTTTAAATTTAATTTGTTTCTGAAACCTTGGAAGCATCCTTAAAAGCCTTCTCTCTCCCCACATCCAAACCCAAGTTTAGATTTTTACCTCAAAAATATTTTCTAAATCCACTTTTATCCTTTGCCACCACTAGGTTCCCTTAATATAAGCTATTGTCCTTTCTTAACCATATCAGTTCAATAACTACTTAACTTCTTATAATTACTCTTGATCTATTCAAATCCAGTATCTACACTGCAGCCAGTGCTTAACACCCTTCAAATGGCTATTCACTGTTCTTAGAAAAACTCAAAACTCCTTAAGAGGCCCTCCTTGGCCTGGCCCCTAAAAGTGACATCTCCACTTTCATCTCAGACTGTGTTCCCTTTTGCTCTTTCTATTCTAGCCACATTGGCCTTATTTCAGACCCTTGTACTTGGTATATTCTTTCCCATAGAAGGGCTTCTACCTGTGCTATTCATATTGAATAGTCGGCTCTCCCCTCCCTTCTCACTTTAACTCCTACTTATTCTTCAGATCTTGACTTAAATGCCACTTCCTCAGAGGGAAGCCTCTCCTGACCTGACTAGGTCAGATTTCTGTTTCAGGAACTTATAGCACCATGGAACCACTCTTCCATAGCAGTTACCATAAAACTATTTAATTCTTATAATCTTTTCTCAGTATTGTAATAGCAACTTGTCAAATCCAAGCATATTTGAATGTGATCTCCCATGATTTGCAATTGAAATAGTATTGTGGTTCTGTATATTATGTTAAAAAAATCAAAGCATGGAAACCTTTCTTTGTGTATAAATGTTTGAATTAAAAGAAAGTAATGGGGGACTTCCCCAGTGGTCCAGTGGTTAAGAATCTGCCTTCCAACGCAGAGGACATGGGTTTGATCCCTGGTCAGGGAACTAAGATCCCACATGCCGCGGGGCAACTAAGCTCGCACGCCACAACTAGAGAGAAGCTCACACACCGCAACGAAAGACCCTGCATGCTGCAACGAAGATCCTGTGTGCCGCAACTAAGACCCGACACAGCCAAATAAATAAATAAATATTAAAAAAAAAAAAGAAACTAATTGAAGTATTGATAAATGAAAAAAAATGCTCCACGAGGTCATAAAGTTTTGTTTTTAATCACCACAGTATTCTTAGCACTGAGCACTATACAAGGCACGTAACAGGTACTCAGTAATTTGCTCAAGGAATAATGAAGAAAGAAATAGGGAGCCATCCAGTGGTACCTAGAAAGAGTGTGGTTGTTGGGATTTTTAAAGATAAGAGAGGGGTGAACATATCCAGTGG
>NW_006787469.1:2223839-2226857 GCF_000442215.2 Lipotes vexillifer
ATAAGAGAGAGGTGAACATATCCAGTGGAGGAGGCAGAGAGGTTGAATATAAAATAGATAAAGGAAAATCAGTGCTACAAGATTCCTGAGAAGACAAGAGGGGCTGCAATTCAAAGTTTAGGTGGAAACACTGATCTTAGGGAAAAGGAAGGATGAAAGAATTGATATAGATATATAAAAGTTTGGTTTGTTTGGTAGCAGAAAGTTTAGAAGTTCTGGCCCTAATGGCTTCTATTTTTTTTCATGAAGTAAAAAAGCAAGATAATGAACAAAGGGGTGGTACAGTTTAAGACTATGAAATTCATATACTTATCAATTCAATGCAGAAAAACATGTACTAGGCACTTATTCTGTGCAAAGCATAGTGCTAAGAACTTTGAAGGATATGAAGAAAAATAAAAGCTGATCTTTGCCCCTATGGAGCTTCCAATTTACTTAGGAAAATAAACTATACAAAAGTAACCATAATTATAAGCAGATATGATAGGTAATATAAGAGGTACTAACAAAGTAGCCATGGTAGCTCAAGGAAGATGGAGAACATGACCTTTGGTAAAAATAGAGGGAGAATGTATTAGGCAAAGACAAAGTGGCAGGACTGCACAGAAATGACAAAATTTGGTTGGAATTTAGGATGTGTAAGGGAATAATAGTAAAATCATATAAGAAAGGAATATCTGAAAATGATTGTAGAGATTGTTAAATGTCAAGCTCAGGAGTTTGGATTTTATTTTGTAATAAATGGAAAGGCAGAAAAGTTTTCAGAGAAGTAACATAATGAAAACTGTCTTTCATAATCATTAATCTGGCAGCAATGTGCAGGTTGGACAGGAAAGAGATAGAATGAAATTAAGTGTGTAATAGAATGAAATTAAGAGTGTAGAAATATTAGTTAGAAGAATTGAAATACCACATGTCAGAATTAATGACAGCCTGAATGTGAATGGGAAAGAACACAGGAGATACTGAAGAAGCAGATATGACAGGACTTGATAAGGGAGACTAAAAGACAATAAAATTTCGAGCCTTTTACAATTTATAAGAATGGTGATGCTGTTAAGAGATGAGAAAGAAAACTTGTTTATAGAGATAACAAGTTTTCAGATTTTATTTTGGAAAGGGAAGACAATAAATTCCATTTTTTTCACATAATGTTTAAGGTGCTTAAGGACACTTTTGCCGAGAGGTTCAGCAAGAAGCTGGAAACATTAAGTCTGGAACTCAAGAGAAAGAGGCTAAAGATGCCCTCACCCAAAATGATTATAAGCCACTTAAAGGCAAAAATCTGTGTATATCTTTTTTCTGATGCTAAGCACAGTATCTGGCATGTAGCAGGTGCTCAACAAATGCTTGATGAATTTCACTGAATTTGGGAATTAGTCATATAACATAATTGTTAAGGCAGATGAAAGCATTAGGGGAAAGAATATAGAAATGAGTAGATGATAAAATCTAAATGCTTACACAAGGGGTTAGAGAAGGGACAACAGAGGAGCTAAAAGGAACAGCTAGGAGAAAAGAATAGGGTCAGGGTAGTGCAGTATCATAGAGTTCAGGGAGAAGAAAGTTTCAGGAAGAAAAGAATAATCAGCAGTGTCAAATGATGAAAGACATCTAGATGGCTAAGGACGGAGAGCTACCAAATTTGATGATGATGGGAAATTTTGTGATCTTTGAGAAAGTAGTTTCAAGATAATACTAACAAGTAGGGATCAAGAGAGATCCAACTGAAAGGATAGATAATTTTCAAACAGAGTTAAGTTCATTTATTAAAACAACAGCAACACAATATCATAGTCTAGGTTATGAAGAGCTTCCCAAAGAGACTTATTATCTTGGGCGTTTCTTGTTGATTGCATTATGAATGACAGTAAAGGAGATTTAATTTGCTCTAATTTAATGGCTCAAGCTGCTAATACAAGGCTTCAGCATAGTGCTACCAGCAATGTGTACTGTAGGGAAGCATTTAGATACAATTAAATTTTCTTTTGGAAAAGTATTCAAGATACTTTACCCATTTCCACCTCAGTGAGACAGTTATCAATCTTCTGAAGTATGTTGTCCATCTCATCTATCCTTTTCTGAAGCTTCTCCCTCTCGTTCTAAACACACGATATCACAGACTGTCAAGTTAAAACTCCAAACAAAACATTATAACATTATAAATGGTTCAAACTGCTGTGTCTAATTCATGAACAGGCAAATCTTAAAACAAAGATCAAAACTTCAAGTCTGGTCTTAAAAAATTTTTTTAAAGCATACATAACAGATTAATATAAGTTCATATTTTGTACTTTATTTTAGCATTTCCATGTAATATAAGATGTTAATATATATTACTTAAAAAGAGTTCATGAAAAATGTTCTATGGTCAAATAAATTTCGGAAACACTGGTCAAAGAGAATTATAGCATTTTTTTCTTTTTAGACTAAAAAAAAAAAAATATATATATATGTATATTTCTGACCTTAGACTTTAATATGCTAGTTATTATATTTCTCCAAAAGGGGGACACTGCGTGTAACATTTCCCAGACTTATCTGTCAATGCAAAGTTTTTTTTATGCAAGACCTTTCTTAAAGGATGATCATTTTGGGAAATGCTACTTTAAACACATGCACACACAAACACAGCTGAGTATGGACTATGAGGAAGATCATACTACAGCACAGTCCTTAGCAATGGAAGATCAGAATCCTGTATTGTTTTATTTCAGTATGTATAATGAATAACAAATCTGAGATGACACATACGCACATATTAGTAAATATATTCTAGAATTACTCAAGATGCCAGGATTTACTACTTTCAATAAATTGAACCCCACCTCTTATGAACAATTTTAAGTTTTTGCCCAGCTCTCATTCACATGTCTCCTAAGGAACATGCTTCATATTCCATAACCACTATAAAGTAATTTTTTTTTTTTTTTTTTTTTTGCGGTACGCGGGCCTCTCACTGTTGTGGCCTCTCCTGTTGCAGAGCACAGGCTCTGGACGCGCAGGCTCAGTGGCCAT
>NW_006787469.1:2226873-2229690 GCF_000442215.2 Lipotes vexillifer
TCTCACTGTTGTGGCCTCTCCCGTTGCGGAGCACAGGCTCTGGACGCGCAGGCTCAGTGGCCATGGCTCACGGGCCCAGCTGCTCCGCGGCATGTGGGATCTTCCCGGACCGGGGCACGAACCTGCGTCCCCTGCATCGGCAGGCAGACTCTCAACCACTGTGCCGCCAGGGAAGCCCCAACTATAAAGTAATTTTAATAGATCTTTCTAAGCTCTTAACTGTCTCAAATTACCTGAGCCGACTGTACCAGCTTGCTGTACAGGGACACTTTTCCTTGGTGAGTGAAGACTTTAGTCATCTTGGTAAAACGTGATTTTATTTTGTTCAGGTAAATTCCAAAGGCCTTCAGCTGTAAGGGAAAATCAAAGATTACACTGCACTCAAACAAATGAGTTAGAGAAGGCAAATGGTCTGGGAAGGCTGGTTCAGCTGGTACCTGATAAGCTTTGCCCATCCTAGACTCTGATTCCTAAGGCTTCTCATTTGCAAATTTAATACGATTTAATAGTTTAAGTCCAGAACCAAAGATTTCAATTTTGATTCTTACTTTTAATTCACTTATATTACAAATTAGAAAATGACCGGCTCTTAGTTAATAAAATTCTTTAATTAGGGCAAATATAAAATGAGTTGCTTATTATTTAATCAATTAAAGTAAATCTCTTCCCCGTCTTAATCTAAGTGAAAAGCAAACAAGAAGGGAACTCTAAATAAATTTCAAATATATTTCATATATTAAATTGATCACTTAAGGTTTGAAAAGATTATATATTAATAATCATTCATGTATAATAAAATCTTGTTTACATATTATATCTGAGAAGTAAATTTTAAAGAACTCATCACTAAGTATCAAGTAACAGTTACTAATTTCACAATAAACATTTTTCAAAATGTGTATACTGATTCAGAAAATGAGACAAAAGTACCTCCTCATCAGAGTAGTGTCTCACTTTTTCCCATAGGTTCCTATTTACATCAGTGAACAGTTTATCTTGGTTCAGTGCAGAAAGCTTTAATCTAAAATATAGAAAAGTTAATTAGCACGGAGTTCAGAAGTCAGCTAGAATGAATCAGCTCAGATCTACAGGCATACTTAATTTTTCCTAGTTCTTTTCTACATAAAGAGGGGAATTCACTCAGCAACAGCGGCAAGCCTGATTATTTCAACACTTGGAGAACAGTTCAAGAATGTTATGATTCAAAAAAACTTCCCTCCCAAATAAACAGAATTCTCATCTCAATGCATCAACTTGTTCCAAAATGAAAATACGTCGCTTAAAGAGAATCCTTAAGGCTTGTGAATGCATTATTGTTGTGAAGTTGTAGCTGTTATTTTTTTTGGTAATAAATTTATTTATTTATTTATTTTATTTATTTTGTTGGGTCTTCGTTGCTGTGCGTGGGCTTTCTCTAGTTGTGGTGAGCGGGGGCTACTCTTCATTGCAGTGCGCAGTCTTCTTATTGTCGTGGCTTCTCTTGTTGCGGAGCACGGGCTCTAGGCGCGCAGGCTTCAGTAGCTGTGGCACGTGGGCTTCCACAGTTGTGCCGCATGGGCTTAGTTGCTCCGCGGCATGTGGGATCTTCCCGGGCCTGGGCTCGAACCCGTGTCCTTTGCATTGGCAGGCAGATTTTTAACCACTGCGACACAGGGAAACCCCGTAGCTATTATTTTAAGTAAAGGTTTCCAATTCAGTTTGGTCTTATCTCACCTTTATAGAATACCATTAATAAAAGTAGCAAAGTTATATATTAGTTTCTTGTTAGTAAGTAGAGGAAATACATTTTTATCAGAGTCAGAAGATAATATATACAGGCACATAGGTGCAAAATCAAACAGTAGAGCACATCTAAACAGACTTTTCATTGTATACAAGATCTACCTACTTCATTCAAAACAAAATATTCTCAGACAAATCCTGAGACACCCAACTCTTTTAAACAACATGAAGATAAGAAACTTGTCTTGTTCAGTGATGAACCCCAAGACTTAGTACAGTGCCTGGCACATAGTAGGTGCTCGATACATATTTCTTGAATGAACAGGCCAGAAATCAGGCAAATCTGCAGTACTATAATTTAACAGCATCTTAAACTTCTAGTTTTAAAACTACATAATTCCCTTTAATTCTTTTTATTTATTGAGGTAACTGGTTTATAACATTATATAAATTTTATGTGTAAATTATATTTTGACATCTATGTACACTACAGTGCTCACCAACAAAAGTTTTAAAACTACACGATTCTTAAAAGATTATTTCATTTCTTTTCTATTTGTTAGATTGGTTCAAATTTAGTTTGACAGTTCTAGGTAAGTATGATATAAACATTGTCTTGAGTCGCAAGTCTTGATTTACCTGCGAAAATCTAGATATACCTAATTTGTAAGTTAGTCTGCAGCATCTACTTATACCAAACCACTGACAACAGTCTGAGTAAAACCTTGTTCTTTTATAAATGCAAATCAAGGGCAAATGTGATAGAATTATAAACCCAAAGTCAATCTTGATTTTAGGCACTATATATAAATCTCTAAAGGGTATTATCTTCTTTTAAAGATGTTCTTTTGCAATTTATGATATCATAATCTAATAATGATTGCTTATTAAGGACCTACTCTTTGCTAAGAATGGCATGCAACCTTTTTATATACACTATTTCTACTGCTCATTTCTACCTACTAAGTAGGTATTATTATCCTCAATTGATGGATGTGGAAATGAAGGTTAAATGACTTACCTAAGGTTACACAGCTACTGTTGTAGCCAGGATTGAACTTCCATCTATCTGACTACAAAGCTGAAACTCTTTCC
>NW_006787469.1:2229700-2232327 GCF_000442215.2 Lipotes vexillifer
CCATATCACACTGCCAATTAATGCTATCAACTTTTCCTATGCCGGTGTTATTCTAATCAAAACCTTGCCACACAGATTATTTACCCATCCAACAAAACACACAAAAGAATGAAAACTTTCATACTCTTCAATCTTCTGGCGAAGAGCTTCACAATCTTCTTTATAAATCTGTATCTTGGGTCGGTAAACATATTGACTTAACATCAGGTCTTCTGGAGTAGGTGATGTGTTTATAGTAATCTGGAAAAAAAAAAAATCAGACCCTCAAAGCTGGTATTTTGAGAACCAAACCATGTTCAAGAACTGTTTCAAGTCTCAGAGTGCCTATTTTTAAAAGTTCTACAAAGAAAAATTTGAAAACTCTGTTAAATTCATATACCTAGTAAGCTACTACTTGGAATCTGAAATAAAGTCTCTGATCTCAAAGTCAATTTCTCACAGATGTTTAGAGGAACTGTGGATGTTCCACTCATAGGATTGAAAGTGATTTGAAAATGACTATGCATTATTTGCCAATTATACCTCAATAAAATTGAGGAGAAAGGAAAATGGCTATGCATTGTTTTAAAAACTATCAATACCTGAAAATTCAAACTCACCAAAAACCTCTCCCTTAAAAGAAAGAAAAAAGATGCCAGTTTCCAAGATTATGCTTTTCTATTTTTATTCTCTAGCCCTGTTCCTTACTTGTATCCCAGGTTGAACTCAAACTTTTCTGATATACATAAAATAAAGCAGTAAAAATTTAGTTATTTTTAAAATGTCTTAAGCGTCTTTTGGACATTTTTTAAATGTCTTACAGCTCTAATCCAATGACTTTCTGATGTCCTTAATGCAGTACTGGAAAAACCAAGTTGGCTAATTACATATAAAAACCAATCCAAACAAAACGCCACAACTGTACATTATTTATAGGCAGTGTGGCACGGAATAAGTCATTTTACCACTCTAAGCTTTGGTCTCCTCATCTATAAAATGGCACAATATTGACCAACCTCTTAAGATTAAAGTAAAAGTCTTTTAAAAAGGTACCAAAGCGGGACTTCCCTGGTGGTCCAGTGGTTAAGAATCCACCTTCCAATGCAGGGGACGTGGGTTCGAGCCCTGGTCTGGGAAGATCCCACATGCCATGGAGCAACTAAGCCCATGTGCCACAACTACTGTGCCTGTGCTCTAGAGCCCTCGAGCCACAACTACTGAGCTCACATGCCACAACTACTGAAGCCTGTGCGCCTAGAGCCCGTGCTCCGCAACAAGCCACCGCAATGAGAAGCCCACGCACCGCAACGAAGAGTAGCCCCCTCTTGCCGCAACTAGAGAAAGCCCGCATGCAGCAACGAAGACCCAACCCATCCAAAACTAAAAATAAATAAATATTAAAAAAAAAAAAAAAAGGAACCAAAGCTCAGGGTCTGCTGAAGTAATCTAACAAATGTTAGTTTCCTCTCATTCTCCCCTTTCAGTTGACAAATTAAAAGTAAATAACGAATGAGATTTTAATCTCATTCCTCTATCTGTAACAAGCTTTCTAACAGATGTGCTCAGAAAGTGTAAAAATGTGCTAAAAGCAATTATAACTGATGTTGGCTCTCTTTCTTAAAAAATATTTTTAAGGCTAAATTTATAAAGAAAAATCAAAGCTCTATACTTCTTCCCAAAGAAATCAGGCCTCCTTGGGAAAATGGCTGACTGCCTTTCATATAGGAGCCAAATACTTGATAAAGGAATATTTCTTTTTATAGAAGTATTTAGACAATAAATGAAAAAAAGAAGAAAATTAGGATATCACTACTTTACAACTCCTAATGAATTACTAGATCTAGATAATCTAGTAATAATGGTTGATCATTAAATAATGGTTGATCATCACATCATCACCAGATACTATCTCCTGATGAAAGTACAACTATAAAGTAAACTTGAAAAAAAAAACCCCTTCATCTGAAAAGGCCTCTGCCAATTTACAGAAAATACAAAGGACAGAGGAACACGTTAAAATGAAAGTTTGGGTATACACAATGGGCAAAATCCATACTTAGCAGAGTATGGAAAAATCTGGCTTCCTCACAAAAGGGGGGGTTAGGGGAGAGAGGGGGAGTGAGGAAGAGAGGAAAAGAGAAGGCGGGGGAAGGGAGGGTTATGGAAGGGGACCTTATACTTTAAAAGATAATTGAGAGAGAGATATCAAGTGTTTATAATGTTTGGACCTCACCTGGGTTGCAACTTAACAAATTGGAAAATAATGCAGACAATCAGAGAAATATAAATACTGACTTAATAATTAATCATTTTAAGATATGGTTATAGTATCTGGATATTTTAAAAATAAGAGTTCCCATCTTTTTAGGGATACATACTGAAATACAGATAAATTGATGATGCCTGGGATTTGCTTCAAAATAACAGGGGTGGGGAGGTAGGAAAATGTAGAGAATAAAGAGTTGATAATTTTTGAAGTTTGGTGATGGATACATGGGGAGTTCATTAAACTATTATCTATTTTTGTATATGTCTGAAAATTCCTATAATAGTAAAGTTTTTTTTTAAAAAAGAGTAGGGTTCCTCTTGAAGCTTCATAACCACAAAGTGAAACATGGGACCACATTCTCAGAGATTCACCAGGAATG
>NW_006787469.1:2232337-2282922 GCF_000442215.2 Lipotes vexillifer
AGGCTCATGCACTATGGGTACATACATACTGGATGCAACTGCCCATGCTGTATGCAATACATGGGTAATTTGCTGTACCTTGAGTCCAGGACTATATGCATAGGTCACCCTCCTCATGTGACTTATCTATTTTGATTAAGTGCCCAATTTATGCACAATCAGCTCTTGGGTATTTCAGGCCTGGCAGGGGTACTTGCAGTAGTTCCTCAACTGCACTGAAAGGGTTTTAGTTATAGTGTTTTGGCCTGAGCCACTCCTTGGGCATGCAGGAGGTCTTGGGGCACTACCATAGCACCTTTTTTTTTTCTTTCAGTTTTATTGAGATATAATTGACATATAGCACTGAATAAGTTTAAGGTTTACAGCTAATGATTTGACTTACATATATCATGAAATGATTATCACAAGTTTAATAAACATCCATAGTCTCAAAAAAAAAAAAATCCATCGTCTCATACAGATACAAAATTAAAGAAATAGAAAAAAATTTTCCTTGTGATGAGAACTCAGGATTTGCTCTCTTAACAACTTTCATAGATAACATACAGCAGTGTTAATTATATTTACCATGTTGTACCTTACATCTCTAGCACTTATTTATCTTATAATTGGACGTTTGTACCTTTTGGCTGCCTTGATCCTATTTCCCCACCTCTCACTGCCTGCCTCTAGTAACCACAAATCTGATCTCATTTTTAATAAGTTTGTTAGTTTTTGAAATATAACTGACCTACAACGCTATGTTACTAGTTCTTGTTACACAATATAGTGATTTGATGTTTCTACATAGTACCTTTTGCTGGTGTTGCCAGCTGAGCTCCTACAACTGCACACACACATATGGATGCTGTACATCTGTCTATGAGGGCTGCCACACATCTCCCCACCTGCCTCAAAAATGCTCTCCCCAGTTCTACCCTAAAGGAGACTCATAGTCATCTAAGTCCTGGAACAGATGCCCATAGCTGTGAACCTCATTTTCCACAGCCCATACATACTCCATTTCTTTGGCCTTCCTCTACTTTGGGATTTTTAAATTTCTTTCCTGATATAGCTTCAACTCTTTTACCATCTTTCTTTAAAAATTTATTTTATTGAAGTATAGTTGATTTCTCTTACTATCTTGATGGGTTTGTTCCCAGATTTATTTCCCTAACACTGCCCCTCCTGACCTCTGTAAGGCCTGAGAAGAAAGGGGAGCATTCATACCCTCAAAGATTAGCTTCCTACATATCCTCTCCCTCTTCCACCCTGCCAGCATCCTCTCTGTTCCTACCCTTCCCCTCTGCTTTCTCTGGTCCCCTGATACCTGGTACGCTTTCTGCTTTTCCTAAGACTCTGGCTGCATACCTAGGTACCTTTCTACTCCCCATCTTCAGCTGAGACAAGGAGATTCTACTAGGAAGGGGCACTATGGTGATAAGAATAATGAGGTTGGCAACCCAAAAGATGCATGAGTATCTTCCCAGTTTCCATCTTTGATTTACTTTTCACGTTAGATATACAATCCTCCTATAATTGATTTCTTTCTAAACAGCTTTATTGAGATTTAATTTGCACACCATATAATTCACCCATTTAAGTATACAATTATTTAAAAAATATATTCACAGGGTTGTACAACATCAAGCCCCAGCTAATTTTACAGCATTTTCACTCCCCTAAAAGAAACCCTGTACCCATTAGCTGTCATTCCCCATTCTCCTCCACCCCATCCCAGCTTCAAGTAACTCATAATCAGTTCACTTTTTGGCTATTATGAATAATGCTCACTGTACAAGTTTTTGTTTAGATGTATGTATTCAATTCTCTTAGGTAAATACCTAGAAGTGGAATTGCTGGATCATATAATAGTTCTATGTTTAACTTTTTGAGGAAATACACAACTGTTTTCCAAAGTGGCTACACCATTTTACATGCCTATCAGCAATGTATGAAAATTCCAATTTCTCCACATCCTTGCCAATACTTATTATTTTGTCTTTTTGACTACAGCCACCCTAGTGGGTGTGAAGTAGTAACTCATTTAAATTTGTATTTCTTTAATCACAATTTTGTTTATTGGCCATTTGCATAGCTTCTTTGGAGAAGTGTCTATTCTGATCCTTTGGCTTTTTTTTTTTTTGGCTACACCACGGGGCATGTGGGATCTTAGTTCCCCAGCTAGGGATCGGATATGCCCCCTGCATTGGAAGCGCAAAGTCCTGACCACTGGACCGCCAGGGAAGTCCCAGACGATTTTTTAATTTGGTTGTCTTTTTGAGTTTCAAGAGTTCTTTATATACTCTGGATATAAGTCTCTTATAAGATGTATGATTTGCAAATGTTTTCTCCCATTCTGTGGGTTGTCTTTTCCCTTTCTTTTTTTTTTTTTTTGCGGTACGTGGGCCTCTCACTGTTGTGGCCTCTCCCGTCGCGGAGCACAGGCTCTGGACGCGCAGGCTCAGCAGCCATGGCTCACGGGCCCAGCCACTCTGCGGCATGTGGGATCTTCCCGGACTGGGGCACGAACCCGTGTCCCCTGCATCGGCAGGCGGACTCTCAACCACTGAGCCACCAGGGAAGCCCTCCCTTTCTTGATGGTATGATTTGTAGCACACAAGTTTTAAATTTTGATGAGCTCCAAATTTTAATTTTGTCACTTGTACTTTTGGTGTTGTATAGAACTGATTTTTATGTATAGGGTGAAGTTTGAATCAAGGTTCATTTTTTTCCTATGGATATCCAACTGATGCAACACCATTTTATAGAAAAGGCCACTGTTCTGCAGGGGCATCTTTGTCATAAACCAAATATTCATATATGTGTGGATCTATTCTTTAAAAGTTAGAACTCATCTGGTCATAGTGACAATTTTAATGGTAAATTATAAAAAAAAAATTTCAATGGTAGTTAATTAGAATTTTCCAGTTCCTGGGTTAATTTTGGTAATTTATGTTTTTCTGAAAAACCATCTAGGTCTTAAAATTTGTCGTCAGTTGGTAGATTAAAAAAAAATTCTTTTAATCTCTTCTTTAATCTGTGGACATGTCTTCTTTCTCAACCATATATATTTTAGCTTTCTCCTTTTTCTTAATTAGGCTCTTTGTTTTCTTATTTTATTGTCTTTTCAAAGTACCAGTTTTTAGATCTGTTATCTTTTCTACTTATTTTTTTTTCTATTTCAATAACTTTACTATTTACCTGCATTAAATCTATCTTCCTGCCTTTTTATGGATGTTATTTTACTGTTCATTTTCCAATTTCTTAAAGTGAGTGTTAAAAAATCCTTTATTTTTAGAGTCTTTTCTATAACAATGATATATCAGGCTTTTAATTCCCTGGTAAGTATAATTTCTGCTGTATATCCCGTATATTTGGCATTAAATGTTCTCCTTACTTTGCTTTCTCAATAGTTTTGATTTCTTCTTTGATATGAGTTATCTAGAAATGTGTTTCTTAATTTCCAAGAAGCTAAGATATTTGTCCTTTTATTAGTTCTAATTTTATTGGATTAAGATCAGATGATGTCCACGAAATCTCCATTTTTTTTTCCATTTTCTTTGTGGCCAAGGGCATAATTAACGTTTGTAAATGTTTAACAGACTTAAGTGAAAAAAATATTATGTAATTTTGTATGTAAGTGATATGTTTGTCTATTAATGTTTTAAACTCAGTTTGTTGACTGTATTATTTAAGTATTCTATGAGAGGCCCACGTACTGCAAAAAAAAAACAAAAAAAACTTCTGCTGGGGATTTCCCTGGTGGTGCAGTGGTTAAGAATCCGCCTGCCAATGCAGGGGACACGGGTTTGATCCCTGGTCTGGGAAGATCCCACATACTGGAGAGCAACTAAGCCTGTGTGCCACAACTACCGAAGCCTGCGCACCTAGAGCCTGTGCTCTGCAACAAGAGAAGCCACCACAATGAGAAGCCCGCACACTGCAACGAAGAGTAACCCCTACTTGCCGCAACTAGAGAAGGCCTGTGTGTAGCAGTGAAGACCCAATGCAGACAAAAAACCAAAAAAAACAAAAAAAAACCTGAAAAAACAGACTTCTGCTGTACTTTGGTTTTTTAAAAACCATATGTTCAGGAAAAAGTATAAAAAACAAAAGAGATGGCAAGAAATGAAAAAAAAATTTTTCACATTTTCAAAATTCATGATTATTTTTTAAAAAATCAATTTTTATGCTAACCCCAAATGTACCTTCTACAGGAAAACCTTCTATAGGAAAATTTGCTTCCTTAGATTCTTTTTTTGTTTTTTAATAAATGCTTGCTTTGATGCAGTTTAGTAAACAAGTACAATATATTTTAACTGAGATAACTATTTTACCAAGAAACTTACTTTGGTTGGGAGATTGCTCTGTCGAGGTTTCTGTATCAGAATGTGGACCTGAAGAAGTATAAAGAACTCCTTTATTGTTATTCTCCCATCTTTGAGTTTCTGAGGGAAAAAAAAAAGTTTGCATGACCATTCAAGGTGAGTCATTTTGACTATAACCACCACCTTTGTTTCTAAATGGCTTAAAGTACTTTGCATATATTTGTGGAAACACTATCCAGATATTTGTAGGCTATATATGAGCAGATTTTATCTAATATTATTTCTTAAGTTTATTCAGTAACAGTAAAATTGGGAAAAAACCCAACAAAACGTAGGTCTTCCAATTGTGATTCTACTCCACATAATTAATTGCCATGTTGGATCCTTAACAAAAAAAAAAGAAAAAAAGAAAAAAAAGAAAACTAGTCTCCTGTATATTTGAAACATTTCATAATTAAAAAAAATTAAACAAGAGAAAACAAAATAAGGAAATTAGTTGTATTAGAAATGAGAACTACTTTAACATACCTCCTTCAAGCTCTCTTCACAAACGGTATCTCTGAGGAACTGTGATTCTATTTGACTACTGGGGTGTGCTACAAGTAAAGCAAATTCAAGTGATGAATAAGTCAAAATTAAATTGTAAACTTAATTTTAGTTATTGTTCAGGTTTATGTGTGGTTCATGCTCTTGAAGCTATCCAGTAGGATTTTTCTGGGAAGACAGTCATTTGTAGGGCAAAGTGTATTACAGTTTTAAGGCTCCATATGTGTTTCTCTACTAATTATAAGCCTCTTAAGAAAATCACTTTCGTAATATACACTTCTCAATTTATTAAAATAACTAAGAATTAAAAATAAACTAAGCATGACTTTACTTATCAACTACCAAAAAGCTTATACAACTTTCAAATATCTCCTGAACTGAAATACATTTATTATTAGTCAAGTAAGCAGATGACTTCTATTATTTAGCCTTCATGAAGGTCTTACTGCTGAAGTCCAGAGAGGTCCCATCAGCCTTGACTGAATCCAGAGAACTGCTGCAACTAGATGGGGTCCTGCTCAGGCTTTTTATCAACACACTGTTAGCATTTTTATCTATAGCTCCATCAGCATGGTGATCAAAAATCTGAAATGATCAGTAAAGAAACATCATAAGAATAATGTTATAACAGTGTATACTTATAATGACTAAATGTTCAATGTTAAGAGAAATACTTCTATAAAATTTATCTATAATCATATAAAATACCTTAATAAAGAATTAGAATAAGGCTTTTAGAGTTCAAAGTAATTTTATTTAAAAATATATAGAAATAACTGTGCATTATACTATATAAGCAAATGTTTCCCAGAGGTATCTAGGTTACAGCCATATCATATGAGCTACCAAATGTTGACCTATCCAGTTTTTCAACTACTAGTCACCATGGTCAGGGCTACCACACTGCAGAAAACCAGAAGAGAATACCGGCT
This sequence comes from Lipotes vexillifer, assembly GCF_000442215.2. Taxonomy (NCBI): domain Eukaryota; kingdom Metazoa; phylum Chordata; class Mammalia; order Artiodactyla; family Lipotidae; genus Lipotes; species Lipotes vexillifer. Next base: position 2,238,126 of record NW_006787469.1, read on the forward strand.
GTACACAATGGCTCTGTCTGGAGTACACAGAAGGCATTTATTTCCAGGCTTTACTACTTCCTTCCCCAGGTGACCAAGACTCCTTTGACTGAAGTCAAATAAGTCATATGGTCCTGCTTTTACCATTTTAACTATTTGACTTTACAGACTTAAATGCCATTTTCATCTACCTACTTGTTTATATTTTTAAAAACAATAAATTTATTTATTTTATTTATTGATTTTTGGCTGAGTTGGATCTTCATTGCTGCGTGCGGGTTTTCTCTAGTTGCGGTGAACGGGGGCTACTCTTTGTTGCGGTGCGCAGGCTTCTCACTACAGTGGCTTCTCTTGTTGCGGAGCACGGGCTCTAGGCATGTGGGCTTCAGTAGTTGCAGCACGCAGGCTCGCTAGTTGTGGCACACAAGCTTAGCTGCTCCGCGGCATGTGGGGTCTTCCCGGACCAGGGACTGAACCTGCGTCCCCTGCATTGGCAGGTGGATTCTCAACCACTGTGCCACCAGGGAAGCCCTACTTATGTGTTTAAGGGCAATATATTCCTTGTCTAAGTGCTAGGATGTGACCTCTATGAGAACAGATTTTTGTCCGTAAATTCCCACTGAAGCATTCCCAGGACTTAAACAGTACCTAGGACATAGCAGATACCCAATAAATATTTATTAAACAAAATAATACTAATTTTCATAGAATCTATTCAGTTATACATTTTATATTACTGTTACAACTTTCTCAAAGCTTCATAGATGAACAATTTCCTCAGGACCTCACCTTAAAGAACCACTGAAATCATCTTCTAAGCTTACTTACATATTTCTTAACAGAGTTTAAACTTTGTTTCTATGAACCTATGATACTTTCTTTTTTTTTTATAAATTTATTTGTTTTCTTATTTTTAGCTGTGTTGGGTCTTCTTTGCTGTGCACAGGCTTTCCTAGTTGCAGCGAGCTGGGGCTACTCTTCATTGTGGTGCGCGGGCTTCTCATTGTTGTGGCTTCTGTTGTTGCGGAGCATGGGCTCTAGGCACGCAGGCTTCAGCAGTTGTAGCACACGGGCTCTAGAGTGCACTCTCAGTAGTTGTGGCACACGGGCTTAGCTGCTCCGTGGCATGTGGGATCTTCCCGGGCCGGGGACTGAACTCGTGTCTCCTGCACTGGCAGGTGGATTCTTAACCACTGCACCACCAGGGAAGCCCCCTATGAACCTATGATACTTTCTAATCTTTATTTCTCCACCTGAAAAACTCAGTTTCAGTGACAAGTTAGCCAAATCAGTGTTCCCTCAACTTTTAAAATCTATGCCTTTTTTTTTAAAGGTTTTTAAAATAACACTTATTTCTTAAAAGTTAACACGTGCGGGGCTTCCCTGGTGGCGCAGTGGTTGAGAGTCCGCCTGCCGATGCAGGGGACACGGGCTCGTGCCCCGGTCCGGGAGGATCCCACATGCCGCGGAGCAGCTGGGCCCGTGGGCCATGGCCGCTGAGCCTGCGCGTCCGGAGCCTGTGCTCCGCAACGGGAGAGGCCACAACAGTGAGAGGCCCGCGTACCAATTTTACCACCATCTTTTTAAATCTTAATCTACTACTGTGTTCAGTGTCTACCTTGATTATCCTATGAACTTCCTTCAAATTAACCTCCTACAAACCCCTCACCACCCTTTAGGCTCCACTTCCCCCGCAGAGGACAGAGGTGTAGTTTTCACTCCCGGTTCATTTCCTTTTACCAGTTTTGTTGTCTAGCTATACAATTCCTACCCCGCAAACACAAAAAAAAAAAAAAAAAAAAAGTTAACACGTGCAAAATAGGAAACCAAAAAACACAAGAAGAAAAAACAAAGTCATCCACAATCACAAGCAGTTTACTGTTTGATGTGTCGTCCTAGGTCTTGTTTGTGTACCTATAAAACTTAGCATTCATTTTTATGTAATTAAGATCATACAGTTATGTATCATGCTTTTTCACACATCATGAATATTTAACATTTCAAAGTCCCAAAGCTATGAGTATTTTGATAACCAAGAATACACTAAACCAACTCAATCTGGAAGGAAAAAGTGTAATCCTGCCTTTCTTGGCAACAAAAATTTCATAAGAGACAAAAATGGCAACAGGCCTCTAGATAAAGATATTGGCAGAGTTATGATTAAAATACTACATTCCCTTAATGTTCAATTAAAAATGAGACATAATGCAACAGAGTATGTAAAGTATAATGCTTCTAAGAGGATTCATTACCTGATCTAAACTGTTAAAGTATTAGCAAGGAGGTATGTTTCCATTGAATTACTTAACAACGTATTCCTATAGTATAGCCAAGAGATACACACATACATCAATGGTTATCATCAAAATTTAAATATGAACACATCCACATTTAGCCCTACCTTTATACTTCCTTCTGCCCCTCTGCTGCCAACCTAATGAACAAGTCCTGACGTACATTTCTCAGCTGAGGGTTTAACAATTCCACGTCCAAGACGTTGCTTTTTTTTTTTTTTTTTTTTTTTTTTTTTTCTTGCGTTATGCGGGCCTCTCACTGTTGTGGCCTCTCCCATTTGCGGAGCACAGGCTCCGGACGCGCAGGCTCAGTGGCCATGGCTCACGGGCCCAGCCGCTCCGCGGCATGTGGGATCTTCCCGAAACGGGGCACGAACCCGCGTCTCCTGCATCGGCAGGCGGACTCTCAAGCACTGCGCCACCAGGGAAGCCCAAGACGTTGCTTTTTTATCAATTATAACAAAGATATTTACAAATGGGTTAATTCACTAGCTCTACTTTTTATCATACATTGTCACCTCAGGACTTCCAAAAAGCCTAGACGTTGCAAAATAAAGAACCTTCTATGACTTTTAAATAAACACAAAATCTCACTTACTTTACTTTGAGATACTGGGCTTGATCTAGGCATTCTCCCATCCTCGAAAGAAATGGACTTTCAGCTTCTATATAGCCTCACTAGCCAAGAAAATTCAGTCCAGCTTTTCTTTAAGCAGTTTGCATAATAAAAAAGCTTTTTACCCTCCAAATATTTTCACACTGAAGATGACTTGTCAAACCACATATACCCTGGCTAGAGATTCTAATATGCAAAGCCAAAATGACAAATCACTAGAAGTGACAGAACATTTAGAATTATACAATTTTGTTATTAATTTTTGTACTACTTTCCATTTCATTTTTTGTGACCATTTGTCACTTCAAATTGTGTTTAAGTCTAACTGCTAGTCAATTAATTTCTTAAGATTCTACATAGGAATATTTCTCCAGATATATATATATATATATAATTGGAAATAATCAATTCCTGGTTACCCGAGACAATTAAAATTCAAGAATACTCATAAAAAATCAAGAACATTTCTTAATTCAAGACAGAGCTCACCTCCTGATCTTGTGTGGTATCACTAAACCTAATTTCACTTTTTCTGATTTTTTTCTCATCCTGAATATCATCTTCTTCTTCTTGTACCCAGGTTCTTTTTTGGCTATTGCAGGTTTCTTCCAGTTTATTTTCAGATGGTGAAATCTCTTTTTGGTATGTCTCAGTCAAAGCCTTTTCCTCAGTATCTATGCTAATAGAGTCTGAGGAATTAATCTCACCCGGATATACAGGAATATTTTCCTCATTTATATATTGAGATGGACTTAAGTTCAGTTTAGCTGCAACAAATCCAGTGCCTGAATGTTTACTGGAGACTGGCTGAGTTTCTAAGTTATTTAAATCAGTTGTGTCTCCTGGAATCAGCTTCAGGTCATCAATACCAGTGACACTACAATTTCTCCTGTTTGGCAATCTGGGCAAAAATATTCCCAAAGAACATCTCCTCACTTTATCTTTTATAGTCGTCATTAATGGTACAGAGATGGTTTCAGCTCCATTATGAGAAATTTTATTTTCTTCATCCCTATCATCTTTAACACTGCTGGACACTATGTTAACATTATGTATTTCTGTAGCTTGCACTATACTCATATTACTGGGTGCCTTATTTACTAATTCAAGTAATTGTCCTGGAGAAGGTGGTATATGAACTGGTTGGAAATCTAAAAATTCTTCAGTTTTTTCATTCAAATTATTCAGATGTGGTTTGATACTACTAAAAGTTGCAGCATTAGATGCAATTACAGGATCTGATGCTTCTCTAGGATTGATATGAGTTTGAAAAACTTGCTTAGTCAAGTCTGAGTTACTGTGGAAATCTATAGCTGTATTACATTTAGCTGTTTGAATATTTTTCTTTAGTTCTTTTTTACAGGCCATAGTAAACTGCTTCTCATTATTGAGCATTGTGGAATCGTTTTCACATATGGGTTCAGAGGCATTTCCTCTAACAATATTTAAATTCTTATTTCCCACTTTAGACAATATTGTTTCATCTTTACTGACGATACTCTGTCCTTGTTGAGGTAATGGATGTTGCTGGGCTGACAGATGATGCTGAGGAGCAACACAAACATCATCAACAAAGGTCTTCTTTAAACTATGCTCTGCATTATCAACAAAGGCCTCCATTTGATCCTTTGGAAGCTTACAAGATACTCGCTTTGAGTTAAGTTTAGTCATCTCCCCCATATCTTCACCATATACTAAAGTTTCATTAGCTAATAGATTTGGGGGCTCCTTAATCAGATCTTGATCTTTGAGTACTGTTAGGACACAGTCTAACTGTCCTTGGGTACTTGTTTGAACAACTTTTTCCTTCTCTAACAAAGAACAAGGAGCAGAAAGAGGCAGTCCCTCAGATTTCAAATAATATTCACTAGCTAAATTGTTTGCATAAGGAAGATCATTTTGCACTGGGCAATGACTGGCTTTTACATCACCTTTATCACATAAGGGCATGCCATTCTCCTCCAAATTATCAAAAAAGGAAACATTAGGTAAACAGGAATAATTATCACTGGATCCACAAACAGCAGCTGCAGAACTGCCTGTAAAACCCACATTTCTTCTATCTGTACTATTTAAGTGACAGCTTTCAATTTTGGCTTTTTCCAATACACAGGCCTGGACTACAACTTTCATGACCTCTTCATCCACAGCAGTGCTATGGAATTTGACTTCTGTCTCACCTTGACCCCCAGACAATGTATTGGTAGGAACAAAGGGTATCACATGATGCTTTTGCTCAGCGTGAAGAACAGTTTTGTTTTCTACAGCCAGTACTTGCTCTTTAGTGATTTCTTGAACAGAGCTACCATCCTTAGGAAAAGAAACACCCAAGGTTTTTCCTTTTGCTATTCCAAATTTAGGGTACTCTTGAAGTATTTTCTCCATGCCTTGACAGTCAATGAAAACAGTGTGGGACTTAGTAACTTCCAGATCACTGTGATTATCTACAAACATAACAGTTTTGTCCATAGGCCCAGTGGTTCTTTTATCTGGTGAGAGAGGTTTATACTCTAAGGCAGTTGTATGACTTCTGGTAATCTCCATATCATCCTGCCCACATGTATATAAAACAGTATTAGAAGTTCCTTCCAAAGGCACCCAATGGGAGTCCTCTCTATCTTCCAGGACACCTTTGTTATTTATTTCCACTGTACAACTCTGGATGACAGCCATACCATTTCTGTCATTCTTTGAAAATGCAATGGTCTTGTCATTTTTGAGTATAAGGCTCTTCCTTCTCTGACTTTTGCCTGATAGAGATTCATTCAGAAATCCAGGCTTTTGTACATCTTTGTCATTTTTCCAAATGGTTGATTTAGACACTTCCATGTTATCAGCAGCTAAAAATGCTTCAGCTTTCTCTAAAGGATCACTATTAGACCATTCTCCCGGTAATGTTAGCTGGCTGACTTTTGCTACTGAATGATCACTTTCACCATTGTCCGGAAAGAAAACACCTTCCTTAGCAGGATTAGGTGTCACTTTTGATTTTTCTAAGCTTTTTCTTTTGGATAGTTCAAAGTTAGAGCTGTCTGGAAGCACAGTTTTCTCCTTTGCTTGGTAGTCAATGAAAACAGTATGGGACTTTGTCATCTCTAGTTCATCGTGATTATCTATAAACATTATAGTTTTGTCCACAGGTCTAGTAGTTATTTTATCTGGTGAGATAGTTTTACATTCTATAGCAGTTGTGTGACTTCTGGTGACCTCCATGTCATCCTGCCCACATGTATACAAAACAGTTTTAGAAGTTCCTGCCAAAGGCACCAAATGGGAATCATGTTCATCTAGTAAAGGTCTATGATTTATTTCTACTGTGTAACTCTTGGTGATATCCATATCATTCTCATCACCCTCTGAAAATACAACAGTCTTATCAATTTTTAGTCTGCCAAGACTTTTCCTTTCACAAATTTTGACATCTTGCTTTCCATTCAGACTTCCAGTTTTGTCCTTCAATACACCCATGGTATCATTAGAAATAAATACTCCAGTTTTTTCTATCGGACGTTCATTACATTTTTCAACTTTTACAGATTTCTGTCTGTTTACTGTTGTTAGCTGGTTGTTAGTGTTTTCTAAATTAGTCTTACCTAGTTCTAGTACTTCAGAAGGACCAAATCCAATGACAACAGTGTGACTCTTGGTTAGGTCCATATTTTGCTCCTTCTCTGAACAAATAATTATCTTGTCATGAAAACAGTCAGGCGTGGGACTGCCTAAACTTTTCCTCAGTGGCTCAGGCAGTTTAGAATTCTGGTCTGGTAAAGGTTTCACTGTTTGACTATTAACAGCAGTATTATGATTTCTCATGGCAGACTGTCCTTCTGATGAAAACAATGGCTTTGTAGTAGGAAACAAAGATTGCTCACAAGAAACTCTATTTCTATTATTTCTCAGTGTTACTTGTTTATCGAGATCTCCACCAGAGTATACTATATTATGGCTTGTTGCTATGTTCTGGTTAATATCAGGTGACTGAGGAGAATCTTTATCAAGATAGGGTGAAATATTCAAAACTTGATCTTTTCCTTTGTCCCATGTGTCAGTTGGGATGTTTTTAGATATGTTTGGTTGTTGGGATGGTTCAATATGACCTTTGGTCATTTTTTCCCATTCATCTGAAGGGCTTATGCTGTGAGAGTGAGATTTACTGGTATTCTCAGATGCTAGTCTGTAAGATGCAAGAGGAAACTGACTTCCTACATTAGCTATGTGACTTTTAGTCAAATCCATATTTTCATCTGCGAAGATTTCAGTCCTTTTGTCAGTCAATATAGTAAATAAAGGATTTTCCAGGCTCTGCTGTAATCTTTCCTTAGATACATGAGGAACTGAGCTATAATTTATATTCATTTCTCCATCCTCTGACACGATTATGTGATTTTGGATCATCATTTCTTTTTCAGATACTGGTGCAGCTGCTATCTGTACATTTGTCTGAACTTGTTTAAAAATTTGATTATCTATTGCAACTGTGTGACTCTTGGTAATGTCCATGCTTTCTTCTCCCGAATAAATCATATTCTCTCTGAGAAGAGAGATGGAATCTGGATTGGGATACATTTTAGAATAACTCCTGTCATGCTTTAGCAAATTCTTCTCCTCTCTCATACTTGAGAAACACTTGGTCAGTTCCATGGCATCATTACAACTAGAATAGAAAAATGCCTTATAATCTTGAATAGCTGGACTGGAACGTTTAGATTCTGGGATCATGGCCAATGTTCTGACGCCCTGGTTGGAAGTCTGTGTGACTGTCTGAATTTCTGTCCCTGTAATATGACTGCTGGTAATATGTATGTCACCTTCAGGGTTTAAGGAAGGGTCTTGAAAAGCACTGTTCGGCTTATCCTTAAAGACTGTCTTCTGTCCTAGTGCTTTAGCTCCACGACCTGTTGAAACATCCATCATGACATTCTGAGTTTGATTTTCTATTTCAGACAGATTATCTGCTGAAGGTAACTTCTGTATAGTGTGGTTAATTGTCAGGTCCATAAAGTCATTGCCATAAATTGTAATATCATCACCTTTAAATTCCCTTAAGCTGGGCTCATTGGATGTGGGAACCAAAGTCTGAATGTTGGCTGTATGACATTGGGTAAAATTCATCCCATCGTCTTGTTCTCTAAAGAGTCTAGTCATATTACTGCTATTTGCATCTACACTAAGAGATACATGCATTTGATGCATAGAAGAGGCCCTGTTTGATTCTTTGTAATGAATAGGCATCTCAGAATTTTCTTTATCAGGTCCTGTAAAAGGAGAAGCATTCGATTTTCCTGTTTTCAATCTTTTTACGAAGTCATTGAAATTTATTTTCTTTTCTGAAAAAGTGCTTTGATCCCCGGAAAAATTTAATTCTTTCTTCATTCTTGAATCCTCAATGTGGAGCTTTAAGTTAGCCAGAAATGATGTGGTATCTATCTTGGTGGATTTTTCACTTTTGGTACAACCTAAAAGGCCTTTGGTAATCATCACGGTATGACTTGCTGTCAGGTCCATCTGGTTTTCATCTGAAAAGATGACCGTCTGGTCATTTGCATGTTTCGTTTCATGGTTGTATTCTGTAATTGAAATCTACAAAGAAAGCAAAATATAAGAGATCATATCAAATGCAAACTTCTAACAAGGTATTTTATAACATGTACTATATAGAAAGAGTATTATATAAACAATCCTAGATGATGGTTTCATGTTACATTGGTTTGTTTGAATAAATGGTGTGGTGTGCAGCACGTAATTTGTTATTTAAATTTTTTTCTGAAGTCTGTGAATACTTTTAGTGTTTCTGAACAAATTAAAAGTTAATTATTCACTCACTAGACTGACTAAAAAATGAAAAGACTGACAATACCAAATGTAACTATAATGTAAATTCTAATTGTTATATTAGATAGGTCATTCTCATTCTAAGTAAAAAAGACTTGGAAGGAATAAGTGCATGATGGCTAATTTACAGTACACTCTATACTCTTGGGTGGCTGAGTTGTCCTTGAATGCAATGGTTTTACTTGTGAGGACATGGTCTAACTCTTTATTGCTCAAATTATGGTCTGTGGACCAGTGCATTAGTATCACCTAGGAGACTGTTAGAAGTACAGAATTTCAGGACCTACCGCAGATGTGCTGGAAAAGAATCTATATTTTAATAAAATCCTGAGATGATTCATATGCCCATTAAAGTTGAGAAGTCCTTATATAATTAACATATTTCCCTATTATTTAAACTGGTAGTGATTTAACTATACTTAGTTAACTGGAAAGGTATGTAGTTTTTCCAGTCTATGTTGGTCCATTTTGGTAAGTAATCCCTAAATCATGTCACTAACATGAAATTTTTTGTTTCTTAAAAGTTTTAACTATGAAAGAAGATTAAAATATGAAGGTACTTGCATGAACTCATACCTCTCTCTGGGGCATCTGGGTCTGAATGGGAGCACAAAGCAATGTATTCATCCCTATTAAGTAAAAAGAAAAACTACAGTCAATGACAAAAATATATATCACCAAGAGCCTGACTTCCCTTTTCTTAGGAATTTCATCAGCTACAAGTATTTACTAAAGTTTTTTCAGTTACTAAGTCCTTCCTAAATTTCACTGAGACTTTTAAATTTTCCCATTTTAGAGACAGAGAGTTCAGTGATTACTGTATTCTCTGTGTGATTAAAATATTTTTCGAATGTGGTAGAGATTTTTAGAAGGTGGGATTCTAAAAGTGGAAAGTGTGGACTACTTTTTTTCCTCCTTCACTTCTCCATTTTTATTTCCTGGATAGTAGAAGTTACATAGTAAAGAGTACCAACTGATAAGACCAAAATGTTAATCGCATAGATGAACTTATTTGCAAAGCAGACAGACATAGACATAGAAAACAAATGTATGGATACCAAGGGGGGAAGGAAGGGTGGGATGGATTGGGAGATGGGGATTGACATACAAACTACTATGTATAAAATAGATAACTAATGAGAATAGACTGTATAGCACAGGGAACTCTACTCAATGCTCTGTGGTGACCTAAATGGGAAGGAAATCCAAGGAAGAGGGGATATATACATACGTGTGGCTGATTCACTTTGCTGTACAGCAGAAACTAAGACAACATTGTAAAACAACTATACTCCAATTTAAAAAAAACAAAAAAAGACCAAGATATTAGGGTAAGATTCTGAAGCATCTTTTATTCTATGTTAAGGAATCTAAATGTTTCCAGGATGAGATGTGCATTTTATAAAAATAATTCAAGAGAAGGAGAAGAAAGAAGATTCAAGAGAAGATAAACCAATGAGGAAGCTACTCTAAAAGTTCAGATACAACATGTTGAGAGTTTGTCTTAGGGCAAGAGACAATAAGATTGGAAATAAGGGATTAGACTCAAGACATTCTAGAACTAGAGATTGGTTCAAGATGGCAGAGTAGAAGAACGTGTGCTCACTCCCTCTTGCGAGAGTACCAGAATCACAACTAACTGCTGAATAGTCATTGACAGGAAGACAGTGGAACTCACCAAAAAAGATACCTGCACATCCAAAGACAAAGGAGAAGCCACAATGAGACAGTAGGAGGGCTGCAATCACAATAAAATCAAATCCCATAATTTCTGGGTGGGTGACTCACAAACTGGAGAACACTTATACCACAGAAGTTCACCCACTGGAGTGAAGGTTCTGAGCCCCATGTCCGGCTTCCCAACCTGGGGCTCTGGCAAATGGGAGGAGGAATTCCTAGAGAATCAGACTTTGAAGGTTAGCGGGATTTGACTGCAGGACTTCGACAGGACTGGGGGAAACAGAGACTCCACTCTTGGAGGGTACACACAAAGTAGTATAGCATTGGGACCCAGGGGAAGGAGCAGTGACCCCATAGGATACTGAACCAGACCTACCTGCTAGTGTCAGAGGGTCTCCTGCAGAGGCAGGGGGTGGCTGTGGCTCACCATGAGGACAAGGACACTTGCAGCAGGAGTTCTGGGAAGTACTCCTTGGCGTGATGCCTCCCAGAGTCCACCATTAGCCCCACCAAAGAGCTGGGTAGGCTCCAGTGTTGGGTCGCTTCAGGCCAAACAACCAACTGGGAGGGAACTCAGCCCCACCCCTCGGCAGACAAGCGGATTAAAGTTTTACTGGGCTCTGCCCACCAGAGCAACACCCAGCTCTACCCACCACCAGTCCCTCCCATCAGGAAACTTGCACAAGCCTCTTAGATAGCCTCATCCACCAGAGGGCAGACAGCAGAAGCAAGAAGAACTACAATCCTGCAGCCTGTGGAACAAAAACCACATTCACATAAAGACAGACAAGATGAAAAGGCAGAGGGCTATGTACTAGATGAAGGAACAAGATAAAACGCAGAAAAACAACTAAATGAAGTGGAGATAGGCAACTTTCCAGAAAAAGAATTCAGAATAATGATAGTGAAGATGATCCAGGACCTCGGGAAAAGAATGGAGGTAAAGATCGAAAAGATGCAAGAAATGTTTAACAAAGATTTAGAAGAATTAAAGAACAAACAGAGATGAACAATACAATAACTGAAATGAAAACTACACTAGAAGGAGTCAATAGCAGAATAACTGAGTCAGAAGAACAGATAAGTGACCTAGAAGACAGAATGGTGGAATTCACTGCTGCAGAACAGAATAAAGAAAAAAGAAATGAAGACAGCCTAAGAGACCTCTGGGACAACATTAAACGCAACAACATTCGCATTATAGGGGTCCCAGAAGGAGAAGAGAGAGAGGAAGGACGCAAGAAAATATTTGAAGAGATTATAGTTGAAAACTTCCCTAATGTGGGAAAGGAAATAGCCACCCAAGTCCAGGAAGTGCAGCGAGTCCCATACAGGATAAACCCAAGGAGAAACATGCTGAGACACACAGTAATCAAATTGGCAAAAATTAAAGACAAAGAAAAATTATTGAAAGCAGCAAGGGAAAAACAACAAATAACATACAAGGGAACTCCCATAAGGTTAACAGCTGATTTCTCAGAAGAAACTCTACAAGCCAGAAGGGAGTGGCATGATATATTTAAAGTGATGAAAGGGAAGAACCTACAACCAAGATTACTCTACCTGGCAAGGATCTCATTCAGATTCGATAGAGAAATCAAAAGTTTTACAGACAAGCAAAAGCTAAGAGAATTCAGCACCTCCAAACCAGCTCTACAATAAATGCTAAAGGAACTTCTCTAAGTGGGAAACACAAGAGGAGAAAAGGACCTACAAAAACAAACCCATAACAATTAAGAAAATGGTAACAGGAACATACATATTGATAATTACCTTAAATGTGAATGGATTAAATGCTACAACCAAAAGACACAGGTTTGCTGAATGGATACAAAAACAACACCCATATATATGCTGTCTACAAGTGACCCACTTCAGACCTAGGGACACATACAGACTGCAAGTGAGGGGATGGAAAAAGATATTCCATGCAAACAGAAATCAAAAGAAAGCTGGAGTAGAAATACTCATATCAGATAAAATAGACTTTAAAATAAAGAATGTTACAAGAGACAAGGAAGGACACTACATAATGATCAAGGGATCAATCCAAAAAGAAGATATAACAATTATAAATATATATGCACCCAAGATAGGAGCACCTCAATACATAAGGCAACTGCTAACAGCTATAAAAGAGGAAATCGACAGTAACACAATAATAGTGGGGGATTTTAACACCTCACTTACACCAATGGACAGATCATCCAAAATGAAAATTAATAAGGAAACACAAGCTTTAAATGACACAATAGACCAGATAGATTCAATTGATATCTTTAGGACATTCCATCCAAAACCAGCAGATTACACTTTCTTCTCAAGTGCACATGGAACACTCTCCAGGATAGATCACATCTTGGGTCACAAATCAAGCCTCAGTAAATTTAAGAAAATTGAAATCATATCAAGCATCTTTTCCGACGACAATGCTATGAGATTAGAAATTGATTACAGGGAAAAAAACGTAAAAAACATAAACACATGGAGGCTAAACAATATGTTACTAAATAACCAAGAGATCACTGAAGAAATCAAAGAGGAAATCAAAAAATACCTAGAGACAAATGACAATGAAAACATGATGATCCAAAACTTATGGGATGCAGCAAAAGCTGTTCTAAGAGGGAAGTTTATAGCAATACAAGCCCACTTCAAGAAGACGTGGTACATATATACAATGGAATATTACTCAGCCATGAAAAGGAATGCAATTGGGTCATTTGTAGAGACGTGGATGGATCTAGAGACTGTCATACAGAGTGAAGTAAGTCAGAAAGAGAAAAACAAATATCGTATATTAACGCATCTATGTGGAACCTATAAAAATGGTACAGATGAACTGGTTTGCAGGGCAGAAATAGAGACACAGATGTAGAGAACAAACGTATGGACACCATGGGGGGAAAGTGGTGGTGGGGGTGGTGGTGTGATAAATTGGGAGATTGGGATTGATATATATACACTAATATGTATAAAATGGATGACTAATAAGAATCTGCTGTATAAAAAAATAAATAAAAAGTGGAAGTTGAAAGAAAAAAAGAAAAAAAACATTCGAGAACTGAAATATAAAGGTTTAGGTAACAAACTAGATGTTGCAAATAAGGAAGGGACTGAAGATGCTATAATGAAACAGGAAATACATTTAAAAATTCTTAAGTTAAACGTAAATATTTAGAATATTTCAAAGAGTTTATGGCAACCTCAACTGAATATGATGAAGTAATTATGGGCTTTTTATTAAAGCCTTATTTACATATTCAGCTTCCATTCTTGTCATTTACTTAACAAATATTGTTTCAGAACCTATTATGTGCCCCAGAACTCAACCATATACTAAAGCACAAAGAACAAGACAAAATTTCTGGACTCAAAAGAGTTCCTAGTTTAATAAGAGAGCCAAAAGTAAATACCTAAAATACAGCATGATAAATTCTACAATAGGGACTTCCCTGGTGGCACAGTGGTTAAGAATCTGCCTGCCAATGCAGGGGACAGGGGTTCGAGCCCTGGTCTGGGAAGATCCCACAGGCCGTGGAGCAACTAAGCCCGTGCGCCACAAATACTGAGCCTGCACTCTAGAGCCCGCGAGTCACAACTACTGAGCCCACGTGCCCTAGAGCCCGTGCTCCGCAACAAGAGAAGCCACTGCAATGAGAAGCCTGTGCACCACAACGAAGAGTAGCCCCCACTCGCGGCAACTAGAGAAAGCCTGTGCTCAGCAACAAAGGCCCAACGCAGCCCAAAATAAAAATAAATAAATTTATATTAAAAAAAATCTACAATAGACTAAGAAATAAAAGAGGTGTTGTAAGAGCACAAAACAGAGTGACTAACTCCTTGGTTTTGTCAGCGAAGGCTTGATTTAAGCCAGTATTACTTAACGTATGTTGCCAGATGGTGAACTGCTTATTATCAATTAATTAATTCATTTTGAGATAAGGAGCTTGCAGCTGATGTAAAATTCCTTTCATCAGTCGAGATTTGCTAAGAAAAAAATGCTGCTAACTAAACAGTAGCTTACTGCCATAGTTGGTTTACATTCAATTGCGAGTTCCTTTTCTGTCAAGGACTATAACAGTTTGTGGACTGGCTACTTTGAAAGCACTAAAGTTAAGCTAAGTGAAAAGCTAAGTTAAGTGAAAGATGAGAAGACTGTTAAACAAACTGTATTAGGAAGATCACTTTAGGCAGAGGAAATAGCATTTACAAATGGATACAGGCAGGAAAAAAGTCCACATGGGAAAATGCAAGTAGTTATTCATGGGCTAGAGCACAGGATGCCTATAAAGGGCTGGAGATAAAGTTGGAGGAAAAAACAAGCCAAATTATAAAAGGTTTTCCAAGTTTATGCTAAAGAGTGTGGGTTTTATCCTGTAAGCAAAATAGTGTCACTGAACAACTGTAAGCTGGGAGGTAATATGATAAGATTTAGAAATATGTAGAATGGACTAGAAGGATAAGAAACTAAATACAGTAACTCAAGAAAGAACAGCGAGAACTTGAATTCAAATACGGGCAGAAGGAACAGAGAATAACTAACAGATGGGCCAGATATTTTGGAGACAGAATTGAAAGAGAATAGGGCCTGGGGAATTCCCTGGTGGTCCAGTGGTTAGGACTCCTTGCTACCACTGCAGGGGGCCCAGGTTCGATCCCTGGTCTGGGAACTAGGATACCGCAAGCCGCACAGCCAGAAAAAAAGAAAAAAAAAAAATCAAAGAGAATAGGGTCAAATGGATATGGGGAAAGGAGGAAAAGGTAAAACACGACTCAATTCCTGACTTGAGTGAATGACAGTGAGTGGGAGTTCAAGACAGAGAACAACAGGAACAGCAGGTTTGAGAGAAATATTAGTAAGTTTGTGAAATTTTAAATTAAAGATTTTGTGTAAAGAAGAACACTTTCTCTACATTTTTTGTTCATGGTTCTCTTACATATTACTTTTCAAGGAATCTAGATAAAGAGGAAAACGTATGATAAGAAAAGTACTCTGGTCATACTCACCAGTTATCTCACAGTAGTTATCTTCTGGATTCTTATTCCTAAAAATTATAAAGTAATTTAAAAATCTATACTCTGGACAATTACCAAGAATCACAACAGTTGAAAGAGTAGGGTAGGCAATAGGTTTTCGCAGGGTGACTGGCAGAAAACTCCAAAGACATCTTTAAAAAAAGACTCATCTAATACTGGCAGAAAAAATTACAAGGCAATTAAAGGACCTTACCATTAAAGTTTTTCAGATATCTAAATTTCAAGAACACTATAAAAATGTTTAATACATGCTGCTTGCTTTTTCTTTTTAATTTTTTATTAAAAATAATTTTTTTTTTTGGGCCGTGCCACAAGGCTTGTGGGATCTTAATTCCCTGACCACGGATCGAACCCGGGTCCCCTGCAGTGGAAGCATGGAGTCCTAACCGCTGGACCGCCAGGGAATTTCCTATTTTTTTTTTTTAAAGAATGACCTGTAGGGGCTTCCCTGGTGGTGCAGTGGTTAAGAATCCGCCTGCCCAATGCAGGGGCCACGGGTTTGAGCCCTGGTCCAGGAAGATCCCACATTCCTCACAGCAGCTGAGCCTGTGAGCCACAACTGCTGAGCCTGCGCTCTAGAGCCCTGGAGCCACAACTACTGAGCCCACGTGCCACAACTACTGAAGCCCGCACGCCTAGAGCCAGTGCTCTGCCACAAGGGAAGCCACTGCAGTGAGAAGCCCGCACTGCAATGAAGAGTAGCCCTGGCTCCCTGCAAATAGAGAAAGCCTGAGCGTAGCAACGGAGACCCAACACAGCCAAAATTTAAAAAAAACACACAAAAAAAACAACGAGAAAACGAATGACCTGTAAAGCAACTCATTTTCTAGAAATTTAGCTTTAAAAAAAAGGTAAGTCAAAGGAAACAACCCAGGGAATTCCCTGGCAGTCCAGCGGTTAGGACTCCACACTTCCACTGCAGGGGACCTGGGTTCAATCCCTGGCTGGGGAACTAAGATCCCAGGGCACGGCCAAAAAAAAGTTAACCCAAATGTCCATCAATGGGGAGCTGACTAAATGTTGGTGCAGACATACAACAGATTATAATAGACTGAGGTAGATCTATATGTAACAACATGGAAAGTGCCAAAGACATTGAGTGATCCCATTTTTGTCTTGTTTAAAAAAAAAAAGAAGATAAAGATAAACCATGTACTTGGATATACATATAAAATTTCTGCAAGGACATCCAAAATTATCAACAGTGGTTATCTGTGAGGAGCCTAAGTAATATGGCCTAGAGATTTTTCTGTGTCAATATATAAAGAGAATCTTTTTTTTTTCTCCAGCTCAACACTAGTCAATTACATGGAAAAACTGTAATTTATTTAACTAGCCCCCTACTGATGGACCTTTAGGATCTTTTACATCTTTTACTATTAAAATAAATGTTACAATGAATAACTTTATATCATCATTTCACACATTTACAAGTGTATTGGTAAGATAAATTCCCAGACATGAAATCTCTGAGCCAAAGAGCATGTGCATTTAAAATTTTGAATGTATTGCCAATTGCCTTCTACAATATATACCCACTAGCAATGAGACTTTTTACCTATGTTCTTAACTGATTAGATGAAAAATTATGTCTCAGTATAGTCTAAGTTTTTATTTCTCTTATGATTAAGATAAGCACATTTTCATTTGTTCAAGCCTACCGCTATTTAATTTTTGTATTAATGTTATAATAAAAAAAACTAGTTTAATGAAAAAAATCTGAGGACTTGGTATTTATTGTTTTGTACTAGCTCATGTATTTGAGGATTTATATATGAAAGTAGAATGTTTCATCCCTCTTAATAGGATAAGGTGTACAATGCACATACTTATCAACTACAGCAGTATACTAAATTATGCAAAGAATTTGTTTCCTGAATTAATCCTAAGTATTCCACAAAAGGGAATGGAAATAAAAAACAAAAAGAATTTTAACTTTAAAAACACCTCATTTAATAGGAATAAACAAGTTTTAAAGTATAATTTACATCACATTTTTTTACTTACTGCATAAATAGGACATTTCCTCCTGCTTCTGTTTCTATAAATAGAGAAAAGATTAAAGTTTTTCAATAATACACCGATTAAGCATTAGAAAAATTGCATAAGGACATTAACAATAAAAAAATATACTAATGATGTACCTTTCATTCTGCCCCCCATGGCTCAAGTTACACTTTTTTTTTTTTTTTTACATCTTTATTGGAGAATAATTGCTTTACAATGGTGTGTTAGTTTCTGCTTTATAACAAAGTGAATCAGTTACACATATACATATGTTCCCATATCTCTTCCCTCTTTCATCTCCCTCCCTCTCACCCTCCCTATCCCACCCCTCCAGGCAGTCACAAAGCACCAAGCTATCTCCCTGGCTATTCGGCTGCTTCCCACTAGCTATCTACCTTACGTTTGGTAGTGTATATATGTCCATGCCTCTCTCTCGCTTTGTCACAGCGTACCCTTCCCCCTTCCCATATCCTCAAGTCCATTCTCTAGTAGGTCTGTGTCTTTATTTCTATCTAACCCCTAGATTCTTCATGACATTTTTTTCCTTAAATTCCATATATATGTGTTAGCATACGGTATTTGTCTTTCTCTTTCTGACTTACTTCACTCTGTATGACAGACTCTAGGTCTATCCACCTCATTACAAATAGCTCAATTTTGTTTCCTTTTATGGCTGAGTAATATTCTATTCTGTATATGTGCCACATCTTCTTTATCCATTCATCCAATGATGGGCACTTAGGTTGTTTCCATCTCCGGGCTATTGTAAATAGAGCTGCAATGAACATTTTGGTACATGACTCTACAAGTTACACTTTTTAAGCAATAAGATGGATACTAAGTTATACCAATTATCTGGTTAGATAACCACAGCATAATTATATAGACAACAGATTTAGCAGGGATTGCAGTAACAAATTTACCTGAAATTTCTGACTTTTCCACTATTTTCATATGAGGGTCTGTCTGGAATACTCTAGAAAACAAAATAAAGATTACTGAAAATCTGCAAGGTTTTTTTTTTTTTTTTTTAATCGTGTGGTTTGCAGGATCTCAGTTCCCTGACCAGGGATTGAACTCAGGCCACGGCAGTAAAAGCCTGTAATCCTAACCAGTAGAACACCAGAGAACTCCCGAAAATCTGGAAGCTATAATTAGAACACTAAGATGTTAATTTATAGTCTGTTTTGAGATAGGTAAAATAAAGCTTTCTGATTGATTTTATAGTAAAATCAAGTAAGAATAGCACACAACAAAATCCATAGGCCAATCTCACATATGAATATTAGTGCAGAAATCCCAAAATATAAGCAAACTGCCTCTAGCAATGTTTTGGTTTTGTCTGGATGCGCCGCACACATATGAGGCTCTGTCTGGAATACTCTAGAAAACAAAATAAAGATTACTGAAAATCTGCAAGGTTGTTTTTTTTTTTTTTTTTTTAAATAGTGTGGCTTGTAGGATCTTAGTTCCCTGACCAAGGATAGAACCTGTGCCCCCTCCAGTGGAAGCACAGAGTCCTAACCACTGGACTGCAACGAAATTCCCTGGCAATCTTTTATTGGGTAGGCCAAAAAGTGCCTTCGGTTTTTTAAGTAAAAATAAAAGATACATTTTTCATTTTCACCAAGGACTTTATTGAACAACGTATTTACCCTTTTTTGTTCCACTACCTTCTGCCATTTTTCAGGCAACTTCATAATTCCATCTTCCCAAAAGATGGATCTTTTTGAGCAAAGTACTGTTCCAGGTGCCTTTTACAGTCTTCCAGGGGATTGAAATTTTCTCCATTAAGAGAATGTTGTAAAGACCAAAATGAATGGAAATCCAAAGGTGCAATGTCTGGTGAATACGGCGGATGAATCAGAACTTCCCATACAAGTTTTGACAGTTTTTGCCCGGTCATGAAAGAAACATGCAGTCTTGTGTTATCCTGATGGAAGATTACGCGTTTTCTGTTGACTAATTCTGGAC
This sequence comes from Lipotes vexillifer, assembly GCF_000442215.2. Classification (NCBI taxonomy): domain Eukaryota; kingdom Metazoa; phylum Chordata; class Mammalia; order Artiodactyla; family Lipotidae; genus Lipotes; species Lipotes vexillifer. The sequence continues at coordinate 2,257,548 of NW_006787469.1, forward strand.
TCTTTTCGTCGAGTGCTGCTTTCAGTTGGTCTAATTGGGAGCAGTACTTGTTGGAATGAATCGTTTGGTTTTCTGGAAGAAGCTCATAATAGAGGACTTCCTTCCAATCCCACCATATACAGAACATCAACATCTTTGGTGTGGTTGGTGGTGGTTCATTTCACTTGCCCAAGATCTCTTCTTCCATTCCACATTATTGTACAGTATCCACTTTTCATTGCCCATCACAATTTGTTTTAAAAATGGAACATTTTCATTATATTTCAGTAGAGAATCGCATGCAGAAATATGGTCAAGAAAGGTTTTTTTGCTTAACTTATGTGGAACCCAAACATCAAAGCTATTCACATAACCAAGCTGGTGCAAATGATTCTCAACGCTTGATTTGGATATTTTGAGTATGTCGGCTATCTCCCGCATGGTATAACGCTGACTGCTCTCAATTATTGTTTCGATTTGATTGTGATCAACTTCAATTGGTCTACCTGACCATGGAGCATCATCCAGTGAGAAATCTCTAGCATGAAACTTTGCAAACCACTTTTGACACGTTCGATCGATCACAGCACCTTCTCCATACATTGCACAAATCTTTTTTTGCTTTTCACTTGCTTTTCTACCTTCTTGAAATAAAGCATAATATGCCGAAAATGTTGCTTTTTTCCTTCCAACTTCAATATTAAAATGGCTACACAAAAATTCACCAATTTTGATAAGTCTTTTTTAAAATGCACGCTGATATAACAGCTGTCACATACAATCTAACAAAATTGTTTCGAATGAAGTTAAAGACACTAAGTGCTACTAGAGCCATCTTACAGAAAAAACTGAAGGAAACTTTTGGCCCACCCAATAAAAGAATATTTTATGACTGAACTGGATTTACCCCAGGAATGCTAAGATAACTCAACACCCCCAAATTTGTTTTATCATATTAAATATTAAACTGGGAAAAACTCTAGTTATTTTAATAGATAGTCAAAAACATTTATAAAATCCAATATCCATTCTTGTTTAAATACAAAACAAAAATCTGCAACAATAAAGTTAAATTTAACCAACAATACAGGGAGAATAGGTGTACTGATTTTAACAAATGTAAATTGGCTGAGCTACCCTATTAAAAAATGGCTATTGACTAAATTTTTTTAAATTTTAAACTCAATCTACAACCTGTAAGTTACAAATTAAAAATTTTCACAGCTAAAAATTATCTGTGGACAAACAACAGAAAAAATAATTATGAAGTCATCCAACACATTAACTAAGTTTCATAGCAAAAAAGTATTAGAACTAAACAAGGTTGCTATCATACAGTAGGAGGAAAGTTATCAATGAAAACTAACAATGAATAAACCAAATTACATGTAAAAAAAAGAAGTCAGAGGAAAAAAATGAAAGAAATACAAAGAAGAAAATGCAGAAATATATTTAGATGCCTTAAGATCCAAATTTTAGAACACCACATATTAGGTAGACAAAGAGTAAGTTGTAAATGTATATAATTAATAAAACATATTTAGCAAACATATGGAGACACCTAACTCAAAGGGCAAAATAATTCTTTCCTCCATATTTATCTTTCTATATATTTATCTTAATTATGGTTGTTCCTTGCTCTCTCATTTGTTTTTTCAACCTGTATAGTGTCTGTGACACAAGGAAAGCTTTCAAAGGTACAATCTGTTGCAAAAATTATTTATGAACCAAGAAAGACACATGCTTTAATAACACAAAATTTTTTAAAGGGTTTAACCACATAAAAACTTTAAAACATTTTCTTCAATATCGTCTGGGTAGACAAGGAAATAAAAAATGAAATGTTTCAAAATGAGAAGGAAAAAAAAGCATAAATGAACAAAATATAGGAAAAATAGTAATGAAAAATAAAGTACAAATTAAAATAACTAAGATAACAATAAAATCAGCTAAAATTAAGTGTTAAAATCTAATCTTTACAGTGCCTTAGGAAAAAAAAGGTACATTACTAGAGGTACTAAAACCAATAACAAAAATGTAATAATGACTATGTAACCATTGCTTCTTTTAAGTCCGGCAATTCTACTTTGGGGACTATAATCTCAAGGAAGTAACTCAAAAGAAAAAAGGTAATTTACACAAAAATATCTAACACAGCACAAGGAACAATCAAATGCTTAACAGAAAATTTAAAATAGTTATTTTTACATTAATATTAATATTCCTAAAGAAAACATGTAAGGAAATTCCCTAACAGTCCAGTGGTTAGGACTCAGCGCTTTCACCAAGTAGCCTGGGTTCAATCCCTGGTTAGGGAGCTAAGATCCACAAGCCAAGTGGCGCAGCCAAAAAAATCAAAAAAATAAAAAAACAGCACGTGAAGGAAAAGTCAGTCTGAAACAAAGGGGAGAAAATGAGTTATTAAATCAAACCGTGGCCACACCTATTCAAGGAGTATACTGGGAGTATACAGACAGAATCATTCAAGGCTTGCAACAGGTATGTATGTACCTACTGTGGACATGGATTCATTAGCTGGTGCCATTAAACATTCTGAACCATTCAAATAACTAATAGTTCAGATTCCATGATCAGCAAGCCATATTTACATTATAAATTACTTTCTTAGGTAGAATGCCTATAAGGAATGTATTGATCTACTCAAATAAGGGTTCTGATTCATTTGATTTGGTTCTCACGATATATTTAGTAGTAGCATTCTTATTTATACACAAATCTCTAGTGAATCTGTTTAGTAGAAGTCCATCTCTAAGAGATAGGCCAATTTTTGGTACAGAAAAAAACAATACAGAGTCTGCAAAGCCAAGGGCAAGATCTAGGAAGACAGTAGCAACGTCACCAAGGAATATACCACCTAGGGAAGTCTACTGGCAGGCAACAGATAGTCTTCCCTGATAATACCAAATCTTACTATGTCTTTCCCACCCCCCACTCCCAGAATTCAATACATATGAAATATTGACAACTCATGTTTATCCAGGAAGACGTTAACTGATTTATGGATAAAAGATGGATAGAAAAGAAGTATAAAACAATTTAAATTACTATCAATCGACAACAATGAATTTATATTTCAGAAGGTACCTACTGTTTGGAACTACTCAGTAACAGAAAGATGTCACATAGTCTGCCGCTAAGTGGGAACCCCCTTCTTCACCCCTTACCAACATTTACTTACTACTCCTCTAAGGAAAAGAAGAAAACATGTTCCCAATAGCCCCACAACTGAAATCCTGGGCAACTATAAACTTATCCTAATGCAAAATCATGTTTTATATGGCAAATACAGAATTGAATTTCTTTCGTCTGTCTGATCCTAAAGATTTGTTAAGTTAAAGAATTCGGAGGACAGACAGGAACAAATGAGGAATGGGAAACAATGCAGATCAAAGCCCAGGACTTTCCTAGGAAGATTTCTGGACAAGAAAAAATCAAGCCTCATCCTAAAATGTTTAAATTCAAGGTTAAATTGATCTAGGAGCTCACCTCACAACAGGCCAAGTTAAAGAAGTCTGAATTATACAGAAAATAAAATTTGAAGAAGGTGATATTAAGTAGACAAGCTATCTTTATGATAACTAAAAGGAGAGCCTGTTTACAAAAAGACAGGTACCCTGGAACAGCATTACATCCCCTCTCCCTCCACAGAAATGTCTTGAAAATAGGTGGTTCAGGAAAACCCAACCCATTCAATGATGAGTAAAAAGTATACAATCCATAAGGACACCATAAGATTAAAAGAAAGCAAAGTATAACATAACTTATTAACATAAGAAAAACACTCAGAAAAATGTTGTCCCAGAGAAAATGAAAATTGTATGCATACAGTTTGCTATGGACTTAAAAAACATAACAAAGCAATCATCTCTATCAAAGACAGAAATGAAAGAAGAAATACAAGAACTCAAGGAAAAGATGGTAAGAAAACAGGAAATGACACACAAATAGATGAAACTCATGAAAGAAGCAGAAGAAAAAATATAATCATCACAGAATGAAGGCAAAACTGGAAGAGACATAAGGGTAAGTAAGTATCTTGGAAAATATGGTAAAGGACATAGAAAAAAATTTTAACTGAACAAAGTAAAAGAAAATAAAAGGACTTAAGAGAGAATATAATACAGAAGAAAAGCAAAGAATTTAAACATAATTTGTGTTTCTAAATTATGGAGTCCCTAACGAAATTTAAATAATGAAACAGAAAAAGATATTTAAAGGTTAATTCAAGATTCAAGACCCAAAACAGTCAAAATAAAGATGTATCCAAGTAAAGTCAATAAACTTCAAAGATAAAGGAAAAAAAAATCTGTTAGGTAGCCTGTCAAAAAGATCTAGTTGTTTATGAGGGGGAAAAATCATGCTCTCCTCTGACTTGTTCATAGAAACATTCAATGCCAGAAGATAACAGAATCACATTAACAAGTTCCTTAAAGAAAATGTGGGGTGGTGGTGGGATGAATTGCGAGACTGGGATTGACATACATACACTAATATGTATAAAATAGATAACTAATAAGAACCTGCTGTATAAAAAACAAAAACAAAAAAACCCTCAGTGACTTTGGTGTTTGATAAAAAACAAAACCAAAACCAAAACAAAACATATTCAAAGTGAAAAACAGAATATGTGAACTGAAGATTTTATATCCAGCTAAATCTTCAAGTATAAAGGCTATGACTAACAGTCTGAGCACCCAAGAACTCAGGGAGTATTGCTTCAATGAGCCTTTCTTGGGAAAACATAAGAGAAAAAGCTTTGGCCAACCAAGAGATAATTAGGGCAACTATAGTAATAGAACTGATGTGAACATTTAAATATATAGAATACAACTAAGACACAAATGTGACAGATGACCTAATGTCAAATACCCAGAGAGAGAGATAGAAAGATAAGAGAGTGAAAGAAAGGGAGAAAGAGATATAATACAACTTAAAAAAAGGTGGGGTGGGGGAAGAACTTCCCTGGTAGTCCAGTGGTTAAGACTCTGTGCTCCCAATGCAGGGGGACCACGTTCAATTCCTGGTCAGGGAACTAAGATCCCACATACTGCAACTAAGCCCGCATGCCCCAACTACTGAGCCAACTACTGAGCCCATGCACTCTAGAGCCCGCACACTGCAACAAGAGAAGCCCACACGCTGCAACGAAGACCCAGCACGGCCAAAATAAATAATAAATAAAAAAATAAAATTTAAAAAAAAGATGGGTAGGGAATGGGGGGAGAAAATGAGAGGAAGAAGTAGGCCAATAACTTCATCCATTATAAATGCCAAAGGATATCATATAATACAATGAAGTTTTATTTGAAGTTTAAGCATATTTAATAGTACAAAAGTATATTATTAAGTAAAATTGGGTTGGGAGAGAGGAAATAGACTAACTTTACCATTGCTCATACATGGTCAAACATTACACAAAGATATACCACAAAAATGAAAACAAAAATATAACAAAGAAATTTTAACATCAGTCTAGGTAGAATTTGGGTCAAAAAGCAATAAACAAAGCAAAGATGAATATTTCATAATGCTAGAAAGTGCAATCCCGAATGAAGATGTAACAGTGATGACTATGCACCAATAAACATAGAATAAACATTCATAAAGAAGAACTACTGGAAAGAGTAGGATGCACTGTCAGTTAGAGACTAATTTACCTCTCTCATAATTCATGCAGATTAAGTGACTAAAATTATATAAAATTACAGAAGACCCAAATAACATGCATAAAATGGATATATTTGATATATGTCAAATTCTACACCCTAAAATACAAAATGTATCTTCTGTTCAAGTGGATGGATCATTCACAGAAACTGATCATATACAAGACCACACAGAAAATTTCAATAAAAATAAAAATAATACAAATTAGCATTCTCTCACTACAATATAACTGAAAATTAATGACCACAAGATGTCTTTACCACCTAGATGTGAATGTTAAAATTCTCAATTAAACAACTCTTCAATCAATGAGGAAATACAAATATACTGCTCAGCATCAAGAAAATAATCATAAAAACATTACATGTAAGAATTACATTAAATTAATAACTTAGGGAGAAGTGATATCTTTATGATGTTAAATCTTTTTATTCAGGAACTTGTCTTCATTTGCACAATTCTTTTTTTTTTTCTTTTTTTTGGCCATGCCGCAGGGCATCTGGGATCTTAGTTCCCCGACCAGGGATCGAACTTGTGTCCCCTGCAGTGAAGTGCGGAGTCCTAACCACTGGACCACCAGGGAAATCCCTGTACAGTTTATATTCTTTTATTATTAAATTTACAGCAACTAAATATAATATAATGGAAAAAAGACATTTATATTCTATCTGGTTATTATTTTTATATAGGAAATATATTAATTTCTAAATATTAATTCTGTATCCTGCTACTTACTGTTTATAGAGGTATTTCAATTGATATTCTTGGATTTTCCTAATATTCAATTATTTAATCTGCAAAGGTGACAGAGTTATCCCCATCTTTCCAATTTTTGTAACTCCATTTTCTTTCTCTAGCTTTTTTTTTGTTGGGTAGCACCTCCAATGCAATGTTAAATAGCAGCCGTAAGACACAGTTGTTTTGTTCTGGACTGTAAAGGGGATGCTTTCAATGTTTCTCTTTTAAGCATAACAGCCTTTTAAATAACAATTTTCTAAAGCTTCTCTAATTGAAACACAAATTATCTGAATCAGTTAGTACCAACATATTTGGCGTGACACACAAAAAGTATTACCTGTAACATTTTAATTATTTTTCTTTTCAACTTACTTTATAGTATCTGCAAAGCTGACTCGACGAGAGTTTTTCTTATTTCTCAAAGCACTGGATTCCTAAGGGCAGAGAATATATGGTATGATTTTTTTTTATATGGTAAGATTTTTAATGAAACCACTGTGAATTAGGTCTCCAAGATTACGACAGAGACCAGTTCTTATTCTGAATTAATGTGATATCATTAATTTTCATAATTAATCTGATTCTCCAAAAAATTCCAATATAGAAGCACTTAACATGAATATGATTTTCAGTGTGAAAATAAGCACAGTGACAAAAACAACATATTTAAGGAAGGTGATTACTATCCCTTACCTTTTCTCTCTCCTTTAAATGAATGGTTATTTTGCAATTAAGCAGAAGAAAGACTGGGAACAAAACAAGTGATATGTTGCCTATTATGGTAACCTTACTATACTATTTTGAAGATTAAAAATTTTTTTAAATTGCGGTAAAATACAATTCACATAAAATTTACCATCTTAACCACTTTTAAGAATTTTAATTTTGGGGGGTGGTGGTGTGATGAATTGGGAGATTAGGACTGACATACATATATTAATATGTATAAAATGGATAACTAATAAGAACCTGCTGTACAAAAACATAAAATTTAAAAATTTTTAAAAAAATTTTTTATTTTATTGTGGTAAGAACACTTAATCTACCCTCTTAACAGATTTTTCAGTGTACGATACAATACTGTTAACTATAGCAACAATGTTGTACAGCGGATCTCTAGAATTCATTCATTTTGCATAATTGAAACTTTATACCGTTGATTAGCAACTCCCCATTTCCCCCTCCTCTCTGTCCCTGGCAACCACTGTTCTCTTCTCTGCTTCCATGAGTTTGACTATTTTAGACACCTCATATAAGTGGAATCATGTAGTATTTTTCCTTCTGTGACTATTTTACCTAGCATAACATACTGAAGCATCTTAACTGTTTTTTTTAATTAATTAATTTATTTCATTGCGGTGCACGGGCTTCTCATTGCGGTGGCTTCTCTTGTTGCGGAACATGGGCTCTAGACGTGCGGGCTTCAGTAGTTGTGGCTCACGGGCTTAGCTGCTCTGTGGCATGTGGGATCTTCCTGGATCAGCGCTCGAACTGGCGTCCCCTGCATTGGCAGGCGGATTCCCAACCACTGCGCCACCAGGGAAGTCCTTAACTGTTTTTAAGTGTACACTTCAGTAGTGTTAAGTACCTCTATATGGTCGTGCAACCAATCTCCAGAAATCTTTTCATCTTGCAAAACTGAAATTGTATATCCATTGAACAACTCCTTTTCCCCACCAACCTCCCCACAACCACAATTTTACGATCTGTCTCTATGAATATGACTATTGTAGGTACTTCATAAGTATAATTTATAAAGTATTTGTCTTTTTGTGACTGGTTTATTTCACTTAACAAAATGTCCTCAAGGTTCATCCATGTTGTAGTATATATCAGAATTTCCTTCTTTTTTTTTTTTAACATCTTTATTGGAGTATAACTGCTTTACAATGGTGTGTTAGTTTCTGCTTTACAACAAAGTGAATCAGCTATATATATACATATATCCCCATATCTCCTCCCTCTTGCATCTTCCTTCTTTTTTTAAGGCTGAATAATATTCCACAGACACCACATTTTGTTTATCCATTCATCTATCAAAGGACTCTGGGTTGCTTCCACCTTTTGGCTACTGTGAATATCACTGCTATGAACAGTGGTATACATATCTTCAAGACCCTGCTTTCAATTCTTTTGGATATACACCCAGAAGTGGAATTGCTGGATCATATGGTAATTCTATTTTAATTTTTGGAGGAACCACTGTTTTTTACAGCAGCTGCACCATTTACATTCCCACCAACAGTGCACAAGGGTTCCAATTACTCCACATCCTAGCCAACACTTGCTATTTTCTGTTTGTTTTCTTTTTTTAATAGTAGTCATCCTAATGGGTATGAGTTGATATCTTACTGTGGTTTTGATTTGCATTTCCCTAATGATTAGTGATGCTGAGCATCTTTTCATTATAATATACTACTTTTATTTTCCCTCATCTTCCTTAACAACGGCAAACATTTTTACTCACGTAGATACCGAACACAAAAAGCAAAAGACAAAAACAAATGAAATACATAGAGAATTTTAACTGTGCTAATTCTGGATAACTGAGGACAAGTTTTGTTATAACAAAGAATCATCCTCTCTGTTAAGATCTTTGGCAGACACTACAGGCAGCTTTGAGCTTAATAATGACAATATTATGGACATAGTAAATACTACTATATTTCTTACTAAAAAAACCCCTGAGTTAGAAATTAGGAGATTAGAGCTCCAATGTGAAGTTTGCCACTAACTATGTGGGCTTAGACAAAACATTTAACCTCTCTGGACCTCATCTTTCTCATCTATATAATGAAAGAACTAGATTCAAGATTAGTATTGAGGTCCTGTTGGTTTTAAAGCTCTATGAGTCTATGAATCTGTCATTTACTCATTTAAACATTCATTAAATTAAAAAAACCCACACATACCAAATCCTGTGCTGAGTGATGGAAAAAGACTGGTAAAGGAAACAATACAGTCCTTACACTAATGCGGATTAATGGTGAAACAGATTAAAACAAAAAATCCACAAAAATATAAAATTCAAAGTGTAATGAGTGGTGTGAATAAAAACTGTATATAAAAAGATAATTTAGCCTGATAATCATGGAAGATTTCTTTGAGGAAGTACATTTAAGTTGAGACCTGAAGGATTAGTTAGTAGTCAGATGAAGAGTTGGGCAGAGGGAAAACATTCTAGGCAGAGCATGTGCAAAGGCCCTGAGGCAGGGAAAGGCTTGACGTATTTGAGAAATAGAAAGATAAGAGAGGCAGAAGTAGTGTAAGCACTCAGAATTATATGGTCTCCAAAACTATATGCATTTCATCCATCAACAAAATGTACAGAAAGTGAACTATATACCAGGTATAATATGTTAAAAAACACATAACGAAGTCCTGACCTCAGAGAGTTCTCAATTTAGAATGGACATTAGTAAACAATTACAATAGAAGATGTTAAGGGAAGATTTTCTGAGAAAAATGATACCAAAACTGAGTCTTGAAAACAAATAGGAATTACCAGAGAAACAGGACAACAGGGCTTCCCTGGTGGCGCAGTGGTTAAGAATCCGCCTGCCAATGCAGAGGACACAGGTTCGAGCCCTGGTCCAGAAAGATTCCACGTGCCACGTAACAACTAAGCCCGTGAGCCACAACTACTGAAGCCCATGTGCCTAGAGCCCACGCTCCACAACAAAAGAAGGCACCGCAATGAGAAGTCTGCACACCACAACGAAGAGTAGCCCCCACTCGCCACTAGAGAAAGCCCATGTGCAGCAACGAAGACCCAACGCAGCCAAAATTAACTAATTAATTAATTAATTTTAAAATTAGAGGACTACAAATATATGATAAACCAAGTATGATAAAATATTAATTATAGAATCTAGGTAATGACTATATGAACATTCACCCTAAAATTCTTTCTACTTTTCAGTGTGTTTTTGTTTTTTGTTTTTTTTTTTTGCTGTACGCAGGCCTCCCACTGCTGTGGTCTCTCCCGTTGCGGAGCACAGGCTCCGGACGCGCAGGCTCAGCGGCCATGGCTCACGGGCCCAGCCGCTCCGCGGCATGCGGGATCTTCCCGGACCGGGGCACGAACCCGCGCCCCCTGCATTGGCAGGCGGACTCTCAACCACTGCGCCACCAGGGAAGCCCTTTCAGTGTGTTTGAAAAAAAATTTTTAAATAAAATATTGGCAGATAAACGAAGAATGAGGGACTAGCCATCTAGACAGAGGTAACATCACATGTAAATACCTGCAGGCTTGACAGTTCATGTCTGTTTGGGGAATGGTAAACAGTTCTGAATGGTGAGATACATGTATGAGAGTGGCAAGAAAGAAGTCTGGAAAAGCAAACAGGGGTTAAAAATCAAGAGGGCCAGCTTGCTCAAGTGTTTGGATTTTAACCTTAAGGCCATGGGATGCTTACTTGTACATATTCAGTTGAGAATCATTTATGGCATTCTCCCTTCATATAGCTAATAAAGTTTCTAACTATTAAAAATATCACTGAGGGCTTCCGTGGTAGCGCAGTGGTTGAGTCTGCCTACCAATGCAGGGGACATGGGTTCGTGCCCCGGTCTGGGAAGATCCCACATGCCGCAGAGGGCCTGGACCCGTGAGCCATGGCCGCTGAGCCTGCGCATCCGGAGCCTGTGCTCCACAACGGGAGAGGCCACAACAGTGAAAGGCCCGCGTGCTGCAAAAGAAAAAAAAAAAAATCACTAAAAATAGTCATCTATAAAGCATTTGTACCAGAGACTTACCTGAACAGTTTCATTCCCATTCCCACCTCTGAGGTCCTGAAGAGGACTCCTTGGGGGTTTCAAAATCTAGAACAGAATTATTCAAGAAAATCTGCATTTCAAAATCTAGAACAGAATTATTCAAGAAAATCTGCAATGTCTATTAATAATCACTTCATTTCAAGTTATACCATGAGCAGAAAGGTAGAGATGCTAAAATTCCTGTAAAAACCTCTAAAACTCCTCAAATTCATACTGCTCAGTGGTATACTTTGTGGCTGCTTTAAATATTCGGCATCTATTCCGTTCTCCTTGCCCACATTCCCCAATTATTTTGCCTACTCTCATCTCATGTGGTCTCAGTAAAGCTCTACTCCAACTCAAGGGTTCAACAGGTAGCCCTGGCTGAGAACAATCTGCACGTGATATTCTTTTGTCAATAGTGACTGGTTTGGTAATGAGGACTTGACCCATATCAAGATATGGTCAAGATAATCAAGCCAACATGATTCAATCCTGAGTATTCTGTTTCCTTTGTGTTTTATCCTGAGGAAACAGACACTATTTTTCATGTAGGACTTGAACCTGGAAGTTGGGAGAGCTAGATGTACTGTAGTAATCACAGAGGGACAGCCCGTTCTGATAATGGAGATTACCCAGAGAAAGGGATCAGAGTATAAAAAATGAAATCCTAGTACTGGTGATTATGTCCAGTACTTTCACCATAAGCATATTTGCCACAGACATCTTTGCTGCAAACATTTTTGCTGTATAACTAACTGGCCGTAAGGCAATTTTGCTATAAAAGATAAAAGAGGGACATTAAAGAGGTCATAATGAAACATGAAAAATGAATAAGAAAGTTAAAGACTTTATTGCAAGATATGAAATACTTGAATACATTTAAAATGTGTGTAGATTCATGGCAATACTGAGCAAATAACTGATTTTATTTTGTGGGTTGTACCTAAGCACTTGCCTTCTGTCTTTTGCTCACAGTATTTTATACATTTTTTAGTTTATTGATTCGTTCTCTTCATTTGGCATCACGCTTTTTCATTTTCATTAAAATTTCTTTCTTCATTAAGACAAGTTATCAGTTTCCAAATACTAGGATACATATTTGTAACTGAGCTTTGTATTGCATTATAAAACCCTTCCACACTGTTGTTTGTTCTTGGCATAATGCCATATGTCTGTTGAGAGATGTTCCAAAATTCTGTGGGAGAAATGGGTTCAACGCTGCCTTGGAGACCTTGGCGTATCTCAGATTTATGTAATATAAAAATGAGAATACTGCATCAATGAAGAAATGAAATCAAACTATCAATTAGCTATTTAACCTTTACAGCTAAATTGCACTGCTGCCAATTAGTTATGTGGCAAAAGTGTTTGTGGCAAAGATGCTTACAGTGAAAGTACCCTACAACCTCTGGTGCTACTGTTGGAACACCTGATTGGTTAAATTGTGCCTAACATCATCCCTATCTTTGGATTTTTTCAATTTCATAACCCAATATATTTTGTGCTTAAATCGGTTTGAGTTGGATTATTGTGTGTCTTGCTACAGCTTTGTACACATTTAAATATATTTTTTAAACAGCTTTATTAAAGTATAATTTACATAGCACAGAATGTATTAAATTACCATGAAACCCATAAAATAGGAATTTTAGTATATTTACAGAATTGTGTAATCAGGTTAAATTTTTTTTTTTTTTTTTTGTGGTACGCGGGCCTCTCACTGTTGTGGCCTCTCCCATTGCGGAGCACAGGCTCCGGACGCGCAGGCTCAGAGGCCATGGCTCAGGGGCCCAGCTGCTCCGCGGCATGTGGGATCCTCCCAGACCAGGGCACGAACCCATGTCCCCTGCATCGGCAGGTGGACTCTCAACCACTGTGCCACCAGGGAAGCCCAGGTTAAATATTTGAGTCTTTATCCAGAGAGCAATAGAAGCCAGGGGGGCTGGGATGGTGATGTCATTCAAAATTACTGTGGTATGTAGTCATTATTCAATAAAAGGTAACAATTATTAGCTCAAATAGGTGTTTCTTACTGAGGAATGTCGTCTTCTAACAGGTCTCTCTACATTGTCACTGAAAGAGGAAAAAAAAATTTACATACATAGCGGTAAAAAACTGAACTTCTAAAACCCATCATTACAACATCCCTTACGTGCTTTTAAATTGGTCATCACTTAACACTTGGCATCACTTTCACTTAATAAAATTTATATTACAAGACTTAAATTCAGTATTTAGAAAGTCAGTGTTTTAAAATACATATGGTATACCATAAGACTATCTCTTGACAAACAATCAGTAAAACATAATTTACCATATTGATTTATATAAGCACAATTATAAGATAAATGGACCATAAAAAAAAAAAAAGAAAGGGAATTATCTGGCGGTCCAGTGGTTAGGACTCAGTGCTTTCACTGCTATAGCCGTGGTTCAATCCCTGGTCAGGGAACTAAGATCCTGCAAGCTGCAGTGCAGCCAAAAAAAAAAAGAGATAAATGGACCATAAATCAAGAGACTCTAGCTCTGGTTTTACTACAGTGTGATTTTTAGAGCAGGTTTTGAATATTCAAATGGCTATGGTAGCCAAACAGACAACTTAGTCTGGTTTCCTTCCTGGCTGGTTTGATCATCACAGCTATTATGTACTCTGCTCAGGTTAGTTGTTGCCAAGCAAGAATATGAGCCCAGTGTTGCACCACTTGATTTTTCAGGAAAAGCTGAAAATCTAATTATTGTATGAAATCTTGAAATTTTGGCAATTAATTCAAAAATTTAAAAACATTGTTTATTGTTTAGACAATTTTTTCTTTGTCATATATATATATGCCTGTAGGTTGTAAACTGCCACTAGTTTGTGATGCCAACTTTAGACAAATCATTTCATTTCTTCGGGCCTCAATTTTCTCATCCTGAAATTGAAGAGATAGGAAGTGGTCTCTAAAGTCCCTCTCAGTTTTGACTCTAGATGAGTTTATATAAAGATATGGCAGGGAGTGCTGTGACTTTGTAACATTTACTTCTTTTCCCTGGAACAGACTGGGAAAACATTTCAGAAGTTATAAACCTGTCTTACTAATTGGAAAAGTATCTTTCCCTGATAAAGAGTTGAACATTTTTAGCTGCATTTCCCAAACTTACTTTTCTTCATTAGCTTCTGAAGACATCCCATCCATTTTCAAAGAAAAACTGTTTCTGTAACAAATACACAATATGAGAAAAGGTGAGAAAAAAGGAAGAGAAGTTGTAATCTGTGAAGAGATTAAGAGCAGAGCAGAGTTGTAATTTCAGGATTACTTTCTGTGGGAGAGCCAAAAAAAGGAAAAACTTCACTATGGGGCTATGAAACATGAGAAATTTTGAGGATTTTAAACTATTCTCTAATAATGACCAATCCTAGAAAATTCTCATATTCAAGAGGAAATCAGTGACTAACTCTGATTGGAATGATATGGACTTTAACGGTTCAAATAAAAAGTTGTCCTAGTTTATATGAGTTTATGGATTATATAATGATTCAATCTCAAAATATAGTCAATCAGCTATCAAAATACTGATATTTGCATAAAGTGGATTTGCATAAATGCATATTTATCTTATGAAAATTTAACTTTAAGTACTCCAGCAAAAAAAAATTTAAGGCATAAAAATAACATTTTAGGGGCTTCCCTGGTGGTCCAGTGGGTAAGACTCTGCACTCCCAATGCAGGGGGCCCAGGTTCGATCTCTGGTTGGGGAACTAGATCCCTTATCCTTCTGCCACTAAGTCTGCATGCTGCAACAAAGACCCGGGGCAGCCAAAATAAATAAATAAATAAATAAATAAGTAATTGGGGGAAAAAACATTTTAAACAGTGTAGTTGATTATGTTTACAATTTCACTCAATGAGTATTTGTCTTGGAAAGAACCTATATTTTCACTTTATGCATTTTAACCTTAGAACTTTATCCCTGGGTAAGAAAAAATTTCATTGCAGATTTCAAAAAACAGAATAGCTAGAGATTCTGACTCAACAATATGAGCATTTCTACTACAATACTAAATTAATACCACATACATATGGACTTCCCTGGTGGCACAGTGGTTAAGAATCCGCCTGCCAAGGCAGGAGACATGGGTTTGAGTCCTGGTCCGGGAAGATCCCACATGCCACAGAGCAACTAAGCATGCGCCACAACTACTGAGCCTGCACTCTAGAGCCCGCGAGCCACAACTACTGAGCCTGCACTCTAGAGCCCGCGAGCCACAACTACTGAGCCCACGTGCCACAACTACTGGAGCCCACGTGCCTAGAGCCCGTGCTCCGCAACAAGCTACTGCAATGTGAAGCTGGCGCACAGCAACAAAAACCCAAGGCAGCCAAAAATAAATAAATAGACGGATAGATAAAAAGACTAAAATACTTACTTAGAAAAAAATAAAATACCACATACATAAACTGTCAGAATCAATGTTCTTACACTTTTAGCAATAAGTAAAAAAAAAAAACAAAAACAGGTACTTAAAAGATATCTTATTTTACATGCTTTCATCATATATAACAAGTCAAATTAAAGAACAATACTTCATAATGAACTTGAACCTGAAGTAAAAGTCTGCTTATTTTTCAGTATTGATTTATTTAATTAGCTGTTAATATAGATATAAGGTGATGGGTATCTTCTAGAATTTCATCTCTGACCCTCTCCATTTTTTTTTTTTTTTTTCCTGTATGCGGGCCTCTCACTGCTGTGGCCTCTCCCGTTGCGGAGCACAGGCTCCGGATGCAGGTAGAGGTGGTTGCGGGTAAGAGAGTTTTTTTTTTTGGTTGCATTGGGTCTTCATTGCTGCTCATGGGCTTTCTCTAGTTGTGGCAAACGGGAGCTACTCTTCGTTGCAGTGTGTGGACTTCTCATTGCGGTGGCTTCTCTTGTTGCGGAGCACGGGCTCTAGGTGTGCGGGTTTCAGTAGTTGCAGCATGCAGGCTCTAGGGTGCACAGGCTTTAGTAGTTGTGGTGCTCGGGCTCAGTAGTTGCGGCTCGAGGGCTCTAGAGCGCAGGCTCAGAAGTTGTGGCACACAGGCTTAGTTGCTCCGCAGCATATGTGATCTTCCCAGACCAGGGCTTGAACCCATGTCCACTGCATTGGCAGGTGGATTCTCAACCACTGTGCCACCAGGGAAGTCCCAAGAGAGCTTTCTTTAGATACAAAATAATTAACTTAAAGTAGTGAAGGTGGTTGCTTTTGGGAAAGAGGATAGTATGTAATAGCTTAAATTTTTAAATTAAAAATATTATTTCAGGGGCTTCGTGATCTATGTCTTGCATTTTTTTCTTCTTTTGGAAATATTTTCAAATTCAGAGATATATTAAAAATTTACTGATTAAAAATAGTAAATACGGGCTTCCCTGGTGGCGCAGTGGTTGAGAGTCCGCCTGCCGATGCAGGGGACGCAGGTTCGTGCCCCAGTCCAGGAAGATCCCACATGCCGCAGAGCGGCTAGGCCCGTAAGCCATGGCCGCTGAGCCTGCGCGTCCAGAGCCTGTGCTCTGCAACGGGAGAAGCCACAACAGTGAGAGGCCCGCGTACCGCAAAAAAGAAAAAAGAAAATACTATCAAATCAGGATCACCTAAACATCTTCATTGTTTGAAACAGTCATCGTGCATCATTCTTGTTCAGCCTGCAGACCAGCTGGCATTTGATTAAGTAATAAGATTCAAAGCTTACTGATGTCCTCTTTTAAAAATATTCTATTCAGTACATATCTGTAAGTTCCACCTCCAACAGAAATAGGAGACTCCAGGTTCTCACATTAAGCTTCATGTGTAAAATGCTATTATGGCTGAACTTTTGATCACTGTCACATTAATTGATTACTGATTGGTTCCAGAACTGTGCACTTGGCACACAGGTAGAGGTGCTACAGCTTACTCACAAAGGTGTTCTGGGATATTTTGAACTTTTGAGAGAAGCAACAATTCTCAACATCTATACATCACTGCTAGCTCAAAATAGTACCCATTCACATTACATTAGTTTTGATAACATATTATCGCAAAGCTGGATTTTTGGCAGTTCCTGTGATATAAAGCAAGTACTTTTGATCAATGTGGTACTGGAAATGAGAGTGGCAGTATCCAATCTGATTCCAAAATCTAAAAGGTGTGCAATATTCAACAGGCACACATATCCAATTAGTAAATAATTGTAAGTATTTATGAATAAAATTAAAATATTATCTTTTATTTCAATTTATGTACATTAATTTTTTCAAATGGCTACTAAGCAGGTAGAATCACTTAACAACAACTTCTAAAATTGTTTGGACCTAAGCACTTAATAAATATTGATAGAACTGTTAGGTATTTCTTTTGCCCTAGGGGCACAATGAGCCAAGAAAATTTGGGAACTACTAGTCTAAATAATCCAGAGGTCCACAAACTACAGCTGCTGGGCCAAATGGGCCTTTAACAGTAGTTTTTTACATTTTAAATCAGTTACAGAGAACAAAAAAAAAAGCATAGAAAGAAGAAATGTGACAGAGATCATGTAGACCATGAGCCTGCAAAACCTGAAAATCTACTATCTTGCTATTTGTCCACTCCTTCATTTACTTCACCACTATCTAGAATTAATATATTTCATAGTGTCCAATGATAAAGATTCTAGATCTGTGCTGTCCAATACAGAACAGGTCTAGAGTCTATATCATTTAAATTTAAATTAATTAAAATTTAAATTAATTAAAATGAAATAAAATTTACAATATAGTTCTTGTTACAATAGACACATTGCAGGTGTTCGTCACATGGGACTAATGAGTACCATGTTAGTGCAGAAGTAAAACATTACCATTAACACAAAGTTTTATTGGACAGCACTCTCCTACTAACAATTCTAGAGTGTCTTCTACCATCTCTTACTTAGCATCAAACCCATTAATACTACCACTCCAAATATTTTTACTCAGTTTACATCTATTTGTCATCTTGTAAACATTCCTAGCCATTCACATAGTCAAGAAGAACTATACTGCTTTGAACCCGAACTTTAATTAGCAAAATCTTACATTAACTCCTCATCTCTGTAAATCATTCTTCCCTTCAAGTTCCACCTCAAATACCACTTTCTCCAAGAAGCCTCCTTTGGTCTCCATAGCCAAAAAGCATCAAATAAGCTTTTCTATGCTCCCATATTCCTTTAGAATGTCCTATAATCCTTTACATTGTCCTGTTTTATAGTTATCTGTGTATATTAATTCTTTCCCATTCTGGACTGTAAACTCTGGATGAAGGACTCAATCATCCGCTCCCAGCCCTAGCACAAGACAATAAAGAACCCAATACAAATCTGAGGAATTCGACTTATTCAATTCAACTGAAAACTTCAATCTTAATACCTAGAGTAAGTTCTGCTTTGGTCTTCTCTGCCATCTCTCTCTATAAACCTATCTTCAAAATTCCAATAGGCAATGTATTTTTTTTTAGAACTTTTTCTTAAACTCCAGTATTGAGATAAACAGCAAGAAGACTCCTTAACTCTGGCCTAATAATGGACAGAGGAAGATTTTTTTAAAACTTATTTGTGGTGTACTATTATTGGCTTTATTTGTTTATGTTATTACATCCGCCGGAAACCCAAAATCTGCTCAGGGCTGCTAGCACTCGATCAGACATTGTAAATAAACCATAAGCCGAGAGTTTAAAATCACTTATTGCTGTCACTTCATTTATAGCTAAGAAAAGATTGAGTAAGAAGTGCGAACAGCCGCGAGTTCCCCAAGGAAAAGAAACTGGGGTGCGAGGAAGAGTACCGGAACCCTGACAGAAGATGGCGGGGCGGGTCGCCGCGGTCCGGGACGCCGCGGGCCAGCGAGCCGGGTCCCCCTCGCCGTGGGGCCCAGGTGTGGACGGAGACTGCTAGGGAGGAGGGAGGCGGCACATGTGCAGGCCGAGGTGAGGAAAAAAAGAGCCCCGCACCCGCGGAGAAGCGTCTGTACCTGAGCCCAGCGAGTTCCGAGGCAGCTTGCCTCCAGGAGTGTCCCCCACCTCCCACCGCCGGGCCTTCAGACCGCTCAGACAAAACCTAAATCCCTCCGCGCGAAGCCCAGGCCGAAAGTTACCCGCCGCGGCCCAACTGCTTGAGAAATTCTCCTTAGACTTGTTTGGCGTCCGCACGCTTCTCAGAGAGGTACCTCACCGCCACCCCTCGACGTCACCTCACAACACCCAGACGGCCTCAGTTAAGCATTCAAATCTAACCGCCTAGTTGGAGCGCATGCGCAAAGCCGCTCAACGCGTCGGCCCCGCCCCTTAGGCTCCAGAGCCTTCCTAAGACTCCTTTAATCAAATTTCCTTTGCAGCCTGTATGCCGATTTTATTTCTTTCAAGGTTATCTCATTTTCTACCGAATTTTCCTTTGTCCCTTCCCATTGCAGATCCCCCACAGTATGGGAGCGGCCATCTTCTTTTGATTTCTTGCTATCAAAAAGATAGGAGCTTTGCTTCCGTACAAAATGGCGGCTTCTAGCACATTGCGTCACATCCCCCTAGATTTACTCCCTATAGCTAGGAGGAAGAAAGAGGTCTCGCGGACGAGGTGGCCGAGTGGTTAAGGCGATGGACTGCTAATCCATTGTGCTCTGCACGCGTGGGTTCGAATCCCATCCTCGTCGAGAATGTTTTTACCTCTGATTTGAACAGATAAACGTAAATTTGCTTGCGGAATGGAAACAGTTGAATATTTGTTTCAGGTATGATTTACTAGTCAATTTACTCTAGCACAATCAGCCTCCTGTTTAAATCTTTGAAAGACGGGTTCGGGAGCATTGTGACCTCGCAGATAAAGAAAAAGTTGGGAAAGAGACATTTCCTGGGATTCGGAGTTTAATTAAAAAATGGATTTAATGTCTTTTTAATGAAGTAAACAACAGTGCATAGAATTCCACGATTATTACTGTTCCCATATGTTCCAGTTGTGGTCTGGTCAATATTAATTAACCCAGCTCCTGATTGAGGAATTTCAATTACTGTGGATTCTCACCCCAGGGTTTTCACTTCAAAAGCTACCGCGAGACAGTGTTGAGGATTCTCTTCCAGCCCCCAGCAGGTTGCAGGTGTTCAAGAAAAGCATTCGACATTAAAAAAATGTTGACAACACGTGGAAACTTGGTAGTATCTAGAAGCCAGAGACTGAACGTCTGCCTTCCCAAAGGAGGTCTTAATTCCTCTCTTGGATTTAAGCAAAGAGGGAAAAACAGGGAGTAGGAAAAGAATAGATTCCCCTCTTGAAAGGTCATCGGGCAGATTCATTCAACTCACATTTAACAACCTTCATTTATCCAGTATTTATCTACAGGCAACACAATGAATTACAGCACTTTAATTAACTATAACCCTGTGATCACGATAGACATTTTTATTACTCCATTTTATAAATGAGGACACTGAAAGATAAACTTGCCCAAGGTTATACAGCTTCTGTAATTGCAGAAAAGGCATTGTAACCCAAGTCTGTCGAGCTCTGGTGGCTCTTAACATCATCCTATGTGGTGCTGGAAATTAGTAAAAAGTGCTCATCAATCCCTTGCGGTAATGGTTTACACGTTCTCTCTGCAGTGTATGGTATCCCAGAACCTGGCACCGGGCAGGTGTCTTCAGCAAAGTTCTTAGTCCTGAGTGTGGAATTCAGGCTCCAGTGGCTCCTCCTTGTCAATCCAAATCCCTTGGGAATGTTGATACCTGCCTGGGCTGAGGACTGAGGGTTACCCCAGTACCTGCCTTCAGCCTTGCTCTGTAATCCATTCACCACTCTGCTGCTAGGAGATGTTTCTACCCAGATTCTACACACTCCCAAGGGGTCCATGGATAGAATTCAATTGGTTACTTCGTTGGGGAAAAAACTGCAGCTTTATTTTCATTCATCTCTAATTGAAAGCACTTCCTTCAATAAAGATAAGCAGCAAACTACAGTAATATTAACCTTACCCGTGATTTTTGTCACCAATAGAAATAACAGATATTGTTATATCACATTACTGTTACTGCTTTATGCTCATTACTGCTACTTCAAGATAATGGTAGTTGTTGGACCTGCCATTAGATCTTGTAAATTTATGCATTCATAAGAAAGTACATGCATTATACTATTAGATCACAGATTTTTTTAATTTTAAAATTTATTTTATTAAAATATAGTTGATTTACAATGTTGTGTTAATTTCTGCTGTAAAGTGATTCAGTTATACGTATATATACATTCTTTTTCATATTCTTTTCCATCATGGTTTATCAGAGGATATTGAATATAGTTCCCTGTGCTATAGAGTAGGACCTTGTTGTTTATCCATTCTATATATAATAGTTTGCATCTGCTAATCCCAACCTCCCAATCCATCCCTCCCCACCTCTCTTCCCCCTTAGCAACCACAACTCTATTCTCTATGTCTGTGAGTCTGTTTCTGTTTCGTAGATAAGTTCATTCGTGTAATAGATTCCATATATATGTTACATTAGATTCCACATGTAAGTGATATCATATGGTATTTGTCTTTCTGTTTCTGCTTCACTTGGTATTATATCACAGATTTCTGAACTATTTTGATAACTGTATTCCAACTTAACTGGTTGACTGTATATTACAACAAACTGAACTTTATGCATTTAAAAACAATATTCTGAGAAGGGACCCATAGGCTTTACCAGACTACCAAAGATCTATGTCACAAAAAAGGTTAAGAGCCCCTGAAAGATTTTTCTGAAGTGCCCTCAAGACATTGATCTTAACCTTCCTCTCAACTAGGCCTTGCTCTCTCTGGACAAGGCTCATGCTTACAGTAAGTCTTGCTATGACAGTCCCAGTTTTTTGCATTGCTTTGATCTCTTCATGTATAAGAACTGTGCTTATTTTACCTGTTTTTGAGAGAATCAAAAGGATTCCGGCTAACACAGAAGGGTAAAGTAAGTCTCTTTAAAACCCAGAGAAAAGATTGTAAAACTCCTCTTGAATCCTGTCTGGAGTCACAGCTGGGAAAAAAAAAAAAAAAAGGATTAACAACATGCCAGATTATTTAAAAGCCTGAGGGCAGGGGTGTGGGGACTTGGATTAGTAGTAATGGAGAAAAATTTATCAATGTAATGAAGGAAGGCAGTAAAGCATTAGAGGCGCCATCTACTGGAGAAGCTGCAACTGAAGACTTGGACAAGATAGTTCTGCCTGAATGGCTCATACGTTTTGAAATATCCCCATTACTCCCCCAAATTTGTCAACAAACCACAGCTCAAGGAAATCATTCTCCATCAACACCAGGGTTCTTCACAAGTCCTATCCTGAACTATTAAAGGACCTCTCACCTCTGGAAGACCTGAAGAGAAAGAACCATTGCACAGCCAGATGCATTACCAAGATATTCCAGCTCTCCTGTTACTTCGGTGCCAGGGAATGGATCTTCATTCTCTGAGTCCAGCTTCAAGAAGACCTGTTCTCTCTGGAGAATGAGGTGCTCTGGGAAGAACTGTCCAGTGTTTAGTTGGTGATGGTCTGCTGCCTGGGCAGATCCTTATGTGTCAGCAGCCTTCATGGACAAAGCTCTGAAGGAAGAAGTGAAATCCAGGAATTTTTTTGTGTGTGTGCCTCCAGTTTGTTTCTTAACTCTTACAAGAGAAACTCAGACCCAGGGCTGCAAGACTTAACAAAGATTGGTTTTGAGAGGCAGGCAATATCAGAAGTGAATTCATTCTGTTCCTTACCATTAGGAAGTATGGTCCCACTGAGAATCATCTCTGGGAAGACAGTTGTCACAAGACCTGGAGAAGTTCAAGAATGAATCCAGGCATTCTTCTCTGAGTCTGCAACATCAACTCAAAACTTATTTTTTCCTCAAATTATTCCCTCAGCTGCATGCTATCATATGAAAATATCCACCTTGCCATAACAACTTCTGGGAATGCCTACTAAGCTGAAAACTAAACAATATTTTCATATTGAAGATTGATAGAGCAAAAATTGAAATCTAGTTTATAGTAAACTTGTTCAGGAAGACAAAGTGAATAAATGCCAGTAGACTAGGGGAAAGGGGGAATAACACTTGCTTATATCCCATGCTTTGTATCTTCTGCAAAGATAGCTATGGATAGATAGCAAGCAAGAACCAGTTATACCTTTCCTTCTCATCACAGTGAGGATGAGCAATGCCCCAGATTTCAAATTTCAAATATTTATTTGAAATCTCCAGAATGAAGTAAAACTGGGTCAAACCCAACTTCAGTAGGTGAAATTAATGGATGAAGGACCTGAGGACATGACTGATGATTCCATGGAGTTAGAAGCAATAATTCCTTTTCTGATTTTGGTACTATGGAGTAGTAAGTTTTTCATATTTCTCTTTGGGCTAAATAAAAGGTCATTGACTCTAAGCACTTTTTCCCCCTCTGGCTTTCTCAAAGATTCTGACTTTCTTAAGTATTTTTATCTGAATCTTTTAATTTACATTTATCAATTCTAGATCAGATGCCTTCAGTTAATGCTTAGAAATGTTACAACGGACAAATGAAGGCTATATTTATTCTGAACTATGACAGCATACTGAGTGATAACAACCGACCAGTAACAATTCCAAGTCATCTCAATGATCAACTTTCTGTTGATAGCTAACACAGATATAGATTTTAAATTCTGATTTTTAAATACTTGAATAATATAGAAACTTGACACCTAAAATAAAATTTTGCTTTCAGAAAACTGAAATAGCTCCTTGACCGTAGTTTCTATGTACTCACTAAAAGGATCATTTAAAATCAACTCTCCTTTCAATGACTGTCAGTAATCATTTTTTGGTATAACCCAGCAAGTAACAGAGGCAACCTTTATTTTAGCCCATGATGTAGGACTTAATTTTATTTTTCTTTTGGCTTAAATAACAGAAATTATCTCATAGCTCTGAGGACTGGAAGTCTGAGATCAAGGTGTCAATAGGGTTGGTTCCATCCGAGGGCTGTGAGAGTGAATCTGTTCCACATCTCTTTTCTAGCTTCTGGTGATTTTCTGGCAATCTTTAAAATTCCTTTGCTTGTAAAATTCTTAATCCTTATAATTTTGCCTCAATTCTGATTCTGGACAATTTAGCATTTAGGATGAAATATAAAGCTATTCTTACCCCATTTCAAATGTTGGAAAGTTTACAAGAAAAAAGAACCAGAAAAATTGTATAATTTGTTTACTTGAATTAATGAAGTATTTTCAAGAATTTTGTGTCTAGATGTCACATTAATAAAGTGTTAAGAAATGCAATGCACAGGGCTCTCTTTGTGTCTGAAAGCATGCCAAATCTAGAATACCAAAACTCGAAACTGCTTTTAGATCTCTCAGCTCTGTTATGATAAAGAAGCATTATTTGAATCTGCTAAGGCATATTAAAGTGGTCAGTCACTTTTGCAAATTATTATATATTGCTTATCATTACTGTCTCCAAAATTCCAGACACATGGTGCTCTTTTTCCATCGCTGGTGAAAGCGACCCATGGCCGAGGCACTTGGGAGTGGTACCCACCAGCTGCATGGAGGTCAAATAGACCTCGGGAGTTGTGCAGTGGGTGACCAGGAGAGTCACTATTTCAGAGATAACCAAAAGTTAAAAAAAGAGAGAGAGAGATCTTTTAACGATTAAAAAAATTTTTTTTACCTTGAAAGATATTATACATACAATGGTATAGTACATACATGTAATATATTGTGTATGTATAGTTTAAAAGCATAAAACCAGTACAATTTATATACAACCCAGCTAAAGAAATAGAATATTACTAGGGCCTTTGGAGCTTCCTGTGTGCCCCTCTCTGCTAGCATCCTCCCACCAAAGAGAAAACTACTTCACTGAATTTTTTGTTATTCATCCTTTTTCTTTTCTTTACCAAATATACATATATACATATACATACATACATATATATAACATTTTAGGAATATATATATATATATTTGTCTTGTCTGTTTTTGAATTTTATATAAATGGAATCATTCATCTGTGACTTCTTTCACTCAACACTGTTTTATCCATATAATTCATTCATTTTTACTACTGCTTATTATACAATTGTCTGAATATATAATTATCTATCCATTGTCTTATGGACAGATACTTCAGTTGTCTCCAGTTTTTTGCTATTATAAGAATGCTGCTATATATATATATATATATATATATATATATATATATATATATATAAAACACTCAT
>NW_006787469.1:2283000-2310470 GCF_000442215.2 Lipotes vexillifer
ATATATATATAAAACCCTCATTTATATATATATATAACCCTCATTTTAAACCTGAGGAAAGTGAACCACAGAGAAATTGGTAACCTGCTCAAAGCCATGATAAGTGGAAGGGTCAGGATTTGAACAGGCAGCCTGGCCCCAGAGCCTGTGCTCCTGTTCACGTGCTAGGCTGCTCAGCAGTGAGCTGCAAAGGATATTATTTCTAAAGTAAGTGATGGGGAAGGGGGGAGGGTACTTCTGACCTTTAAAGTCCCGTTCATAAAATGTCATATCTGACTGTGAAACTGCATACAGTATATCACAACCAAGTCATTCTTTACTTTGCTAACAGAAAGAATTTCTGACAAAGGAAGGAAGGAAGGGAGGGAGGGAGGGAGGAAGCGAAAAAGATGAAGAAGGAAAGAAGGAAGGAAGGGAAGGGGAGGAAAGAAAGGGGAAAGAATTTCAACAATAATACAGGTAAGAAGAGCAAAAACTGATGATTTGGGGCTTCCCTGGTAGCGCAGTGGTTAAGAATCTGCCTGCCAGTGCAGGGGACACGGGTGCAAGCCCTGGCCCGAGAAGATCCCACGTGCCGCTGAGCAGCTAAGTCCGTGCGCCACAACTACTGAGCCTGCGTGCCTAGAGCCCCGTGCTCCACAACAAGAGAAGCCACCGCGCTGAGAAGCCCGCGCACCACAACAAAGAGTAGCCCCCGCTCGCCGCAACTAGAGAAAGCCCGCACGCAGCAACGAAGACCCAAGGCAGAGAAAAATAAATAAATAAATAAATAAATGTATAAAAAAAAAAAGAATGCTGCTGTGGATGTTCTTATACATGCCTTCTGAGGTACATATACAAGTGTTTCCTCTAGGTATATAGTTACAAGTGGAATCACTGGCCAACTTTAGTAGGCAATTCTTAACTGTTTTGATGTGGTTAATGGCTGATAAAAATGTTACAGTTTTGAAAACATGGACAAGCTTCAAATGAAAGGAAAAAGAGGGTACACAGAGGGTTTGGAGGGGAGGAAAACAATAGTCATAATCATAGACAATATTGTTTGCCATGTGCAAAGCAGTGTTCTGAGCAGAATGAGTGCCTTGGTGATGATACCTCTGACTCCAATAAACTTATCCATCCGAAAGCTGGTCACATTCATTAAGCTGCTCTGCTTTCATTTTCAATAATTCAATAATTTGTTTTCAGTAATTCTGTGTTCTGGAAAATCCTCAGCCCTGAGGACCAGTGATCCAAAGCCTAAAGAGGCTTTGAAATGAGCCCATTTTCTCTAAACTAAGCCTTTGGGAGCAAGACTAACCCAAGCAAACCTAGGTCATCCATTGAGAGATACAGACATTCTGGGAAACCCATGATTACAACACACAGCTGGAACTAAAGCCAAACTTGAAAATGCAGTTGCCTAACCAGCCGTTTCAGTCACTACATTCAGTTGCCTTTGCCTCTACCTCTCACACTACTTACTGATGGGAATGTAAACTGGTTTAATCATTTTGGAGGGTAGTATGGTATTACCTATCAATCAGTATTTAAAGCTATTGACTCCACAATTATACTAAAAATTTGTTCTACAGAAGCACCGTGTACAAGTGTGAAAGGATATAAGGATGTTCACTATAGTTTGTAATAATGAAAAACTGCAAATACCTAAAATTTCAACAATAGGGGATGGATTAAAGTATGGTGTAGTCACACAATGGAACACAAGGCAGCTATTATTTTTTAAAAGTCCTAGAGAAAAGCAAGTTGCAGAAAAATTTGTAAGGCATGATCCCATTTTTATTTCAAAATACAGATAGTTTTATGTATCTATGAAAACAGTCCATAAAAAGACCATTTAATTATTAATAGTAGCTACCTCCAGAGTAGGGGTAAGGAGAGGGGGGCTATAATAAAAATTAAATGTTTAAAAAGGGTACCATGGGCCTCGCTGGTGGTGCAGTGGTTAAGAATCCACCTGCCAATGCAGGGGACATGGGTTCGAGCCCTGGTCCGGGAAGATCCCACATGCCACGGAGCAACTAAGCCCATGCACCACAACTACTGGCCCTGTGCTCTAGAGCCCACAAGCCACAACTACTGAGACCATGTGCTACAACTACTGAAGCCCGCGTGCCTAGAGCCCGTGCTCCGCAACAAGAGAAGCCACTGCCATGAGAAGCCCGTGCACCGCAACGAGAGTAGTCCCTGCTCACCACAGCTAGAGAAAGCCCGTGCACAGCAATGAAGACCCAATGCAGCCAAAAACAAATAAATTAAAAATAAATAAAAAGGGTAACATTTTACAAGGGGAAAAAAACACATTCAAGTCCAGCCAACTGTTAACTAGAGGAAAGATCAACTGGATTCAACCTGAGCTCCTTAAGGGCAATAGCTTTTTCACAGATTCTGTACAACTGTTCTAGCACCTAGCACAGTAACTGACTGACACAGAGACCAATTACTTGACTAGCATGTGGAAGGTGGAAGTACACATGCATGTGCACGTACACACACACACACGCACACAAAACCCCTGTTTCTTAAGTGTCTGCAGACTAGTGGAGTCATGGTAGTCAGGGATTTTTTTTTTCAATAGATACTGAAGTAATGCTGCTCAACAGAACTTCGTGTGATGATAGAAGTGCTCTCCACATGTGCTGTGCAGTAGACCAAGTGAATTGGACATTGGAAATGTGGCTAGTGCAAGTGAATAATTGCATATTAAATTTTATTTAATTTTAATTAATTTAAATTTAAATCACCACACATGGCTAGTATTAGACAATGCAGATTTGAATGACTTGTTGAAATACATAGACTCCTCAGAAAAAAATATGCATACAGAACATTTTGCATACAATTTCAAGAGATCCAGGGACCCTATCAAGCCCGTCCATGTGTCCTTACTTCAAGAACCTCTGAAGCTGATAAAAGAATGCGAATAAGACAAACAGGACTAGAGAGGGAAAGAAAATGAGCAAAGGTTAATGTTCCCATTCAGAACCCTGGAAGACAACAGACTAGGTATGGAGATAGCCTCTGCCCCCTTCCTCCTCCCATCACACAGAACATTGACCTCCCTGCATGTCAACTGTTTACTGGTCTTCCCCACATCATGTTGTACACTGCAGACTGTGTACTCCATAAGAGCAGGGACCACATCTATCTTATTCACCATTATATAAACAGAGTCTGGTATAAAATTAGTACACGGTACTCAAATGTCTGCTGAATGAATGAATTTTACCAGGCATCTGATTTTTGCCAGTCCTAGGAAACCAGAGCTCCTGAGTTAAGGAGGGTCTCAGTGATAAGAGGAATTGGTTGGCTCATAAGAGATTAAAGAGATAGAGTTTTCACAAAACTGGGCAGATACTCAGATCCATGTGAATCTTGTCTTACCCAGGCTGTTTCTATGCTTTGTAGTTCAGAGCGCCCTGTTGAAATACAAGCCATGCAAAGACTTCCATAGTCAGTGATAGTGAATCATACACTGAGACCAGAGAGCCAAAAGTCCCCAGAACATTTCTCCTTGGGTGCCGCTCCATCTTCTCTAGCTCTGGAATACTCCTGCCTTCTCTTACATTTCCCCTCTACCTGGAATCCTTCTCATGTCTCTACTGGGCAAATTCTAACTCATTGTTAAACGCCTCTTCCTCTGGGAAATCTGTGCTGGCACTTCCAGACTGAATTATGCCATATATCCACTGTTCCCTTTCTATTTTGCACACTTAAACATATGTGCTCTATCAGGGCAGGGCCTAGTCATTCATTTCTGTATCCCAGCACTAAATAATGTCTGGCATATAGTAGGTGGTTAACAACCAGTATGAACCACTAAAAGTATATAAACTAAATGTGTTTCTCCACCCACACTACTGTTCCGTATGTGCCATCCTAATGAGTGTGAGGTGATATCTTTGATAGTTTTGATTTGCATTGCCCTGATGTTGAGCATCTTTTCATATGCTTGTTGGCCATTTGTATGACCTATTTAGAGTATGGGTTTCCTTTTGGGTGATGAAAATGGCTACTATCAAAAAACCAAAGTAACAAGTGTTGGAGAGGATGTAGAGAATTGGAACCCTTGTGCACTGATAGAATTGTAGAATGGTGCAACCACTATGAAGGGCCCTCAAAAAATTAAAAGCAGAAATAGCATATGATCCAGCTGGAGGAAACCAAAATGTCACCCCAAAATATGCCCCTTCCTCACTCCCACTGCAGGAGACACGGGTTGGATCCCCAGTCAGGGAACTAAGGTCCTGCATGCCGTGTCACACGGCCAAAAAAAGGTTTATGTTAATGCAGTGACTTTTGGAAAACCCTTAAGGATGGGAGCTGGTTGCCAGAGGAACCAACCCTGGAACTTCCAGCACCACCACCAATCTCCAACCTCTGGAAGAGAAAGGCTAGAGATTGACTTAATAACCAATGGCCAATGATATAATCAGTCATGCCTTGGTAATGAAACCTCCCTAAAAATCTCTAATGACGAGGTTCAGAGAGCTTCCGAGTTGGTGAGCAAGAAGGCATCCACATGCTGGAGAGTGGCACACCTGAGCTCTATGGTGTCAGAAGCTCCTGTGCTCAGAACCCTTCCAGACCTCACCCTGTGTATCTCTTCATCTTGCTTGTTTTTCCTGTCCTTTAAAATCCCTTGTAATAAACCAGTAATCGAGTAAGGAAACTGCTTTTCTGAGTGCTGTGAGCCATTCTAATAAATGGTTGAACCTGAGGAGGCGGTTGTGGGAACCTTTGATTCACAGCTGGTCAGAAGCACAGGTAACAATCTGGACTTGCCATTGGCATCTGAAGTTGGGGCAAGTCTTGTGGGACCAAGTCCTTAACTTGTGGCATCTGACCCTATCTCCAGGTAGATGGTGTCAGAGATGAGTTACAGTGTAGGACACCCAGCTTGTGTCAGAGAATTGCTTGATGTGGGGTAACCACCACATATTTGAAGTAGAGTATTCTGTGAGTAAATGAAAATGAGTTCTTCTTTCCTGGTATCTAAAATAGTTAAAAACATAGAAGCAGAGAGTAGAATGATGATGCCAGGGATTGGGGGCAGGGGGACATGGGGAACTTCTATTCAACAAGTATAAAGTTTCAGTTACACAAGATACTTCAGTTCCAGAGATGCTGTACCACACCGTGCCTACAGTTAATAATATCGTATTGTACACATTGAAATTTGTTAAGATGTAGATCTCATGTTGTGTTCTTACCATAATAAATAATAAACAAATAAAAGTTTTGTGAATCACAGGACACTGCCAATAAAGTGAAAAGACAACCTACAGAATGGGAGAAAATATTTGCAAATCATGTATCTTTTAAGGGTCTTGTATCCAGAATACATAAAAACTCTTATAACTCAAAAACAACAAGCCAATCTGAATTAAAAATGGGCAAAAGATTTGAATAGACATTTCTGCAAACAAGATACACAAATGTCCAACAAACACATGAAAAGATGTTTAACATTATTAGTTACAAGGGAAATGCGAATCAAAACCACAATGAGAGGGCTTCCCTGGTGGCGCAGTGGTTGAGAGTCTGCCTGCCGATACAGGGGACACGGGTTCGTGTCCCGATCCGGCTAGAATAGATATCAAAATGCTAAGATTGGGAATATGAAAGATGACTGTTTTTCTATCTTTCATCTTTCCTTTTATTTTCTTTAATGAATATGCATTTTCTTTAAATGGAAAGTGAAATTCTGAGAAGATTGTCTTTCCATCATAAAGAAAACTGCTATGTATTTATGGCTAGGTCACTTTTTTGACAATTGCTACAAGTGCCTCCAAAAAAAAAAAAAAAAAAAAAAAAAACCACAATGAGATAATACTTCAATCCCACTAGAATGACTACAATCAAAACAATGGAAAATAACAAGTGTTGGTGAGAATGGAGAGAAACTGGAACCCTTGTGCATTGCCCGTGGGAATGTAAAATGGTTCAGCTGCTGTGGAAAAGTTTGGTGATTTCCCCCCAAATTAAACACAGAATAACCATATGACCCAGCAATTCCACTCCTTGGTATGTACTTGAAAGAACAGAAAACATTTATTCAAACAAAAATTTGTATACAAATGTTTATAGCAGCACTATTCACAACCCCCAAAAGGTGGAAACTACCCAATGTCCATCAACCGATGAATGGATATACAAAATGTGGTAAAACCATGCAATGGAATATTATTCAGCCATAGACGGGAATGAAGTACTGATGCATGCTATAAATTGGATGAACTCAGGGAACCTCCCTGGCGGTCCAATGGTTGACTCCGTGCTTCAAATGCCGGTGGCGCGGGTTTGATCCCTGGTCAGGGAACTAGGATCCCACGTGTCACATGACGTGGCCAAAAAAACAAAACTGGATGAACCCTGAAAACACTATGCTAAACAAAAGATGACAGACACAAAAGGTCACATATTATGTGATTCCATTTGTAAAAAATGTCCAGAATAGGCAAATCCATAGAGACAGAAGGTTGACTAATGGAATCAGGGGCTAGGAGGAAGAGGAAATGGGGATTACCTATTTAAAGAGTATGGGTTTCCTTTTGGGTGATGAAAATGTTTTGGAACTAATTAAGAGGTTATGGCTGCACATCATTGTGAATGTATGAAACACCACTAAACTGTATATCTTAGAATGGTAATTGTGTTATGAGAACTTTACCTCAACTAAAAAACCAAAAAGACTAGTAAGAAAACCAGACACACAAGGTATTAGAAAAAGAGATCTATTTACAAACCAAAAAGTCCCCAAACTCTAGCTGGAGGGAGAAGGAAGGAGGTAGCAAGTATGAGCAGGTCCTTTAAGAGCCCAACCCCACCCCTGAGAAAGTCTGAGTACCACCCCATGTGGTCAACTCCTACTTCATGGCCCATCCCTGTTCCAATCCGAGAAGTAATCCCTCCATTGGCCACAGCCCTCAGTCCTCTTGCCAGTCATCCTGTGCCCAGGCAGGCATTGGTGAAAAGTACTCGAAGCCTGGCCCTTTATAGCGCAGGGCATGCAGGAACATCACAAGGTCCTGGGGCAAGGGGTCCTGTCGCACTAGCTGGCACTCTGCACAGAGTGGGTCTGTCTCTTGATCCACGACATCGATTTCCGTTGCCTTCCCTGATGCCAAGGGCACTGTGTCCAGATCCTGAGGGCCTGCCTCAACTGCTCCATCCATCTTCTGGGCAGATGCAGCCAACTCTCCTAGGCAGTCTTTCCCCAGCTCTGAGGAAGGGGCTGTAGAGTCTGGGAGTCCTGGAGACAGGTCACCCTCACAGAGATCTAGCACATCCAGACTCTGTTTGGCCTGGTGCTCTGCCACAAGGTCCCGCAGTAGTTCCTCATCTGTCTTTGGAATGTGGCCGCCTCGGCCTCGGGAGGGGCCCCAGGCGATTGAGTTGTAGATGGGGTCATTGAGGATGGGGTGACCCAGGAACTGGAGGTGGACTCGGATCTGGTGGGTGCGGCCTGTGAGTGGCTGGCACCGTACCACACTGGAGTGGCCATTGTAGCTCAGTCTCTGGAACACTGTCTCACAGGGCTTGCCCCGAGGATCTACACGGCATACCCCTACCTTGTAGGACACCACCAAGATGGGTTCCTTGCAGGTTACTTCCTCAGCAGGGAACTCCCCCTCCACCCGGCACACGTACTCCTTCTCCAGCTACACAGGAGGGAAGAGGGGGAAAGTCAGCACAAAGCCTAAACGCATGAAGCCCAAACCCTCTGCAGTGATGACAATGGACCTGTGTCAGACAGAAGAGGATTCAAACCCCAGCTCCACCATTTGCCAGTTGCGCAATCCTAGGCACATTACTTACTTAGCCTCTTTAAATCCCATTAACTTGTCTGGAAAATGTTTGATTAGAAAAGCATTTACCCCAACAGGGCTGTTACACGGATTCAGTCAGCTGGGCTCTAACGTACTTGGTACTGGAGCTTGGTATACAGTAAACAATAAATATATTACAATGAGATCCAGAATTACAAGTCTCAAGACCACAATCACCACCATTTAACTCTTCTACCCAAGCATCTTCCAACGCCATCCAGAATTCTTCCCACCAAGTAGATTCTCCCCAGTCTTAAAAACCTTGCTCAGCCTGTCGGCACTTTAAATCTTCAAAACAGCATATTACTGAGAGGCAGTATATGTCATCTCTAAAGATCTTTTGAAACATGAGAGATAATAACCTGTCTCTGGTACTTTAGGTGTTGACCTTCCTGAAGACAGGCAGCATGACCAGATAAACATGAAGGCTCACTTCAGATCTAGAACTCAGTGACACCCTTTCAACACAGAGCATTCATGAGGTTAGAAGGTGGCCTGCAGGAGGCAAAAGCTTGGCTCACCTGCCGGTCCCGAACCTGCTCATGAATTCTCTCCGAGACGGCTGCTGTCTTGGCAAACATAAGGACCCCAGAGGTAAGGCGGTCAAGCCGATGCAATGGATGTAGCTCCTTGAGTTGGTGCTCCTTGCCCAGGATGAAGATGACCGTGTTGTGTCGGAAGCGGCCACAGGGGTGGACAGGAATGGAAGAAGGCTTGTCTACAACCACCACATCTTCGTTCTCTGCTAGCAGGCGGACGGGTTCTGCTGTAACTGGTGGCTCATGCCTGTGCACTGTGTTCCGTAAGAAGTCATTGTCCTGCCAATGACATAGGCAACCAGTCAGCCCAGGGTCCAGCCACCTATAATCAGTCAGCAGCACACACAGCTTCCTCCCCTCTTCCTTACTGACATGGAAGAATGGTCACAGTACATCCTTAAGCAGAAAAAGCAGTGTGCATAGTGTAGTCTCACTTTGCAAAAACACATACAGGTAGATAGCAGACATTGAAAAACTCATAGGATATACACAAAATGTTAACGGTGATATCCCTGGGTGGTAAGAGTATGGATTTTTGCTGTTGTTATTCTGCTTGTTTGTATTTTCTCTACCACAAAGTTATATTCAAAAAGTAAATTTTTCTAAAATAAAGGAAAAAACCTCCATAAATCATCATTTATTGTGACCTTGAACAAACACCAAGCTCTAAGTCCAGAGATTTGGGCTCTACACCTGGATTTGCTACAGGCCTACTGTATGCTCTTAGAAAGTCATTTAACTTCTCCAGGCCTCAGTTTCTTCATCTGTAAAATGTGAGGGTCAGTTCAGACCTCTGCTTCTCAAAATTGGGATGGGAGAGGGTATTCAAACCACTCACTCTCCAAATGCCTTGCATCCCCTCACAACTATGGTGAGGCAGTGTTAATAACAAGGGTGTCTGGTACCTCAGCTGTGATGGAGTTTTAAAGAGTCAAAGCACTGGGCTAGACAATTCTAGTCTCGATCTCTGTCATTTCACAATTCTATCTTATCAGGCTCTGTGATAAATAATTTAAGCAGAAGTTATAAGGACACAGGTGTTGGAAGTGGCACTGTTACCTTACCTCTGTGAGGTTTACCTTAGTTTTCTCAGCTTCCTCAGAGGTAAAATGAGGTGGCAGTATCTACTCCACAAGTTTGTCATTAGAATTAAATGTTAAAGTACCTAATGCTTAACTCTGTGCCCAGCACACAGTCAGGAGATATAAATGATAGACTCGGTTATTACTATTTGTATAGAGATCTACAATGCAAGGTAGAAAGTCATAAGCACCACTGCCACAAGACAGTGCATAAAAGGAGCTATGAGAATTACAACTTCTGTCCCTTGGAAACACCGAAGACGCCTTGATGGAGGGGGTAAATGGGCTGAGTTCTTAAGCATACAGGCTGTCTAACTGCAGAGATGGGGCCTTAAAAGAGTGTTCCAAGTGAAAACGAGAACGCTTCAGAATTACCCCGATTTTACTCCAGTACCTATGCCCTAGAAACTATGAAATAAAGCCCTGCCCCCTTTTGGGCAGACCCCATGAGGACTCCACCTTGAGCACAACGCTGAGGTCCTGTACTGGCTCCTCGTTGAGGTGCAGGCGCCCCGCCCTGACCGCGGCCTCGTAGTAGGCAAGAGGCTGGGCTCGGAACTCTGTGCTGAAGACGTGCAGCAAGCTGTGGCCCACCCAGCGGCCTTTGCAGTAAGTTCGGAAGTCAAAGTAATAGGGCCGCACTTTGCGCAGGCCGCCCTCAAAGTAGTAGCTGGTCTCGGCAAAGTGTTCATCGCCGAAGCTAACGCCTGCCCGCCGCTTCTTCGGGGGCGGCACGACGCGCTCCCCGGTTGCCCCCCGCCGCTTCTTCCGCTTGCCGGGGCCCGGGGCTGAAGTCGCGGCCTGCTCCCCGCTCCCTGCGGCCTGCGTCGCGTCCCCCGGGGCCGGCTCCACTCCTGTCCCCGCTGGCTCCGGGCGCCCTGGGGGCTGCTCACCCCTCGCGTCGCCACCCGCATCTCCATTTTGCTGAGCCGGAGCCCCCAGCTCGCTAGCTGCCTCGGCCCTGGTCGAGAGTGTTTCCGCCATGGGGCCCCTACGGCCACCCCAAGTCCTGTCAAAGGTGAGGCGACGGAGGTTGAAGCACACTTGCCCAAAAACGTGGAGCCACAGGCGGCCGCCCAGCCACATGACCACCCAGCCGCGGCGGCCAGGTCGCACTCTGATGACGTCATTCGGCACCAACCAATCAGTGAGGCCTAGTGCCGAGGCGGGACTGCGTTAAGAATAGGAGTGTAGGAGTGAGCAGAATGAGTTGAGTTGAGGCTGTGAGAATGATTCATTAAGTGTAGATTCCATGTAGATATGCTCGACGTTCCTTGAGTCTGGAAAGACTCTTGAAAGTTATTTCAAAACAAAACAAAACAAAATGAGGATTGCTAAACTCAATATCCAAGAAGCACTGTGTTGTATACTTTAAAGGGTATTATATTTTGTGACATATAACTCAATAAAGCTATAAATAAAGCTATAAATAAAGCTATAAATAAAGTTATATATGTAATTAAGCACACACATCTCAGAAGCAATGTTTTTACACTTGTCCTTCTCCCTAACAGCATGAGAAGGACTAGAGATCTCCCATTTGCCTCCCATATGCTCGTGTCCTGAGATTAAAACTCCAAGTGGATCAGAAGATGTATTTGTCAGAGTTCTTAAATGCAAAGTACTGAAACTAACTTCTGTTAACTTCATAAGAGATGGAATTATTGAAAGGATATTAGTGCCTCATAGGATTCACAAGAGAGCTGGAGAACAGGCTCAGAAACATCCAAATCAAGAGAAGCCAAGGCCTCTGAGAACCAGCCACATGACAAAAGGGTGAATTGTATGGAATGTGAATTATATTTCAATAACGTTGTTATTTTTTTTAAATACTCAAAATGTGGTCTGTGGATTAGCAACATGGGCAACATCTGCTGGAACCGCAGAATCTTTTTCCTCCTTCCCTCCAGATCAGCTGAGTGAGAATCTGCATTTTAACAAGATCCTCCGACGATCTGTCTGCATATTAAAGTTTGTAAAGGACTTTTATAGACCACGCAAAGCAGATTTTTGTCGTACCCTTTGGACATCCAGCATCTTCTCAATACTCTTCTTTGTGTGGGGAATTTCCCACATTAAGTACTGCCTCCAAGAGCTGGAATCCAGAAACTGGCCTTCCCAGCCTCCCTTGCAACTTGGGCATCCATCACCTGGGCTCCTTTGATCAGGCAGAACCTTTGGTTCAGAGGCATATAGCAGAGGAAGCAGGCACAGTGTGAAGTACATGTCTGACAAGATAGCATTGGAGGTATCTGATTTGGGGGACTAAGAGTGGGAGACGTTCTTGTGTCCAGTGCCCAGCTGCAGTGTCTATGTTCAATGGCATTGGGGTGCTCCCTGAGAAGTCCCTCAGTGAGGTTTAGACACTGAGGTTTACTCAGTGGGTATAGACCCTAAGTCTGACTCTTTGGTCCATCTTGAGATTCTGTGAACTATTTAATATCCTTTAATACTGTGGTGTACAATAGAATAGCCATTAGCCACCTGTGGTTATTTAAATTAATTAAAATGAAAAAAAATTTAATTCAGTTCTTCAGTTACAGAAACTGCATCTCAAGTGCTCAATAATCACATGAAGCTAGTGGATACCTTATTGGACAGCTCAAATACAGAACATTTCTATCATCACAGAAATTTTATTGTACAGAGCAGCTTTAATTAATTCCTTTTACTGCTTAAACTGGCTAGAATGAGCTCTATAGTTTGAACTAAGAACTCCACCTAACTTACTGTGATAAGGATTTAAGTCTTTAAGAGCAATGGGAAACTGTCAAAGAGTTTCTGGTGTGTGTGTGTGTGTGTGTGTGTGTGTGTGTGTGTGTGACATGATCTAATCTCCATTTCGAAAAGATTACCCTGGTTGCAAATTGGAGAAGGGACTGAAGAGTGAATCACAAGGTCTAGCTCCAATTCAGCGTGGTCTTTGACCATGAGGGTTCTAATTTAAACATTCAGACACCAAACAAGTTTTGAACATTTGCCAAGCATCACTTGGCTCTAGAGATACAGAGGTAAGAAAGACATGGTTCCTGACCTCAGTGAAGGCCTAGGCTGGTTGAGGAAACAAATATAAAACATATTTGTGCTAATCACATTGTGGTTAAAGCAGAGACTAAGATAGAGGGATGCTGACTGCCCTCATGTGGCTTCCCAGTGTGAACAGTCCTTGGGGAGGGGGAGATCACCAGGGCTTATGGTTTCAGCTTTGTAAGTCCAGGATCTGGACTAATTAAACTCAAAGGACACAGATGAATCGCTAAGGGTGACCATTTGTTAATCTACAACTGTAACTTTAAGTTAAAAAGTGTATTCAATTTTATACCAGCCACTGTTTGTGCCTACTGTTAAAGGCACCCTCATCCTGGTATCAAGATATGTAAGAGGCCAAATATGAAATCAAGAGGTTTTTTTGGTGAGCAGGAAATTAGAGAAAACTTCATAAGTGAGTTGAAAGGCCATGGAGCAGCTCAATGAAGCACCCATAAATCTATGACAGTGATCCTTTCTATGAATCAGATGGCTACCAGATTTGTGTCACCAGGTTGGGTGGCAGTTGCAGGACTCTGTGGATCCGCCCATCCTCATATATTCCCTGTGAATAAGCACTGCCAAAATCTTGCCTATTATTTGCTCCTTTGTTTTCTAACCTTCTTGCTTTTCACTTCCTTCTGTATGCATATTCTAAGAATGGTTATAAATGTAACAGAGTACCTTGTAGTTAGTTCCCTTTCACATGGTGGTAGTTATTACCACCATAGCCACATTGATTGGCTTTGGACACATCTAGAGATTATACCCTCAGCCAAGCTACTTCTACAGATGGTTGGCTGATGTCTTTCTTCACATGTGTCTTTTGGGAGAGAGTAACCTGCCCTGGAAATTGGGGATCAGGTTGGGAGGGTTGCATCTCAGCAAACGGATAACCCCTGAAGGATATCAAAGGTCATCTTCTTAAAAAAAAAAAAAAAAAAGTGTTTCTGATACACATTTCCCATGACCACTCTCTACTTTATGTACTCTGGCCACACTTCCGGCACATCCTCTATAACTCTTTGATGTTATTTGTAAACTTGTCTGTCTCCATGGCGCTTCCTCCTAAGCTTTAATGCTGGGACCTATACCAAGTCTTACCTGTCTTGAATTCCCGCTTAACACAATGCCTCGAACACAGCATGAGCTTGATGTCTATTGACTAAATGAATGTGGGAAAGCTACATAACTTGGTGAACGGGACCTGGATCTCCTGTGAGAGTAAGGAAAGTAATCGCTTCCATCCCCCATTCGAGGAGCAAAAGTCCTCTAATTTGCGTATCGAAGGGCTGAAATTTTCGGGGACAAACCAGCCCAGAGAACTGCCGAGGAGATTAACTTGCTCAGGGAACCAAGAAAAGTCAAGGCCTTGGAAACTGGGGCTTCCCAATCTGAGCAGGAAACACGTGGAAAGCGCCGTACACGCGGCTGTAACGCACTGATACGAGCCGAATCTACTTGGCCCTTGGGAAGACTGGGGTCCAGGGCGTGTTCTCCACCGTTTCCAGGCAACAACAGTCCCGCCCATCGTTTCCTAGCACTCTGCTTCTTGCTTCCTTACCCAGCTGAGCTCCACTCGACCAATTGACGCAGAGAACATCGCCAGTTTGGGAGGTGGTTGGAGGACTCCAGGGATCCGTCACCTGGAGACTCCGCCTCCCTATTGCTCCCAGGCTGCCGGCGACTGAACTGAGCTGAGCGTTTGCGGGCTGCTGGGCAGGCGGTTGCGGTAGGTGGAGGGGCGCGGGGGTGCCCAGCGTTTTGTATCCCCGGCTCCGGCCGCATTCCGAGATACCACAGAGGTGCCTCGGGGCCTGAGTCGTCCCTCCTAGCCAGTCCTTGAGGCCTGAGCGACTGAGGCCCGAGATCTGGACACCAGGGTTTTCCGCGCTGGTATGGACTTCCTGCAGGGGACCGGGGGACCAGGGGACCAGGGCACCGATGCTAGCAAAGTTTTGGTGTGGGGGGGTTCAAACGACTTCGGGATAGGGGTGGAGCCTCATTGTGACCCTTGGCATCAGTTCTTAAAGGGATTCCGCCACATATCTGGCCCTTTTACTTCCGGGCCATTGCGCTGGCTGGGCGCTCTCTCCTGGAATTATTCAGACCTTTTCCCAGGCAGCCTTCCTAATCTCAAAGGTCCCTCCTGTAAGAAGATGTCAATTCATCCTATTAGACTAGATAGCTATGAAAGCCCCCAGGCTTTGTGGGTAGCCCTTCCCACTTAGCTCTGCTCAGGCTACTTTCAGTATAGAGTCCCAAACAGGCAGAGTGATATTGGGTAAAAACATGACTTTTGGAGCGGCACAGGTCTGGTTTCCAATCAGGGATTCACTCTGTATCAGTAATGTGCCTTTGACAAGTTACCCTTACCTCAGTTTTTTCATCTGTAAAATGATGACAATGTCTATCTTTCCATTTTTCTATTAAAATAAGAACATGAGCCGTATAGCCCAGCGTCACCATGTAATGAGCACATGAGTCTTGCATATGACAGTACTCTCCGACAGTTTTCACCAAGCAGCATTTTTATTATCCTGGTGTACTGTATATGGAACTGTGCAGGGCCTTTAGTCTGTATCCTACTGAAAACAGAATTTAATTGGCAGAGGACAGAGTGGTTGCATTTTGGAGATCTTTGGAGAAAAGTGCAGAATGGTTGTCCTCACTGGAAATGTCCTAGAAATTCCTCTGTGTGTGTGTGCGTATATGTGTTAAAACATCCATAACATAAATTTTACCATTTTAACCATTATAGATGTACTGTTAAGTGGCATTCACATTATTGTACAACCATTCCGACCATCTATTTCTAGAACTTCCCAAACCGAAACTCTGTACCCATTAAACAGTAACTCCCATTACCATTCCTGCCTCCAACCACCATTGTATTTTCTGTCTCTATGAATTTGACTGCATAGACCTCATATAAGTGGAATCATTCAATATTTGTCCTTTTGTGTCTGGCTTATAGAAATTCCATTTTAAGGGACTTCCCTGGTGGCGCAGAGATTAAGAATCTGCCTGCCAATGCAGGGGACACAGGTTCGAGCCCATGTCCGGGAAGATCCCACATGCTGCAGAGCAACTAAGCCTGTGCGCCACAACTACTGAGCCTGTGCTCTAGAGCCCACCAGCCACAACTACTGAGCCCACGTGTCACAACCACTGAAGCCCACGCGCCC
This sequence comes from Lipotes vexillifer, assembly GCF_000442215.2. NCBI lineage: Eukaryota > Metazoa > Chordata > Mammalia > Artiodactyla > Lipotidae > Lipotes > Lipotes vexillifer. The sequence goes on from NW_006787469.1 coordinate 2,298,669, forward strand.
AGAGCCCGTGCTCCGCAACAAGAGAAGCCACCGCAATGAGAAGCCCGCGCACTGCAACGATAGCCCCCGCTTGCCGCAACTAGAGAAAGCCCATGTGCAGCAACGAAGACCCAACACAGCCAAAAATTAATTAATAAAAAAAGGAATTCCATTTTAAAAGACAAACTTCATTATGAAAACAACCTGAGTGCAGAGCCAGAAGAGGAACCTAATTACCCTTTGGTCATCTTTTTCTCTATAACATAGGAATGTAATAGAAAACATTCTAAATTTTGTTAAGAGAAACTTGATAAAAGGCTATTACCTTCCTTCCTAAGTCAGTCCTTATTCACTTGAGCTTCTGTTTTTTCAGCTCAGATTCCAAATGAAAATGTTTGAGAACGTTGACTCTACAACTACAAGATCTGGCCCGGATCTTTGGGCTGAAATCTGTTCCTGTCTGCCACATCCTGACCAAGAGGATAGTGCCAGCAATGCTTTCTCAGACTCCTTTATGGATTCTTACCCTGCAGGCACAGGCCAGAGGGAGGCCCCAGACTTTGCTGTGCAGCCAGCTGTAAAGCCTTGGGCTCCCCTGCAGGATTCAGAAGTGTATTTAGCATCTCTAGGTAAGTTAGATGGCTTTTTTTTTTTAATCAGAAGCTGGTGGTTTTAAGGAAGCATGTTGAAGTTCTGTTACATCAAACCTGGTTTTCTATTCTCAGTTTGTTTTTTTGTTTGTTTTTTTGTCCTTACCACATGTATCTGTCAGATGTAATTCTAGGGGGTGTTTCAGGTTGGTTGTTGGGAAGGAGCCCCCTTTTCCTTGTACATCCCTTAACAGTCTTTGTCATCTCCTGCCTCTGACTGTTTCATCTCAATTCTGCTTTATTTATTGGCATTCTGTAGGACACTCTTGTTCACTCTTGGTGGCCCATGTATTCAGATAACCCCAAAGTGTCATACCTTATGCATCCGGAAAGAGGAAGGTCATGGTCCCAGAGCTACATGTGGATTTATGATGCTACAGTTTGAGAAACTTATATTTAATAGATTGATGGTTAGGATGGGAGTATATTGACATAAAATTCATTCTGCCTCTTGTTAGCCATTTTAGTTTTTAAATATTTCCTGAACACATCTTCACTGCCCTGTCCTGTGGCCTTCCTTAAGTATTTAGAGAGACTCCTAACACAGGAAAGAGATTCAGATTGTCCCGTGCTAGGGGAAAGACAAATATCAGTCTTTGGCAGTGATCGCCAATCTTCAGAATTGTGTTAACCTTTATTATTAGACATCCATGAGATGCATCAATATGTCACAAAACCAAACCTGAGAATAATTATTTGAGGAAGGAAAGGCAATTCAGGAAGAAGAAGCATTTGAGGAAGGACAGAAAGAAGAGTCAGAATAGAGTTTACATGATTGCTAAGAAATTTCTTGGAAAAATAGAAGGAATTTGGTTAATGATGTACTGGAGGAAAAAGAATATGAGAAAAACACAGGTGGAATGATGGCTAATGAGAAAGATGAGGGTGTAATATGAAATTTGTTGGGAAGCCACCAGAGATAGTATAGTAATACTTGCAGCAATGGCTGAGGAGGTTACCAGTTCTGTTGTAGTCAGAATATCTGTTTAATGATGATAAGGAGAAGCCACAGTCTTAGGAAGCTGAAGAACCAGATCCTTCGGCTTGTTGGTGCTCTGTGCCCAGGGCATATAAGAAACTGTCATGGATTCAGTGATGTTTTTGATTGGTGAAGACTGGTTCAGAAAGTTAAAACTCCACTGATCTTTTCTAAAATCAGTTAAGATGATGATTAAAATGTCCTCTCCTGAAGAAAATAAGAGGGATTCCTGTTGCCTATGGCAGAGTCTGGAAGATAATGGCAAGCGGGTTTGGAGGATGCAAGGCACCTATTTCTGCCTGATCACGTCTGATCAGGGACTCAGCACCCTCAGAAAGGGGAAGACCTTTTCCAGCCCAAAAGACTACCTCCCACCTTGACAATCAAGGCCTGACAACATAAAGACTGTTTTTATTGCCAAATAAACTTATATCAAAGAATCCACTAAGGGCAACAATTAAAAACTTTTAGCCAGTTCAACCTGAGATATACATAATCCTTTACCCATCCTCCAGGAGAAAAAAACTCCTCAAATATTTAACATTTATCAACTGTAGTTTTTTTTTTTTTTTTTACATGGGTGAGCTTTTGGTGGTAACTTGTAGCAACAAAAGGTGTTAGTTTTGATCAGTGGGTTCCAGCTGATGCAGCTTGTTTAGAAATGAAAACAAGATTGCAAATCATAAAGTTTCTATTGGTGGGCTTGATGTCCACCCCTCCCCTCCAAAAAGTCATCATTTACCTATTTATTATAGTTGGAGGCAAGACTAAATCAAGGCAGAAGGCAAATGGTGATACCCTTACTTGTATTCTTTTAAAGGGGCTATCTGTTCATCAGTTACACTTAAAATGCAAAGAAGAGTAACTAACCATGTATCACCAGGAAGCCATAATGGACCGCTCTCACAGGGATTACACGCTGTTTGTTTTTGTTAGGCTCCAGCATCCAGGCCACAAGCAGAACAACCTTCAAAAAAAAATGTTGGGAGATTCCTTTTCTTTAATCAAGAACTTAATCACATATAGAGATCTTAAAGGTCTCCTATTATTGAGTTCTCATAAAGTCAATTTTTTTTTTTTTTTAAATTTTTTGCGGTACGCAGGCCTCTCACTGTTGTGGCCTCTCCCGTTGCGGAGCACAGGCTCCGGACGTGCAGGCTCAGCGGCCATGGCTCACGGGCCCAGCCGCTCCACGGCATGCGGGATCTTCCCGGACCGGGGCACGAACCCGTGTCCCCTGCATCGGCAGGTGGACTCTCAGCCACTGCGCTACCAGGGAAGCCCCCATCAAGTCAATTTTTGTGTCTAATGAACCATCGAATCTCTCTTCATTTTATCTAATTCTTTCTCATGAGGTTTGGAAACCACTTTATGACACTGTAACAAAAAAACCGTTTACTCCTCCAAGAGACTATTTTCAGGAGTTGAAAAAAGAAAATAGTATACAAATGTCAAGCCAGGGAAAAAAGCATTTCTTAGAGAGATACCTGCTGGGCTTCTGTGATTTCAAAGAAACCATGCCATCAATTTATTTATGAGAACCTATAAACCCCTTTTCTGGGGTTAAACAATTAAACAGTTATTTGATATAATGCAGAGAGAAGGCATTGGGATGGAAAAAGAAAAATGTACGTTTGTCCTCCTTAAAAAAATGAGCTCTTTTTCAGGGAGTGTGCTTGTACTCATCAGTGAGAGAATTTTTAAGTTGACATTGCATTTTTGTTTTGTTTTGTTTTGTTTGGCCGCACTGTGTGGCATGCGGAATCCTGGTTCCCCAACTAGGGATTGAACCCGTGCCCCCTGCAGTGGAAGCACAGAGTCTCAACCACTGGACCTCGAGGGAAGTCTGGCATTTTTGCATTTTAGATTAGTTTTGTTTCATACTCACTTTCCTTGTTAAGTTCAACTTCCTCTCTCTTTAGAGAAGAAACTGAGAAGAATCAAAGGTTTACATCAGGAAGTGACTTCCAAGGACATGCTTCGAACCCTGGCCCAAGCAAAGAAGGAATGCTGGGATCGGTTCCTCCAGGAGAAGTTAGCATCGGAATTCTTTGTGGATGGACTCGATTCTGATGAGAGGTAATTGATTCTCAGTCCAGCTCCTGGTGACGGTCTATTTCACTGAAAGCATTTCTCTTCCTCTAAAGAAGTCAGGGAGAGCGACATCTGAGTCCAGATATAAGTTGATATCAACATCAGCTTTTCTGAGCTAAAATCATCCTTTGTAAGGTTGCTTTATTGGCTTAGTCCAGTTGCAGATTTTTGGGAATGAGTATTTTTGCCAAAAAGCAAATTCCCCACCTACATCTTTTTTTTTTTTTTTTTTTTGGCTGCATTGGGTCTTCATTGCTGCATGTGGGCTTTATCTAGTTGTGGCGAGCAGGGGCTACTCTTTGTTGCCGTGTGCGGACTTCTCATTGCGGCTTCTCTTGTTGCGGAGCACGGGCTCTAGCTGTGCAGGCTTCAGTAGTTGTGGCATGCGGGCTCAGCAGTTGTGGCTCGCATGCTCTAGAGCGCAGGCTCAGTAGTTGTGGCGCATGGGCTTAGTTGCTCTGCGGCGTGTGGGATCTTCCCGGACCAGGGCTCGAACCCGTGTACCCTGCGTTGGCAGGAGGATTCTTAACCACTGTGCCACCAGGGAAGCCCCCCCCCCAACCTACATCTTGATCACAGGTTGAGCAGAGTTGAGAATAAACTATTGTCTTCATTTTTAAGTACACATTGTGCTTGAGAAAGTAGTAATCAATCAACAACTGGAACCAAGTCTTCTTACCTATGAATCTCCACTGCCTTACAGAGTTTCTGTCATATTTCTGTCAAATTTGAGTAGACACTCAAATTTGTGTAGACCAAATGAATGAATTTCTTAATCTACTCTGAAGGCACTGCGCTTGATGTCATAGGCATGGAGGGGAGATATAAGGACGTTTTAGAGCCTTTTTTTGGTCCTCAGAACTAGGTGGGGAGAGCTGACAAATATATATGTAGACATACCTAACAAAATGAGGCACCATAGGAAAAGAGCCAGATGAGCGGAAGTGACTCATCTGCTTTAGGAGTTGAAAGACCATTGAACTCCCTCTGGGGTCTGGTTTTGTACCAAAGGAGAAGAGTATCTGCAGATGGGCTGGATGCAGAAAGGAGGAGGGGGCATTCTGCCACAAAGAGCAGGATGGTGCTTGACACCGGGGACAGGAGCTCTGCCACTTACTGGTTGTATGTTTCTGGGTGAGTAACCTGTGTGTGCCTCAGCTTCCTGCTCTGTAAAGCAGGAGTAGCACCTCTTACCTTATAGGGTTGTTATGAGCATTAAATGAGTTACTGTGTATAAAGCACTTAGAACAGTGCCTGGCACAGGGTCAGTACTGTGTGTTAGCTATTCTTAATATTATTCTTCCTAACAGAATTTTAAAATTCAGTAAGAAATTATTCAAAATGAAAATCAGTGAGGGAAATAAAAACCTGAATTTTAACACAAGGTCTTAGGAGAATATGACTTAACCTAAGTTTACATCATAGCATTAACACTGATTTTGAGAGTCCCATGGTATCAGATGAAGATACTGCTGCTGAAATCATGGACAGTATGTGAATAGAACTTCATGGTTACATTTTATTTTTTAATTTGCAAAGTATTTGCACTTACATTATCTCAAATATTGCATCAGTGTGCCCCCAGATCCTTCAGAAATCAGTGTGGCATCTAAGGTCAGGTCAACTTCCCTCTGAGGGTTCAGAAAATAATATACATTTTACTCTTTTCTTTTCCTAATTGAGCCTTAAACTGCCCCAAACACAAAAGATGAAGATGCACAGATTTCTGAGCCACTAATAATTTGGTATTATATTCTCTCCTCTTGAATATTTCCTTCCTCTCCAGTTCTGAGAAGAAAAGACAACTTTCTCCTGCATAATTCTCAAATAGGAATTCTTCTCAGAAATCAGATCAGCACCAAGACTCAAGTTTATGTTTCTGTGTATTTATTAATACCTAAAATAATGTGGTTTTCCCTTCCTTATAGAAATAATTGAAACAATTTAATGAAAAGTATGGTAGATGAAGATTAAATGCCCACATAGCACCTTAGTCCCCTGAGCTATGGGCACCTGTTGAGCTGTGGGCACCTGTTGCCCTGAGCCTACATCTGTGGGAATGCTTCTTTCTATCAGTGTTCAGAACAAGCGCCAGGAAACAGTAGATGTGCATTTGTTTTCAAACTTCAAAGTTTATGTTTTAAACACAGTCCATTTTGTAGTGGAATTGTGTGGTTCTTCACGTATGTGAAGGCCAGATGTGTGACCCTCCTTATGGCATGCTTTTGGCAAGGGAGCAGTGGGCTGGGAAATCCTACTGTCCACAACATGATTCCCTCATTTTAGGTGTCTAAAATCTGCTGGTTATGGCCTTATTTCTTGGCTTACGATTTTTTGCTATTGAAGAGCACAGAATGAGGTTTATATTATTCCTAGTCATTTGCAATTTACCATGGATGTCTACTAGCTTTAGGGTGGAGGATCCTGGGTACTCAAGGAAGGTGGGAGGGGGACACTTCCCCCTCCCCACAGATCCAAACAAAAAAGAGCCCCCTGGCATAATGGCCATTCCTTTGTGGGAGACATTGCTACTCAGATGTTTGGCATCTTGCTGTAGAAAGAACTAAACAAACAAAAACACACGAAAAATTGTGTTTAGTACAACTAAGTGCTATAAGTATAATTGAGCCTCAGACTGCTTCAGGTATAAGAGATTTCAAGATGCTCAGGTTTCTGCCTCACTAATAATTTGGTATTTATTTGAATGTTTCCTCCCCTTGACAATTTCTCTTCTCTCCAGTTTTGAGGAAAAAAAGACGGGACTGAGGCATAAGCTCTTTAGCTGTTCTCATCAAGCCTTCAGAGACTCTGCAGCCTGGTGCTGCTTGTTACCCAAGTGCCCACTAGGGGGTAAATTATGCCACGGAGCTGTCAGGATGCACAGCTGTCAGAGGAGTATCTGTGCTCCCCATGTTAGCAGTGAAAAACAATTATAGAAAGAAATTGGTGGTGGGTGGGAAGGCAGTCTTTGAGTAACTGAGATAATCATTAAGTAATTAATCAGTGAGGTCTGATGCAGCCACCCTTTTCTCCTGCTCTTTCCTAGCACCTTGGAACATTTCAAGAGGTGGCTCCAGCCAGATAAAGTAGCCATCAGTACGGAGGAGGTCCAGTATCTGATTCCTCCAGAGTCACAGGTTGAGAAGCCAGCGCCCGGGGACGAGCCAGCAGCAGTGGAACAATAAATTACACACACACACACGCCCAGCAGCTATCTTGGGAACAATAAATTACACACACACACACACACACACACACACACACACACACACGCCCAGCAGCTGTCTTGGGTCCGGAGGGAACAGCAGAGAGCTCGGCAGTGGCAGCAGCAAGGAGAAATCTAGGGAGGGAAAAAGCCCAGCCTTCCACTCCACCAAGCAAGCAGCTGCGGGCCCCTGAGGACTTGCTGGGGGCTGGCACGTGTGACTGTCTTGGGTAAAGTGACTGACCCAGTGTGTGCTGGATCAAAATACCGCCTTCCTCTCTGTCTCACAGCTTGTCTGAGCTCTGTTGCTGCAGGTGAGAAGTCTGCTAAGAACCTAGTGAAGGACCAAGTGTGAAAGTATTTGGAGAAACTGATACCCTTGTGTATAATGTATAAGTTAAGTGAAGCCATATTTTTTCTCGCCTCTTCTGGATGTTCCTGCCTGTGTTTCAAGCGTTCCCTTGGTAAATTGTCAGGGATGCGTGGCACCGAAGAGAGTGAAGTCTGCTTCCTTGAATCCAAGACCCATCTGAGGCTTCTCTAACAAGTCCATAATAAATATAGGGACTTTAGGAAAAAGAGGCTGGGCTTTTCCTTCGTCTGATTTGTTTCTTGTGGGGAAAATGAACGAAAGAAGTGTGAAAATATAGGTGTTTCTGTGTATACGTGTATATTTTTTATTTCATGCATGGTTTCTCCCCTGACTTCCTCTGGCACTTAAAAAGAGCCAGGTTCCAAATTAGACTTGTGTTTATGGTATTGGTATTTGAAACCACTCCTGAATAATTCCACACCTACTCCTTGTGGCAGCTTTCCTGGCTAAGCCTATGCTTCCTACCTTGTTTATGGTGTTCTTGTTCAGTTGGTATTGTCCACATAAAACTTTTCTCATCAGACTAGCTGTGTGTGGTGCTATTAACCTGATTCCTCTCAGAGAGACACTCCCAGGCAGTCAGGAGGTAAAGACAAATGCATGTCAACGCAGGAGAGCTGGTAATCTTTGCCAGATTCCTGTTTTTAACATGTGCCCTCTGACAAGCCAAACCTCGGTGCCCTGAGGGTGGGATTCTGAGGTCATGGCTCCAGTGGAGCGTCTTTCTGGGTAATAGGTTCCAAATCCCTAATGATGAACAGGTGGCCATAAAAACCTTCAGAGAACATTTGCTCATTTCTAAATCAAGTAGATTGAGAAATTTTGCCTTGTCCAAAAGGATGGGAACCAACCAGGTGATTCTATATACTTGCTTAATTATATGAATATTTTTGTCGTAATTTCCAGATGGGTTTTCCTTTTTGTTTTGCCATTGACTACTGGTGTTAGCTTTATTCTTACTGCTTTTTATTAGTAGGATGCCTTTGACAGAGAGAGTGACCCTCTGTTCCCCAGACACTTTGAGCAAGCCAGACACTGACAGTCATCCAGCCCTGGACTAAGCTTGCAAGGGATTCTGCCTGGGGTTCAGGTGCCAAACCTCACTCTTCCTACAGAGCCATCTGATGGCTTTCAGATGGATGGATAGGTTTAGAAAGGAAAACAAAAAAACAAAAAAAAACAACTAAGATTTTCCTTCTCCCTGCATGATAAACAAAATTATTCTTCCTCAGTAACAAGAATTTAAGAAACAAAGCAGTAAGGTCTGAAAATACTCTCCCAAAGAGCAGCTGATCATGGATGGTTAGAGAATGTTTCTGTACCAGAAAACAGCGTTTCTGTCATTCAGGCAGGATTCCAACTTTGCCTTTTCCCTACCTCCCATTTTTGACCTAAGAAACAAATCTTAATATGAAAAGGTGGGGAGTTGATTCAGAGGAACTGGAAAGGAATTGTAGGGCTGAAAGATGTTTAGCCCAGAGTGAAAACCCAGGGTGGGGCGGGGGTTGGGGGGAAGGCCCCAGATCTCTGCTGCCTTCTCACTTCACTCTACAGAGACAGGCTTCCACAGAAGGGAGTCTAATGGGCCGTAACTATGTTTTTTTTTTTTTTTAACATCTTTATTGGGGTATAATTGCTTTACAATGGTGTGTTAGTTTCTGCTTTATAACAAAGTGAATCAGTTATACATATACATATGTTCCCACATCTCTTCCCTCTTGCGTCTCCCTCCCTCCCACCCTCCCTATCCCACCCCTCCAGGTGGTCACAAAGCACCTGAGCTGATCTCCCTGTGCTATGCGGCTGCTTCCCACTATCTACCTACCTTACGTTTGGTAGTGTATATATGTCTATGCCTCTCTCTCGCTTTGTCACAGCTCACCCTTCCCCCTCCCTATATCCTCAAGTCCGTTCTCTAGTAGGTCTGTGTCTTTATTCCTGTCTTACCCCTATGTAATGAGGTGGATAGACCTAGAGTCTGTCATACAGAGTGAAGTAAGTCAGAAAGAGAAAGGCAAATACCATATGCTAACACATATATATGGAATTTAAGAACTATGGTTTAATTGCTTTAGAGGTGACAACTTAAGTGATGGCTCTAAAAAAAGGTGAAACTCTATTTACCAAAAACAAATTTGATATTAGTTCCCAAAGCTAACTTTTTAATATAAATTTAACTTAGGCGATTTATGTAGTACTAAATTTGAAACCAAGAGTCTTGGGTGCTATCTTTATCCGTGCTGTGGCTTACTGTGGGATCATAAGTCAAATGACCTCTTTGTATTCCAGTTCCCTTTCAGAAATTGGACTAACCATAGGAAAAATTGTATTGGCCAAAAATGCTGATCTGTTTCCTTTGATCCTGGAAATTCCCAAGGAGCTCCAGTTAAGACTTCCTCAAATCAGTAAAATTTATGAGTTGAGAGAGCCTTTCTTAGCACCCCTAACTTTCTTCCTTCCTCATGTCCTTAATGAAACAGACAGAAAGTTAGAGCACATGGAGCAATATTTACTGCTAAACCTTAGAGCCAGAGAAGGGCAATTCCCAACAGGGCAAAACAATAATAACTAGGTATATCCAGAGAAGGCTGGTTGGAGCCAGGGAGATAAGGTAAGTGATTGCCGCTGTTCTCTCCTGGCACAGGGCTTGGCAAGATCAGTGCTGGAATGGCACAGGCTTGCATCCAGTACCTGCTCCAGAAATAGGCTCTGGATGTAGGCACAGCAAGTAAACAAACGTCCTACCAGCCGTTGCCGAGGTGTGTCCCTCTCAGGCAGGCCTGCCCACCAGGACTATTGCTGGAAGAGGGAAGATGCCCTGGAGCCAATCCCTGGCCCTGCCTTGGAATGAGTCCCCCAACGCTGGGAACAGCTCCAGCCACATAAAACAGCTGATATTTTCCTGAAAATTCCAAACTATCCCAAACAGCTTTGGCCCTACCTCAGTTATAAGATTCAAGACAGGACACTGTCATCGCAATCTTAGGCTCGTGGGAGGGCTGTCTACTTGAACCCAGTGGGCTATTTAAGGCACAGGTTCATTCATCTAACCAATGTTTGTTGAGCCCCTGCCATGCTTCAGGCACTGTGCATGGTGGTGAATAAAATAAAACCGTATGTTCCCACGTGGGTTGATGGAGGGGCAGATACGGCCTAGTTAACTGGTGCTGTGGTCTCTGATTCTGTAGAGCTCTAGCACAGGCACACAGTGCTTTGAGAGCATATGGGAAGGAGATATGAGAGCCCTAGGCTAGCTGGGTGGGAGGTAGGAGAGAGACCGAGTTAGGGAAGCTGAGTCCAGAAAAATGAGTAGCAGTTGGAGAGAATAGAGGGATAAGAGCATGGGGGCAGAGAAAAGTCCCAGAAGAGGAAAATAGCAAGTACAATGGCCTGAAGGCAAAATAAAGTTTGGATACTGGAAAATGGTTCAGTGTAGCTGGAGTATAAAGGACAAAGAAGGAAGCATCAGAAGGTGAGGTTAGAAATTAATAAACAAGGCCAGGTGTGAAGGGCTTTCTAAGCCATGTTAAGGAGCTTGGAATTTATTTGGGGAGCAACAGGGAGCTAAAGGGTCATTTTAAGAGGGGCAGTGACAGGACCAGAATTGCATCTAGAAAGATGGTTATGGCTGCCATGGGTTTGACATGTTTAAATTGATGAGGGGAGCACAAATTCACACTTGGCAATGATCTGTCTACATGAAATAATGCAATCAGATGGCTCATGGTTTTCCTTTGTTTTTATTTTCTGGCTTGATTTCTTTGAAGTTATTTTTTCACTGTTACAGAACAAATAGAATCATGTATGGCAGGTTGTATTTTCCAAAGATGGCCATATCAATATATCACATCCCACACTTTCAACTTACAGTGTGGTGTGGACACTCTTCCACTGAGATGTTGGGTCAATATTCCCTCCCCTGGAACCTGGGTAGACCTATGTAACTGCCTTGCTAATAGAGTACAGCACGAGTAATATGACTTCAGAGGCTAGGTCATAAAAACATTCAACCTGGGATCTCTCTCTTTCTCAATATGTTCCTTGGTAGTTCTGAGCCAACATGTAAGAAGTCTGGCTACCTTGAAGCGTCCATACTAGAGAGACCCCACCGAGAGCTAGAGGGGCTCCCACAGTTTAGTCCCCAGCTGTTTGAGTCTTTCCCACCCCAGGCATCAGACATATAAGTGATTCAAATGATTTCAGGCCCTAGCCTTCAAACCACCCCAGCTGACACCAAGTGAAACAGAGACAAGCTGTCCCTGCCAGCCCTGTAGATTCACAAACAAAAAATGTTATGGTTTAAGCCACAACGTTTTGGGTTGGTTTGTCACTCAGCCATAGATAACTGGTACACCATAACCTAGGTTTCAGTTTTTATGTAGCTAGTTTGAAGTATTTTATTTGCAGTCCCTTATAGTTTCTGATGGTCACAAAATTTTTTTTTTTTTTTTTTTTTTTTTTCGTTATGCGGGCCTCTCACTGTCGTGGCCTCTCCCATTTGCGGAGCACAGGCTCCGGACGC
>NW_006787469.1:2310616-2313262 GCF_000442215.2 Lipotes vexillifer
CCCGTGTCCCCTGCATCGGCAGGCGGACTCTCAACCACTGCGCCACCAGGGAAGCCCAGTCACAGAATTTTTAATACTTATGCTGGTTGCAGTACGGAGAGGAGCAAAGTTGGGCGCAGGCACCAGCTGTGAGGTGTTTGCAGTTGCCTAAGAAAGAGGTGACAGTGACTCGAGGACTTGTATTTCTACTGAGGATGAACAATGCTGCAAGAAAACATCACTCCCGCCTTAACCATGAGAAATAGCCAGATAATCTACAAAATCATAGCTTTTCTTGAGCCCTCAGAAAGCTGAGGTCACAAGGCAACCAAGTAAAGCCTCTTCAAGGAGAGAGAGATACACATGAACAGTTTCAAGTTTAGCAGAGCACGGGAAACGGGGGAGCTGTCATACAAGCAGGTAAGACAAAACCGACAAAAATTTTAACAAACGTTTAAAGGCTACACATGGGCTAGCGTGTCAGTTTAGAGTAGCTGGAGACCATTCCAGACACAGGGGGTTTCTACTCACAGGCAAACTTTCTTCCACAGGTCCCCTGAGGTTCATGAGAAAAAGTGGGAGCAGGGCAGGAAATGGGAGAGAGCGTCCCTCCTTGGTGGTACAAGCAAGTAGTTGATTAAGGCAGCTGCTGGGGGAAGGCAAAACGCCTCGGCTGCTTCCACAATCCTTTTCTCCAATAAGCAACAGCCTTAAGCCACTGAGGGAGGGGCAACAGAGTCTTACTTCAGGGGGAGGAATAAAAGCAAAACTCATCTGCTTCTGGGTGAGGGGTAAAAATTTTCTTGTCCTTGAACACTTGAAAACCCATTGCTTCTGGGAGGGAGAACAAGCAATAGCCCTCTACCCCAAGGGGAGAAGCGGGAAACTGTCTTGGGCTGAAAATTCAAGCAAACGTCTGTTCTGCTGGGGGAGAGGACAAGAAAATTTGGCCACCCAAAACCACCCACAGGTAGGAGACAGAGTTTGGCTGTCACTGGGAGCAGAAGCAGAAATACGAGAAAGCCCCATTCCTGAATCTCACAGAGGACCTGCCTAAGACTGAAGCTGAACCAGGATGTCAGAGACCCCGCCCCCAAACTAGCACCTAATAGCAAGGGAAGGCAGTCTCCTCTGGGTGGAGGGGCAGGTGTGCTGGGATGGCTGAAAAGGGGAGCGTGGAGCAGGAACACAGAAAAACCCTCTGACACCCAGCCTCCACTCTCAGCAGCCCACAACTAGATGAATTTAAATCTGTGATGCACTGAGATAATGACAGCAACAACAAAATTCAAACCCTACCTGACTCCTAATTATCAATAGATGGACTCCTGCCCTCCCCCCTCCCCCCATGCCAACAGGCTGACAGAAGGTGTATGCTCATTTCCAGGCATAAATACCATTTACCTCAGTCTCTGCTGTTCTACACATGATAGGCACTCAATAAAAATTTACAAAACATACAAAAAGCCCACAAAGAAAAAAACCCAATCCACTGTCAAAAGGTAAAGAAATCAACAGAACCAGATTCACAGATGACACAGATGTTGGAACCATCGGACAGGGACTTTAAAGTAAAAATGACTTAGTATGTTAAAGGGTCTATTGGAAAGAGGTGGGCAACTTGCATGAACGAATGGGGGATTTTGGCAGAAACATGGAAACTGTATGAAAGCCAAATGGAAATGCTAGAAATAAAAACACATGATATCAAAGATGAATTCCTTCAATGGGCTTTTCAATAGGTAGGCACAGCTGAGGAAAGAATCCGTGAATTTAAGAAAGGTTAATAGGAATTATCCAAACTGAAACACAAGGAGAGAAAAGAGTGGGGTGGGGGAAGAAAAGACAAAGCCAAGCTTCCAAGAGCTGTGAGACAACATCAAACAGTCTAATGAACATATAAGTTGAGTCCCAGAAGAAGAAAAGAGAGAGAAAGTGGCAGAAGAAATATATGAAGAGATGACGGTTACATGAACGAGGATGCGGCAATGAGGCGAGAGAGAAGTGGATGTGAGAAGCATTTAGGGGGAAGAACCACGGGAACTTGGTAACCGAGTGGAACGAAGCGTGAGAGAGTGGGAAGAGTGAAGCATGGCACAAGGTAGTGGTGGGTGGTTAGCAAGTGATAGTCCCAGGACTGAGAACCGGGGCCTAGCTCTCTTCAGAGCCTGTGCTCTCTGTTGCTGCACTGTACTGCCTCCAACAGGCCAGACTTGGAGCAACAGCGGGCCTCTGCTCCTTGATTTCCCCACCCTCCAGCGCCAGGCTTTACTAAAGTTGTCCCTGTGCTGCCCCCATGAGTCTAAGAGTGGCTAAGAGATACTCATCTGCTTCCCTTCCCCCCACCTCCATTTCCCAAGTGCTACCTGTCACACATTGTTCTGAAGTAAAGGTTGCCTCTTCCCAAACGGACTGACTCTCTTTTCGCTTCATGCTGACCTAATCCACTTAAAAAAAAAAAATTGGTTCTTTTGCAGACAAGTAAGGCAGGAGGAGGCAGAGGCAGAGGTGGGGGAGGGATTGTGTCTATGTGTGTGCATGTGTGCACATAAGGGAGATGGGCTACTGAGAGTTTCTGAGCATTTTAAAGCCTAGGACCAGTTTTGGTTTTTTAATCTTATGTCCTTTTTGGATGACATCATCAAGTGGTAGCTCTGCAGAATGCCG
>NW_006787469.1:2313285-2316394 GCF_000442215.2 Lipotes vexillifer
GAGGTGCAGCATGGTCTTTGGCATGGTGCCTGATCAAGTAACGAGAGCTCGGAGACAGGATGGACGGTCAGGGCTGGATAAGAATACAGTTGAGAAGATTCATGGTTGTTTGAACAACCATCTGAAAATTACACTCAGTTGTTTGATAAATTGACATGATGTTTTTTTTTTTTTTTACTCTGCCTAGCTCAACATTTTTATCAATGATTTGCATGAGTGCATAGGAGGCATCCTTATCAAAAGTGAGAGGGATAGGTAATTGATTGAATCACAGAATCAGAACTCTAAAATTTTTCTATAGACTGGAATGATGAGACAAAGTATGAAACCTACTAGGAATAAATGTGATGATCTTTATCTAGGATCAAAAAAATTAACTACACATTAGAGGACAAAGAACTGCGAATTAGCTACTTTGTTCTAGTGACAGAAGGTAGACCCAACCTTGATCAAGCCATAAAGGGACACTGACTGGGAAGGACAGAAGAGGAGCTGGCCTCAAGGCCGGCTAGATCCAAGGACTCAAACAGTATCTTCAGTCTCATCTTTCTTTCACTATTAACTCTGATTTGTGTGTTGGTATAGCACAGAGAGTTCTGCACATCATCCCAGCTGAGCACATCCAAATGTAGAGGTCTCCCTTCCAGCTCCATATAATAAACCCCAGGGAAGGAATCTGACTGGCCTGGCTTGGGTCACATGCTCCTCACTGAAACAGTTACTGTGACTGGGGAAAGGATACTCTGTTAGTGGCTGAGCCTAGGTCATGGGTCCAAACCTATGCCAAGGGGTACAGGGCTTTGGGGTTGGCAATCCCACCAGACCCATTTGAGAATGGGAAATGGGGGAGAGTTACTGTTACCTGAAAAAAAGCAAAAGGGATGCTGAGAAGCCAAAAGCACAGACATTGATTGTCTTCACAGTTCAGCTGAGTACAGTTCAGTGTTGTGAACCTACCAAAAAAGTTATAATTCTAGAAATTAATAGTGGAAATGTACTTAGGGCCATAGTAGTGAAAAATACATTCTGTGCTGGTCATACTACTCTGAGGCATCATCTGGGCACCACATTGAAAGGGTAACGATAAATCATAGTGCTCCCTGGAGGAGGGGTCCAGGATGAGGACACTCAGAAGATTGAGTCATCTGAAGAATCGTCAAGGCAATAAGATTTTTTGGCCTAGAGAAGAGAAGATGTAGTAGACACAGTTGGCTTTAGAATATTTGGAGCAGTCTTGGATAGACAGATGAGACATTGAAGTACAAAGGACAAACTAGGTCTAGGGCAGGGAAGTCTCAAGGAGACCAATTACCATCTGGTATAAGGAGAACTTTCTAATAGCTGTCCAAGAATGGACAGGACTGTCTTGTAAAGGGTAGTGAGTTCCCTGTCACTAGAGGTGTTTAAGCAGGTGTCAGAGAGGTTGTGAAGGGGATTCCCAAATTGTATAGAAAGTTGGATCAGGTAACCCCTGAGGTCCTCTCCAGTTATGACAGTCCACAGCTGTCTGTTGAAGACCTATGTAGGCTTGCTGCTAATAAGTCAGCCCTGGCCTCCCCAACATCTGGGAGTAGAGCTGGTGAGCTCTTTTCCTTCCCTAGATGATAATGACCCCTTCCAACAAACACCTGATCACCTACCAACAAGCAGTCGGGGCAGAGCCCTCCAACACTGCTTATCTTAGCTCAGCTCTATGGGACACACTGGCTCTGAAGGTCACAGAAAGACAGCCCTTGTGCTATTTATGCTCTCTGAATACATATCATGAGACAAGGACTTGCATGCAGGCATATTAGGGGCTGAACAGGAGCAAGGGAGCAATGAGACAGGGAAGTTGCATTGAGGGGTCCACTGTGGGTACTTATAGCTCAGTCTTCCTGCGATCATTCTGAGGAGCCATAAAGATCACAGATCAGAATTCCCCACTGAGTGATGAAGTAATTCCACCAGTGCCATCCCTCATTGGTTAAAGTTTGCCCTCTGGGAGAGCTAAGCTCCTGGGACTTCCAGGCTGCCTGGCAGGGACTGACAAGAGCCTCTGGCAGAGAAGAGGATGTGTCAGGACCATCCACCACAGCTGCAGCTGGACACAAAAGGGGGCTGAAGGGATGTGGGGCACCAACAACATCGGCCACAGCCCCTTTCCCGCCCAGTCCCGGACCCATCTTCCAGGGCAGTGTGGTGCCTTTGATTTGCACATTCCAGCCACTGTGGTGCGGCGTGCCCTCCAGGTTGGCTAATTCAGCACAGCCCTATCTGAATGTCCACACACACCTCTCTTGGACTCAGGTCTCCCTTCTGGGCCCCACTCCCTCACTGGGCTCTCTGGGCTGAGGGCACCGGGCTGGGCCCTCTAAGCTGGCACCTGTTCTCTGTCCACACGTGAGCTGGGAACTTGGTGACATTAGGGACACTGGCTACATTGTCCCTTCTACACTGTGCTCCAGGTCAGGACAGGTCGAAGGCTGGATAGGCTCCAGGTTTCCTCTCTGCTAATGGTGCTAATAGTCTCATATTTTATTTATTTATTTTTGGCTGTGTTGGGTCATCGTTGCTGTGTGCGGACTTTCTCTAATTGTGGCGAGCGGGGGCTACTCCTCGTTGCGGAGCACGGGCTCTAGGTGCACGGGCTTCAGTACCTGCAGCACGCAAGCTCAGTAGTTGTGGCTCGTGGGCTCTAGAGCACAAGCTCAGTAGCTGTGGCACACGAGCTTAGTTGCCCCGCGGCATGTGGGATCTTCCCAGACCAGGTCTCGAACCCGTGTCCCCTGCACTGGCAGGCGGATTCTTAACCACTGCGCCACCAGGGAAGCCTCCTCACTATTTCTTAAAAGGAAAAGGCTAAGAACGACCAAGAACCCAAAGACCCCGAGAGACCTCGCTCAAAGCCTCGGAGACACTTCGAAGATGGGAGATCATAGCACTAATGGTGGAGGCAGGGCACCCCGCCAGACCTGGAGGACTGATCCAAGCTGGCTCACCTCTCCTGTAACTTCTCTGGGCTGCCTTGATCAGACCTCTGAACGTGTCTCTCTCCTCCTCCCCTGGTTCCTCTCACCCTGTTACCCTCACACTCCTGTCTGGTACTCACTCTTTTCAGCCCATCTCT
>NW_006787469.1:2316447-2320728 GCF_000442215.2 Lipotes vexillifer
CTCTTTCCAGCCCATCTCTTCTCTCTTCTTTCATGTTAGTTACCTCCTGGGGCTTCATCATCTCTGATGTTCACACTCATTACTCCCTAATTTTGCCTCATTTCTTATCATCCCTATTCAGTTGTTCTGATACCCATTTTACTACTTGGGATAAGTAAGGCTGAGAGTAGGTATTTATGATGAATTTGGGGTGAAATGGAACCAAGGGCCTCCCTAGGGTAAGGAGAGGGGTGTGTGCGTGTGTGTGTGTGCGTGTGTGTGTGTGTGTGTGCTGGGGTGGAGTGGAGTGGAGTGGAGTTTAAGTTTACCATCATTAGCTTAGGACAAGATCCCTCTTCTAAGGTGGCAAATGTTATCCAGCCTGGCCAGCAAATCATCTCAGACCCCACCTGAGACCTCAGAGAGGATGAGACAAAGAGAAATATTGGATCCAAGCCCTGCCCATAACAAGGTAATTTACTGGGTTGGGAGCGAGGGGGTGTGAAAGCCGATTTCTCTCACATCTCTGCCTTCTTCCCCTTCCCTCCCTCCCTCGGGCCCCCTCCTTTATCCTTTTAGTCTGGGGTTCTCTCTCCTTAGGTCATCATGGTCCTCTGTGCCTCTCTTTGTCTCTTTTTCTTATTTCCATCTCCGACTCTGTTTTGCTTTATTTATCCCTCTGTCCTGCGTTGCCAAGGCTCTGTCACCATCTCTCTTGCATCTTCATAGTCTCTGGGTCCCTAAGTCTGCTTGTTTCTCTTTGTCTCAGTCTGTGTGTGCCTCTGACTTGGTCTGTTTTTCTGTGTCTCTGTCTGTCCGTCCATGTTCTCAGAAGCCCTATAACTCTGGAATGCCAGGCAGGAATGGCTTTTCTGAGAATGGAGCCTGGGACAGCCACCCAACATGCTGAGTAGAGGTGGCTGAGGACATTTCCAGACCAGCAGTCGTCATGGTAACAGCCAGGGAGGGCCAGGCCGGGATATGCTGAACCACGTGGGCCTGACCTTTCTGTGGGTGTCAGGTTTGAGCGGGAGCTGGGGAAAAACAGCAACAACTGCTTCCCTCTGGCCTAGCCCTTGGCTTCCGGGCTGGGCTGAAAGGAGAGAGAGATGGAGAACTGGGACAGCTGATGACAGAGTGAGAGGAAGGACAGAAGGGTAGCCACAGCCATCTAGAGAAACCGCAGGAGAGAGGCACGGGAGCACAGGCACACACATGCTCCCACGGCTGTCACCAAGGCTCCTATTGTGACTTGACCTGCGGAGGGCACCAGACATCATTCCTGGAGGCTCAGTTCACACTTTGCAGCCCGTGCTCTGGGTGGGTGGTTACAAAAGGTCAGTTCCCCACACTCAAAGATTCCCCCCCCGCCCCGGGCTCCTTCAGATCAAATGTCACTTTTTCCATACTGCAAACGCCTTTATTGCTCCAAGGAAAATATGCTAACATTAAAAAATGCCAAATGATCCTTTCAAAAATAGAAATAGAAAATGCAAAAGTTCAAAGAAAAACACTCAAAATAAAAGGCATGTCTCTTTTCACGTCTGCCTTCCCACTGGAGGGCATGGACTGGGTCCTGTAGATTTGTGGATTTCCAGAGGATTGCTCACTGAGTAATTCATCTTGATGTTGGTCCTCACCCAGAGTGGACCCTTGGTCTGAGGTGTGAGCTGAAGAAGGTCCCAGACTCCCCAGAGGCAGTGGCATACCTGCATGGCAATGAGTAGTGGGTGGTAGGTGTCATGCCTCTCCTTTCCTGCCAGACCTCACTCAGCCCCACCCTGCTGCAGGTCCTGTAGTGCCAGGCTGGTTGCAAGACAGGGTAATCTTCACCTCTGACAAAACTACAGCTTGGCCCATTGGCGGCCCATGGGCTGGAGCAGCAACACCTGGCTGGCATCTGGGTGCTTTCCCCCAGCCCTGAGCAGCTGTTTCCTATAGGTATTCCCTCATCCTGTGGCTTTACGGATTCCTCTTGCTGCACGAAATAGAGCCCTGGAGAGCGGGCTCGGAGTGGGAAGAGAGGGTTGGGGGCCTCCTTCCTGTCTTCCTCTCCCTCCTCCTGGCTGGCTGCAGCTGTGCTGCATGATGATGTGGAGCTGAGCACAGACTTAATTACTGCTCAGCCCTGCTCATTAGTGCCTCTGCAAGCCAGAGAAGCCCGGAGTTAGGAAGTCTCCGTCACAGTACCGGCCCGGGCCCCAGATTGCCTGGGTGATCGCTAGACCCACTTCTCGTGGACTGGGTCTGTCTGACTTAGGTTCCCTTTTGGGGCTTCCAGTGGGAGATGCCCCTCCCTGGGATGGGGGAAGGGTTGGAACTGGAAGGAGATGAGGGAAGGTTAGGCCCCCTCGTGGGCTCTCACTTGCGTGTGCAGAGCATGGGGGGACAGCATATCGTGGAACATGTGGTACGCCAATGCAATCAGAGAAAGACAACAAATGATTAAATAAACCAAACTCACTCAAATCCAGCACACTGATGACTTACCTGCCTTCAGAGGAACTTAAGTGAGGAGGCTGGTGCATTGTTCAGCCACTTTTTTTTTTTTTTTTTTGCAGTAAAATGAAATAAAGAACTATGGAGTGCCTGAATACTGAACAAAAAAGGGAAGCTGAGGGAAGGAAGAGAGGAGGTGTGGACCCTGGAAGTTATAAACCCATAGACCTGGGTCCAATACATGGGAAAACTTTACAAATATTAACTTGTAAACACCCTAGAAGATCAAATGAGATAATACACATGGAAGCACTTTTTTTAACTGTAAAGGGTTTTAGAAGTATAAGGTGTTATTATGAAATATTTCTGCTCAGTGCAGACTGTTAACCAGATTCTACGGGGAGGCTGGAGATTTATGATAATGGCTCATCACCCACAAGGTACTCACACAATTTAGGCTGTTTCATTTAATTAGTTGTTACCTCTCATAGAGACTACTGCAGAAGACTTCTAAGTGGCTTCCCCACCTCCACCTTTTTGCTCTTTCCATTCATCTTATATGCCACTGCTGGGGTAATTTTTCTGATGCAGAGCTCTGATCAAATACTTGCAATGTTTCCTCTTGCTGACTGCATAGAGCCTGGAGACCTTAGCTTAGCAGTCAAGATCCTCCATAATCTGGTTCCACCCAACTTTCCCAGCCTGATTTCCCTCCTTCCACCCTGGTAGATGCAGACTCAGGTCGTTTATCCAAGACCACACAGATACCAAGTGGCCCATCCCCAAATCAAGCCCTCAAACCCCAGACAACTGATGCCCAAGCCAATGCTCTTTCTAGCCCATCACTTTTTCACTTTGATGAATAGAGCTGCAATGAAGATCTTTCTACACTGAGATTTTTCTCTTCCTTGGAAAAACTTCCTCAGGACAAATTCCGAGGAGCAGGATTACCAGGTGAAAAGACATTAATATTTTTATGGCTGCAGGAATTGACATACGTTTTGTAAAAGGGCTCAGCTGATATATATTTTAGCCAGTGATATCAATGTATACAGATTTCACCAGACCCACCTTTCCACTGGGGGTAACCTTTGAATAAATTGCTTATTGAATACGATATTTCTTTGTTTTAGTTTGAATTTCTTTGACTGTTGAGATGGAATATTTTCCATGCTTAGGTTTACTATTTGTATTTTATCTTGTGTAAAATATGTGTTCACATCTGTTGCTCATATAATTACTAAAATCTTCGTGTTTCAGAAGCTGCAGTTAAAAAAAAGAAGGCAATCTTGAAGGGCAGATATGGTGGACTCTGTGAAATCAGAGCAGAGGTCCCTATCTGAGGAAGACATGTAAATAAGCTGTATTTTGAGTAAATCTTTAAAACAAAATTGAGTTCCATTAACTTAAAGTATCAATACTAGTCTACCTTTAAAGGGAGAGATAGGGGAAGGTATTTCCTGGACTCAGACAAAACTTTCCTTGACCCTGTCAATGTGTCATTAACACTAACATTCGTTATTTAATTTCTGAGTCATTTTGGTGACTATATAATTATCCTAAAACAGCAATGATTTATTTTTTTATGTTGTGTTTAAATCTATTTTATTTTTTTGACTAAATAATGCATACACATGGTACTAAGGTCAAAAGATATAAAAGGATATAAAGTAAAAAAGACCTCTGCCACTTTCCCCTGTCTTCTAATCACCCCGTTTCCCTCCCTGGAGACAGGTGCTATTCCCAATTCTTTGTGTATCCTTCCAGGGATATTCTATACATACATGAGCCTATATGTGTGTATATATATATATATATATATATATATATATATATATATATATATATATTTTTTTTTTTTTT
>NW_006787469.1:2320797-2350604 GCF_000442215.2 Lipotes vexillifer
CAGTTGCCGCGGGCCCCAGCCGCTCCACGGCATGTGGGATCTTCCCAGACCGGGGCACGAACCCGTGTCCCCTGCATCGGCAGGCGAACGCTCAACCTCTGCGCCACCAGGGAAGCCCTGTGTATATTTTTAATAGAAATGATAGCATAAAACATGTGCCAGTCTGTACTTTACAGTTGTGGGAACATTCCATATCAATTTATAAAAAGTTTAAATACTTTTAAAAAACTGTAATGTCAAATGCGTGTGCTCTACTCTAAGAAAACTCAATAAACAAAAATCTACATACATAAAGCAGATTTACAGGAAGTACTTCACAAGCTGAGCCTCTATTTGTATAGAAAATTTCTAAATATTAAGCCAACTTCATACATTTCAGTTATGATTCATTTCATCAAAATTATGTTTATATATTTATATAGAAACATCCTGTGAAGAGCAAAGGCCGGGCTTCCCTGGTGGTGCAGTGGTTGAGAGTCCGCCTGCTGATGCAGGGGATGCCGGCTCGTGCTCCGGTCCGGGAAGATCCCACGTGCCGCGGAGCGGCTGGTACCGTGAGACATGGCCGCTGGACCTGCGCGTCTGGAGCCTGTGCTCCGCAATGGGAGAGGCCACAACAGTGAGAGGCCTGCGTACCACAAAATAAATAAATAAATAAATAAAATAAAAAGAGCAAAGGCCATTTAATTTGGAAATTATTTATTAAGCAAGTCAATTGTTAAGAATTATACTTCGGTCAAAATGACATATCCTGATCTGGTCAGAAAGTGTGATATTATGTTTGAAAAAGTTGATCCAATGTAATTCCTGTATTTTTTAAAAAGCCACAAATGTAATAATTCTGTCTGTCTAGTTTGCAATTTGTTTAACAAACATCAACGGTGTGAAGTGTAAAAGAAAGGACTTTCAATGTTCGTTGACGTAGGATATGCAATTCAGGGCTCAATCTACCAAGATCCTATGTTCTAACATGGCACAAGACTAGACTCTTACCTGGGATCCCAGCAAAGGGTTAGGGCATACCCTGCAAATATCCCCAGCTTCTTTCAATCACTGACCCCAGGGCAATATGGGTTTACTGAAAACTGTCCTGTGCTTTCAGCCTGTACCATCTTTAGGGGGTAAGTCTCATGTGTTTACTGCCTGCTACAGAAAGCAGCTTTCTCTGCTCCAAAATTACTTTGAAGCAGCAAACTGGCAGTATCTGGAATGAGTCATCGTCACCCTACTGTGTTGGGTATGATCTTTAAACTTTGATCTTATCTATCCTTGGAATTTATCTTTCCCAACTCAGTGTCTTAGCCCTTCTAAAGTCTGCTTTCTAATTGCATAGTTAGAATGTATCATAAAAGCCATTTTATTTGTTCATTCACGTGGTATACATGAGTCACTCTTATCTCCTCAAGTCTTTGCTCAAATGTTACCTCCTCAATGTGGCCTACCCTGATTATTCTATTTATTTATTTAAAATATTTTTAAATTAATTAACTTATTTTGGTTGGGTCAGGTCTTAGTTGCAGGCACACAGGATATTCATTGAGGCATGCGGGATCTTTTTGTTGTGGCACGTGGGCTCTTCGATGAGGCACTGGGGCTTCTCTCTAGTTGTGGCGCACGGGTCTCTTCTCTCTAGTTGTGGTGTACGGGTTTTCTCTTCTCTAGTTATGGCCCGTGGGCTCTAGAATGCGTGGACTCTGTAGTTTGCTGCACGCAGCCTCTCTAGTTGAGGCGCTCAAGCTCAGTAGTGGCAGGTGGGCCTCGTTGCCCCGCAGCATGTGGGATCTTAGTTCCCCGACCAGGGATCGAACCTGCGTCCCCTGCATTGGACGGCAGATTCTCTACCACTGGACCACCAGGGAAGTCCCGATTATTCTATTTAAAATTGAAACATCCCTTCCTTCTTTATTCTCCTTACCCAGTTCTATTTTTCTATATTACTTAGCACCTTCTAACATAATATATACTTTTCTTATTTGTTATGTATATTCTTTATTGTACATCTGTCTCTCCCAGAATGTAAGCTCCATTGTGTATTGAATTGCTGATGTGTCCCAAGAATCTAGAACACTGCCTGGGGGCATAGTAGGCCCTCCAGAACTACAGGATTTGTTGAGAGAATAAGTGATGTGAGCTCCTGCTGTGTGTAAGGTGATGGGCTAAGCCTGTTGAGGTGAGTCTGCTCCAAAGATGACTCTGCTGTGAGTCTACCCTCAAAGAGCCCATAGTCTAGCCTTAGAGTTGAGACATGGAATTAATAACAGTACAAGGTATAAACTGCAGAACAGAAAAAGATCTGTGAAGTTAGAGGAGGAGGAAAAGAAAGCTTTCAGTCATGAAAAAACAGAAGGATGGCATGAGCAGAGGCACAGGATGGGTTGAGGAGTCAGAGAGACTGCAACAGAATCCTGAATCTGCCGTAGTGGAATGAGGTTGGCTTGTTATAAGCTCCTCATCCACACATTGCGGGTAAAAACTATTTATCTTAGTAGGATCGTGAGGGTCAAATAAGATAATGCATATACACAGGATGGATAAACAACAAGGTCCTACTGTATAGCACAGGGAACCATATTCAATATCCTGTGATAAACCATAATGGAAAAAAATATGAAAAAGAATATATGTATAACATATACATGTCACTTTGCTGTACAGCAAATTAGCACAACATTGTAAATCAACTATACTTCAATAAAATTTTTTAAAAAAGATAATGCACAGCCTGTGGTGGGTAGCACCTGGTACCAAGTTCACGATGAACTAATATCAATCCACTTCTTCCTCGTGAGTGTCCATCAACAGGAGAGTAGAAATTATGACATATAATGGAATATCATAAGTGGTAGTTACGAGGAATGTGTACCATGTAAAACAGTTTATGACCGACGTCCAGTAAAAAAAGACTATAAAATTTGCCATGATTACAACTGGGTAAAAATAATTCAAAATTTACACAAAAATTAAGTCTATTCTTGGGCTAGTCGGGTGGGAATGAGAATTAATTTACCTAAATATACTCCTTTGATTTTTGTAATTCTACTACTTCTTTGTCACTATTTAATTTTTGTTTGTTTATTTATGGTTGTGTTGGGTCTTCGTTGCTGCATGCGGGCTTTGTCTAGTTGCAGAATGAGGGCTACTCTTTATTGCGGTGCACAGGCTTCTCATTGCGGTGGCTTCTCTTGTTGCAGAGCATGGGCTCTAGGCACGTGGGCTTCAGTAGTTGTGGCACGTGGGCTCAGTGGTTGTGGCTTGTGGGCTCTAGAGCGCAGGCTCAGTAGTTGTGGCACACGGGCTTAGTTGCTCCGTGGCATGTGGGATCCTCCTGGACCAGGGCTCGAACCTGTGTCCACTGCATTGGCAGGCGGATTCCTAACCACTTCGCCACCAGGGAAGCCCCATGTCACCACTTAATTTCGATACCATTTCAAACTTACAGAAGAGTTGTGCAATACAAGGAATTTCCAAATATGTTTTACTCAGATTCACCAATTATTTGCATCTTTGTTATCTCCGTGCTACACCCTCCCCATGCGTATATAGAATTTCCTAAGAATAAAGAACATTCCCTTACATCAGCACAGGATGGATGATTTCCTACTATTTTTACAAATAAGGAAGTTGAGAGACTATACCTTCCTGAGATCCTGGACCACAGTCTCGCTAGGCTCAGGATGCAAGGCTCCTCTCTGCTGCGGTCCTCAGGCCTCTCAGATCTGAAAGCACCAGCAAACTACCAGGTCAGTCACACTGCCAGTGGGCAGGGCCCCCTTAGTACACCTGGCAGAGGGAGAGGTATATTGTGCCTTCCCCTAGGTTGTGGGGGACAGAGGCTGCGTTGGCACCACACCTGGGGAGCCTCCTATTTGAGGCCTGAAACTCTGCATGTGCAGGGCCACAGAAGTTTCTGCGATCCTGGAACCTTGTCCACTGGAGCTGAGCTTCCCTGAGGAATGAATGGACTCTCAAGGGAAAGGCACTAGGCTGTCTGCTAGAGCCCCACACAGAATCTGCTGAAAATGTTTCTTCAGAGCACTGAGCTCTGAGGACCGATCTACAAGTGCTGGAACAAAGTGGTTAAACAAGAGTCTGTCCTTGAAAATCCCGGGCTTAGAGCCCCCGCTCTACAAGGATCGCTTAAGGGGCTGCTTTTATTTGGAGGAATGAGGTCTATACAGAGGGCACTGGGCAGTGACTGAGCAGCAGCCGGCTGGGAGGAAGGATGAGGTTTCCCAGTAGCTTGTAGATGAGGCCTGCACACATATAATCAACTTGTAGACACCTCCGCCATCACCAGGGTAACAGTCCCGTCCACTCCTCCCTCGGTCCTTGTGAGTTACGAGACCCAAGGCATTCCTCTCTCCATATTTGCAGCCTCTGCTTCCTGCCCAACCGGGACAAATGCAGGCAGAACAGATCCCACATGCTGTAGTCTGGGAAGGAATTTAGCATCATTCCCGGCCCCCAACCCCAACCCTCTGGTCTGGTCTTGAGACCTAGGCCTAGTCCCACGCAAGCCCCAGGGTTATTATTGGCCTTGCCCTTGCTATTCTTCCCTTTACCCTCAGACGCCCCTTCCTCCCTGACTCTGTTACTCATTAACTTTGTGATTTGGAGGCATCAGCCTCTCTGGACCTGTTTCTTCATCTATAAATGAGATAATGACATTTACCTTAGAGGGTGATGGGAAGGGAGAAAAGAATCCTTGCTTGTGAAAGTGCACAACTAACCTGAGCCAGTGTTAGTCAAATCTGAAGCTCACCTATAGGAGCGGCCAGAGCTTGACTTCTCTTAATTTATAGTCTAGAAGTGCCCTGTGCTGAAGGTCATAAACTACTCAGTTAATATCCATGGGCTTCCCTGGTGGCGCAGTGGTTGAGAGTCCGCCTGCCGATGCAGGGGACACGGGTTCGTGTCCCGGTCCAGGAAGATCCCACATGCCACGGAGCGGCTGGGCTCGTGAGTCATGGCCGCTGAGCCTGCGCGTCCGGAGCCTGTGCTCCGCAACGGGAGAGCCCACAACAGTGAGAGGCTCGCATACCGCAAAAAAACCCCCCAAAACTATACTCCCATGTTCATTGCAGCAATATTTACAATAGCCAAGACATGGAAACAACCTTAGTGTCCATTGATGGATGAATGGACAAAGAAAATATGGTATATATTAAGAAAATATGGCATGTACACACACACACACACACACACACACACACGCTGGAATATTATTCAGTCACAAAAAAGGAAGGAAATCCTGCCATTTGCAACAACATGGATGGGCCTTGAGGGCATTATGCCAAGTGGAATAAGTCAGACAAAGACAGATACTGTATCCTTTCACTTACATGTTGAATCTAAAAAAAACCCCTACTTGTGGAAACAGAGAACAGATTGGTGGTTGCCAGGGCCAGGGGGTAGAGGATGGGGTTGGGGAAAATGGGTGAAGGTTGTCAAAAGGTACAGATCTCCAGTTATAAGATAAATAAGTTCTGGGGATGTTAAGTACAACATGGTGACTATATTAACAGTACTGAATTGCATATTTGGAAGTTGCTGAGAGAGTAGATCTTAATAATTCTCATCACAAGAAAACAATTATAACTCTTTGAGGTGATGGACGTTAGCTAAACTTATTGTGGTGATCATTTATATATATATATAAATAAAAAAAAATATATATATATATAAAATGTCAAGTCATTATGTTGTACACTTAAACTAATACCATGTTATATGTCAATCTCATTAAAACCAGAAAAAAATAATATACTAATATTGTCCCATGGCTCTTTACATGACCTCCAATATCCCAAGTGCTCAGGGCCCATTTTACTTCTCTAGTCCTACCTTGGCCTCCACTTGCCATCCTCCAACCCCAACAAACTCCCTCAGTATCAGCATTCACAGTGATGCAGATCATAAGTGGTTGTACTGATCTAACAGACCCACAGTAGAAAGCAAAACTAAAAAACATGCTTTAACTCATTAGGGAGAAAGATCCTATGACTTAAGTCCATAACCCATACTATTGCCCAATTTCTTAATCTTAGGTAATCTGCTCATTGTATCCCACCCAATGCTGGTGATAGAAATAGCTATGCATACCTCTATCAACTCCATATTTATCACAGCATAAAATACATCAAAGTGATAAGTGCACTAATGTTTTACAATAATGAAAAAATAATGACATATCATTATGTATTGACATGGAAAGATTTTTAAACTTTTAAGCAAAAACTGCAAGCTGCAGAATTATTTTAAATGATTCAAAAGTGCCTAGCTTATAGAAGGTAATCGACAAATACTTGTTGAATTGAAAGAATATGATCCCAGTCTGTGTTTTTTTTTTTTTTTTTTAATAAACACACACTTATAAACAAGCCCATATATTTTCATGTGCCTAAAAAAAGTTCTGGAAGCACAGTGAGCACTGTCAACTGTGTTTACCCCTGGGGTGTGAGCAGCTTTAACTTTCCCAGGATCTGGTCTACAGAGCCCACATCGTGGGAGGTGAGGCTGCAGTGGGCAGCCCACGTGTACACCAGGCTGCTCAGAGGAGTCGTTGTTGGAAGGGTCTTTACTCCTGCTCTCTCAGTGGGAAAGAACAGTAAAGCCCAACCACTTCCAACCACTACTCAAAGTAACTTGCAGGGTCAGGGAGAAAAAAGCCAAGGACGAGATGTGCAATTATTCAGGACACTGTTTTATTTATACCTAAGGAGAGACACCAGAGTATGAACCTCCAGGGGCCTGGGCACTGGGTGGGGCCAGACATTGTGGGCGGGTGACCTGGAGGTGACTGTAAGCAAGCCAAGACCCTGGGAGGGGACAGCCAGAGGGACCTCTCAGGCACTTAGGTCAGGGTTGTGGGGACACTGGAAGCCTGGGGGATATCTGACTCGTAAGCCAAGACTTGCTTGTGAAGTCCATCAAAGCGGTACTTGCACATGTTATCACATTTGATCCTTGCAACAATACTGAGGGAGGCATTTATTAATTTATTGATCAATGAATATTTTAACCAAGGAAAACCCGTTTCTAACATTCATTCTGATAATTAGTGAAGCACCTGATACAGATAAGATAGAAAGATAGCTGGAGCACTTGTAATAGCCAACTCTGGAGTGTGGACTTGTTTTCAAATCAACATATAATAAAGTATACCCATTTTAAGTATATTAATTTTATTTTATCACGAATGTATCCTTTTAAGTATACTAATTCTAATGTACATCAAGTACACTAAAAGCAGCTCGATCGAGTTTTTCCAAAGCTATAAACTCATATAACCATGCCTCCAATGAAGACAGAGCACTTCCATCACCTCAGAAAGTTTTCTTAAGCCTCTTTGCAGTCATTCCTCCAACCCGCATTGTCACCAGGAAACAACTCATCTGCTGTTACTATAGCTTAGCTTAGTCTGCTCTAGAATTTCATACAAATGAAATCATCGTGTTTGGCTTCTTACATTCAGCATAATATTTTTAAGATTCATGCGTGTTGTGTGTATCAGTAATTTGTTCTCTTAAATTACTGACTTGTCTTTAATTGTATTGGATATACCACAATTTATTTATCCATTCTCCTGTCAATGGATCTTGGGTTGTTTCTGACTTTTGGTTATTGTGAATAAAACTGCTCTTAATATTCATGTACAAATCTTTCTATAGATGTATATTTTCATTTCTCTTGGGTAAATACCACATACTGTTATGTATGTTAACTTTACAAAAAACAGCCAATCTTTTCCAAAGTGGTTGTACCATTTAACACTTGCACCAGCAGTAAATGAGAGTCCCAATTGTTCTGTATTCTCACCAGTAAAAGGCTTTGTCAGTCTTTTAAATTTTAGCCATTCTGGTGGGTATGTATCTCAACATGGTCTCAATTTGCATGTTGGCTAATGACACTGAGCATATTTCATTTGTTTATTGGCCATTTGTATATCTCCTTTAATGAAATATCTGTTCAAATCTTTTTTCTATTGATTTTTTATAATTAAACTTTTTTTTCATTTAGCAAATTTTTACTAAAGTGATTGAGGTAATCATAGTTATTACCTTTCTACAGGTAAGGAAAGTAAGTCCAGAGAAAACTTTCCCAAACTTTCTTACAGTACAAAACCAGCCATTTGTGGCAACAACTCCAAGTTATTCTGAGCAACTGTCTGTACTGCAAAGGGAGGGAGTGTTATCCTCAAGCTGTGCTGAATGAAACCCACCTGCTTAGTAGGCTTTATTCCAGGTACCCAGATGTTTGAGAGTGAACCAGAACCTTCTGATATTTTAGCTTCCTGCCTAGTAAAAATAAAATAAAAAATCAGATGTCCACCTAATTAATAGACATCCTATGTTCATGGATCAGAAGACAATACGGTTAAGACGCCAATGCTCTTAAAATTGATCTACAGATTCAACATAATCCACCTCAAAATCCTAGCTGGATTTTTTGTAGAAATTCACAAGCTCACTCAAGATTCATATGGAAATTCCAGGGACCCAGAGTTGCCACAACAATCTTGAAAAAGAGCAAAGCTGAAAGACTCACTGTTCCCAATTTCAAAACTTAATACAAATTCATAGTAATCAAGACAGTGTGGTGCTGGTCTAAGGATAGGTATAGAGCAATAGGATATAATCAAGAGTCTAGAAATAAACCTTTAAATTTATAATCAACTGATTTTCAACAAGGGTGCCAAGACAATTCAATGGGGGAACGAACAGTCTTTTCAGCAAATGGTGCTGGGACAACTGGATATCCAAAGTTGGCCTCCTACCTCAAACCAAAACACCATATATTTCTTAGAAGACATATAGGAAGAAAATGTAGGCATAAATCCTTGTGACCTTGGGGTCACAAGTGACAGGAGGAAAAATAGATAAACTGAACTTCATCAAAATTAAAAACTTTTGTGCTTCAGAGAATAAACACCATCAGGAAAGAAAAAAAGACAACCCACAGAATGAGATAAAATATTTGCAAATCAGATAAAGTATTTGCAAAAATATTTGCAAATCTGATGTCTGATAAGGTGCTGGTATCCAACATATATAAAGAACTCTTACAATAATAAAATTACAAGTAATCCAACCAAAAAGTGAGCAAAGGATCTGAATAGACATTTCTCCAAAGAAGATATGCAAATGGCCACTAGCCATCAGGGAAATGCAAATCAAAACCACAACGGAGAGGGACTTCCCTAGTGGTGCAGTGGTTAAGAATCTGTCTGCCAATGCAGGAGACACGGGTTCGAGCCCTGGTCCGGGAAGATCTGACAT
This sequence comes from Lipotes vexillifer, assembly GCF_000442215.2. Lineage (NCBI taxonomy): Eukaryota > Metazoa > Chordata > Mammalia > Artiodactyla > Lipotidae > Lipotes > Lipotes vexillifer. The sequence continues at coordinate 2,330,076 of NW_006787469.1, forward strand.
GCCGTGGAGCAACTAAGCCAGTGTGCCACAACTACTGAGCCTGCACTCTAGAGCCCGCGAGCCACAACTACTGAAGCCCACATGTCTAGAGCTTGTGCTCCACAACAATAGAAGCCATCGCGATGAGAAGACCCTGCACCACAACGTAGAGTGGACCCTGCTCGCTGCAACTAGAGAAAGCCCGCGCGCAGCCAGAAAAGACCCAACGCAGCCAAAAAATAAATAAATAAATAAAATTTATTAAAAAAAAAAACAAAAAACATAATGAGATACCATTTCATACCTACCAGGATGACTATGACCAAAAAGACAGATAACAACAATCATTGTCTAGGATGTGGAGAAACTGGAACCCATATACATTGCTACTGGGAAACATCCTGCTGGTTCCTCAAAAGTTAAACACAGAGTTACCAGGGTATATACCCAGGAGAAATGAAAACATATATCCATACAAAAACATGTACATGAATAATGTTCATAACAGCTTTATTTATAATAACCAAAAAGTGGAAACAACGCAAATATCCATCAGCTGATGAAGATAAGTAAAACTCCATACAATGGAATATTATTTAGCAATAAAAAGGACTTTATTACTGATACATGTGACAACATACATGAACTTTGAAAACATTATGCCAAATCAGTCACAAAAGACCATATATTGCAAAATTCCATTTGTACGAAATGTCCAGAACAGGTAAATATACATAGAGACAGCAGATTTGTGCTTGTTTAGGGAGGGAACTGGGGGGAAATGGGGAATGACTACTAATGGATACAGAGTTTCTTTTGAGGATGATAAAAATATCCTAAAATTGATTGTGGTGATGGTTGCAGAACTCTGTGAATATACTAAAAAACATTAAATTTTACACTTTAAACAACTGAGTTGTATTTAGAAAACATTGAGCAAGTGTCAAATTCTATAAATTATTAAACATTTTCTTAATTGGGAAATGATTTTATAAATATAGTTACATTGTTGTTTTATAGATAAAGTACTTTTATGATAAGCTCACAGAGCATAATGCAAAATGATACCATTACTCAATACATTGGATATTGGTTGTTATTTGCTAAAATTTTTATCAGTATAGTACAATGATCCTGCTTCAGAGGCAGGTATAGGATGGATTTCCAACATGATGAACAGTGTGTGGACTGAAGCAGAAGAAATATGCATGGAATTGGGTACTAAATAAATGTGTTTTTGTCAAGATTCTATCCACGTTGTTCTGAAATAAAAAACAGGTTCTAAACATTAAAACACACACACACAAACAAGGAAAATGACACAATCAGTAAAACATGCAGAACATATTATTAAACACACATTTACACACACACACACACACACACACACACACACACACACGCTCAATCTGGCAGCCACTGCCACATCTAGAGACAACTAGACAAGCTCTAGTGGGGAAGGCTTACCAGTTTCCCCAAGGAAAGGAACATTTCCTGATTAGCCATCTCCACTCCCCTCCTCCACACCATTTGCATCCCTAACCTAGGTGCACACCAGATTGTCTTTCTTCTTTCAGGGGGTGCCCCTGGGTTTTCAGGGTAAAAGGGGAGCCAAGGGCGAAGGACAGTTTGTGGGGTACAGCAGGGTGCTCAACCCAAGGAGGGCGGCCTCAGCAAGCAGCACTGCCACCTTGTGGCCGGGGATGGTCCTACCTCTGGATAAGGCCCCAGAGACCCTCAGTGGGGCTCCTTTAGACTCCTCAAAGGAACACATTCGGTAACTCAGCAACATTGCTTCAAATTTCACTTTTATTGCTTTCGTAGTATAAAAGTAATTCATGTTTGCCTTATAAATTTTAGAAAGTGGAAATAAAGAAAAAGGAAATAATAAAAATTACCTGTAAGCCCAACCCCGGAGGTAAGCAAGGTAAGGCCACTTGGGTGTATATTTTTCCGGTTTTTCTTCTATGTTTTTTTAAGCAAAAATGGGATTATATAGTACATATAGGTTTTTTTCATAAACTAAATATATTGTACAAATATCTTTCCACTCACTTGTTCAACATTGTTCTGCAACATTCTTTTTTTTTTTTAATTAAGGAAAATTCCAAAAATGTATGAAGGTAGAGAGCCTAGTATAGTTGGCTCCTATATACAAATTACCCAGCCTCAACTATTGTCAACACATGGCTGACCCCACAACATTTTTGATGGCTGCATTATATTCCTTTCTTTGGCTGACTGGGCCATAGTTTATTTGACCAGCTCCTTATTGTTGAGCATTTAAGTTATATCCAGTTTTACACTGACATATTGTTATACTGGGGTGAACATCTTTATTGCTGAATCTTTACAGAAATACATTATTTTCTTGGTTAAATTCTCAAGTCAAAGGTGATATGAAGTTTGTAAGGTGTTTCTTTCTTTTTTTTTTTTGATTTTAATGTTTATGTTTATTGCCTTTTCTTACTTGGAAACAGAGCCAGGACCTAATGAGCACTGAATATTCCCAATTAATTTAACAAGCAAGCAAAACAACCCATATATATTTTTGTCTTGATATTATCCACATATATTGTAAGGAGTTTCTTATATCACCCAGATACTTTCCAGAAAGGCTGAATTAAGAGCCTTTTTAAATATAAAAAAATTGAGGACCTTCTCCTCATATCATAGTGAAGAAAAATTGGTAGAGAAAACTTACAATGATAAAAAAATACCTACTATAAGTTCAGCAATGTTTAAAGGGGAGTTTTATTTTTATTAATCACAATCACACCTATATAGTTTTCCTTCAAATTTTATTTTCGAAATTGCGAAACTATAGAAAAGTTGAAAAAATAGTACTATGAGCACCCTTACACTCTCTACTAAGCTTTAACAATTTACCATTTTGCTTTCTCTCTATATATGAATACATTTTTTGAAAATAAATTGCAAACATCTTGCCACTTCACCCCTAAATTAGCATTATTTAGCATGCACCTCCTAAAATAAGGGCATTTCCTTACATAACTACAAAACCACTATTACATCTAAGTAAACTAACAATAATTCCATAATATCATCCAATATAAGTCTACATGAAAATTTCCCCAATTGTCCCCAATTATGTCTTTTTATTTATTTATTTATTTTATATCTTAAAAAAATCAGATTCAAAGTTCATGAATTGTTGTATCATTTAATCTAGATTAGTCACTACTTTTTCCATGACCTTGTCCTTTTGAAGACCGCAGGTCAGCTTTCTTACAGAATGTTCCACATTCTGAATTTAGTGACTGTTTCCTCCAACTGTTGTTCAACTTGTTCCTCTGCCCACTGTGTCTTCTGCAAATTGGAAGTTAGGTTGAGAGCCCACAAAAGAGGTGGACTATAGTTGATTGCATTATTTATTGGTCCTGATTGTATTCCATCCTTTCCTCTGAGGTGTCTGGCATATATAGTACTCAAGTATTTGTTAGATAAATGAATGATGTGCTTGCATCCTTGTGCAGTGATTTTCAAGAGCCAGTGTATGGATCACTGATGATCTTGAAGATATTTTCACTAGACAAGAGCAAATGAGGAAAATAAGGACTCTGAGTTTTCCAAAAAGCCAATCATATTTCATTTAAAAGACTTGTTAATTCACCTTACAAATTACTTACCAATTCCAAAGGGAAAAATAGTAACATAACAGTAGAGAAACATAGTCCCCACCATTCTAACCGTGTGATCAAAGTTAACATCTCTCAACATAGGACAAACCAATGTTATGTGCTTCTTGCTGTGATATACTGAGAAAGGACACATTATTGCTGTGGTATTCTTGGCAGAAATGCATTACCTGAATATACTCATGAGGAAACATCAGACAAATTCCAACTGAGGGACATTCTACATAAAAACTAGCCAGTACTAAAAAAAAAAAAAAAAAAAAATCAATGTCATGAAAGACAAAGAAAGGCTGAGGAGCTGTTCCAGTTTGAAGGAGACTGAAGATACATGACAACTAAGTGCAACATGTGATCCTGGGCTGGATCCTGGACCAGAGAAAACAATAGCTCTTAGAAGAAGAAGGAGGAAGAGGAGGAGGAGAGGGAGAAGGAGGGAGAGGAGGAGGAGGAAGATGGGGGAGGAGACATTATTGGGGCAATTGGCAAAATTTGAAGAAGGTGTGTAGACTAGATAATAGTATTGTACCAAAGATGTTAAATTTCCTGATTTTGATAATAGTATTGTGGGATTTCAGGGTTAAGAGATGCCATATCTACAATTTACTCTCAAACAGTTTAGATAAGAAATGTATGTATCTAGACTATTTTCTCTCTGCGCATATGCGTGTGTGTGTGTGTGTGTGTGTGTGTGTGTGTGTGGAAAATGACAAACCAAATACAGCAAAATCTTTAGTAATTGGCAAATCTGAGTGAAGAGTTTATTGTATTACTCATGCAACTTTTCTGTCTCTAAGTTTGAAATCATTTCAAAGCAAAAAGTAAAAAAAAAGCAAAATCTATTAGTAATCCTTCAATGATGTCCTTACCATATTTTTAGAATTAAAAAGAGTTTGTTTATGAATGAAATGATGGTGATGGTAGATGGTAATTATTATCAATGAACTTCCTGGAAAAGTGAAAAGTTAGCCACTTCCTGTTGGCCCCTTCTCCAATGTTTTTCCTGGTAGAAAAAAAATCCTAAAATGTGAGAAGCACTATTTTAGTGTGTATCCCTGAAAGAACGGATTCCTGCCTTCATACAGAGGCAGGACACACTGTGTCCTCAGTCACGAGCCAAGAAGAGCTCTGTGGAGGCCTCATGGGGCATAAGAGACCTGCACACACACATCTTCTTGGGCACTCATCCACGGTACACATCCTGAGTGTCTCTGGAAAGGGAAGTCCAGCCTCTCTTGGCATGCCACTGGCTGTCTAGCCTAAGGTGTGATGGGATGCTCCAGAGCTGACCAAAGGGACAGAGTTAACATTATTGGCTCTTTCTCAAGAAAGCAAGGAAAGAGTAAGAAAATCATGGCAAGTTACAAAGGCAGGCTCTTAATTAAGCCCTCAGCCCCATGGAGCTTGGGCCTTGATGGAAGGGGTAGGATTTAGCTAAGTCAGGGGAGAGGGTGATGATCTTCCCTTAATATACTCAGTAGGTACTCAGAAAGTGGATATGTTGTCATCAACTTCAGGAAACAGGGGCAGTTGAGACTCTGGATCAAACCAGCCCTTGCTTCCTTTACCAATTCTTGGTGGGAATGTTTAGCTGACCAAAGAGCATCCCTGGCTGTGCTGGGAGGGTAGGCAAGCTCTCCTCCACTTCCATCATCCCAGGAGGTCCTTGGAGGATGCAGGACCCTCAGTGGCAGGTGAGATTAAGAAACAGGGCTCCAAACTGTCATTATATACAGATGACCTGATACTATACATAGAAAACTTTAAAGACTACACACAAAAACTACTAGAACTGATAAATGAATTCAGCAAGGTAGCAGGATACAAGATTAACATACAGAAATCTGTTGCATTTCTTTACACTAACAATGAAATATCAGAAAGGGAATGCAAACAATCCCTTTTAAAATCACAGGAAAAAAATAAAATACTTAGGAATAAACCTCACCAAGGAGGAGAAAGACTTATATGCTGAGAACTACAAAACATTAATAAAGGAAATTGAAGATGATTCAAAGAAATGGGAAGTTATCCCATGCTCTTGGATTGGAAGAATTAATATTGTTAAAATGGCCATACTACCCAAAGCAATTTAATGTGATCCCTATCAAATTACCCATGACATTTTTCACAGAACTAGAACGCATGATTCTAAAATTTATATGGACTCAAAAAAGACCCAGAATTGCCAAAGCAATCCTTAGAAAAAAGAACAAAGCAGGAGGCATAACCCTCTCAGACTTCAGACAATACTACAAAGTTACAGTAATCAAAACAGCATGGTAGGGCTTCCCTGGTGGTGCAGTGGTTGAGAGTCCGCCTGCCGATGCAGGGGACACGGGTTCGTGCCCCGGTCCGGGGAGATCCCACATGCCACGGGGCGGCTGGGCCCGTGGGCCATGGCCGCTGAGCCTGCGCGTCCGGAGCCTGTTGCTCTGCAACGGGAGAGGCCTGCATACTGCAAAAAACAAAAAAAACAAAACAAACAAAAAAAACAGCATGGTATTGGCACAAAAACAGACATATAGCTCAATGGAACAGAACAGAGAGCCCAGAAATAAACCCACACACCTATGGACTATGAATCTTGGACAAAGGAGGCAAGAATATACAATGGGGAAAAGAAAGTCTCTTCAGAAAGTGGTGTTGGAAAAGTTGAACAGCCACATGTAAATCAATGTGTTAGAACACACCTTCACACTATACACAAAAATAAATTCAGAATGGCTTAAAGACTTAAATATAAGACATGACACCATAAAACTCCTAGAAGAGAACAAAGGCAGAACATTCTCTGACATAAATCATACCAATGTTTTCTTAAGTCAATCTCCCAAGGCAATAGAAATAAAAGCAAAAATAAACAAATGGGACCTAATGAAACTTACAAGCTTCTACAGCAAAGGAAACCATAAACAAAATGAAAAGACAACCTATGGACTAGGAGAAAATATTTGCAAATGATGCAACCGACAAAGGCTTAACTTCCAAAATATACAAACAGCTCATATAACTCAATAACAGAAAAACAACCCAATCTAAAAATGGGCAGAAGACCTAAATAGACATTTCTCCAAAGAAGACATACAGATGGCCAATAGGTACATGAAAAGATGCTCACATCACTAATTATTAGAGAAATGCAAATCAAAACTACAATGAGGTACCACCTCACACCAGTCAGAATTGCTGTTATTAAAAGGTCTACAAATAATAAATGTTGGAGAGGGTGTGGAGAAAAGGTAACTCTCTTAACTGCTTTTGGGAATGAAAATTGGCACAGCCATTATGGAAAACAGTATGGAGATTCCTCAAAAAACTAAAAATAGATTTGCCATATGATCCAGCAATCCCACTCCTGGGCATAGTCCCAGACAAAACTATAATTTGAAAAGATACATGCACCCCTATGTTCATAGTAGCAGGATTTACAATAGCCAAGACATGGAAATAACCTAAATGTCCATCGACAGATGAATGGATAAAGAAGATGTGGTATATGTATATACAATGGAATATTACTCAGCCATAAAAAAGAATGAAATAATGCCATTTGCAGGAACATGGATGGACCTAGAGATTGTCATACAAAGTGAAGTAAGTCAGGAAGAGAAAGACAAATACCATATGATATCACTTATATGTGGAATCCAAAATACGACACAAATGAACATATCTACAAAACAAAAACAGACTCACGGACATAGAGAACAGACTAGTGGTTGCTAAGGGGGACAGAGGCTGGTGGAGGGAAGGACTGGGAGTTTGGGATTAGCAGATGCAAACTAGTATGTATAGGATGGATAAACAACAAGGTCCTACTGTATAGCAAGGGAACTATATTCAATATCCTGTGATAAACCATAATGGAAAAGAATGCGAAAAAAGACTATATATATATGTATAACTGAGTCACTTTGCTGTATGGCAGAAATTAACACAACATTGTAAATCAACTATATTTCAATAAAATTTTAAAAAATGAAAAAAGAAACAGGGCTTCAAACCTTTGGACAAAAAAAGCAGGAACCTGAATCTGCTCTGTGGACCCCAGCAGGCCTGCTGGACAAGAAGACTGGATCCAGCCAGACCTCCAGATGCCACTGATAGCTCTGTGAGCACAAGTGAGGATACAGCTGCGAATGGGGCCCAGACCAGGACAGGAGCTGGAGTCTCACCTGGGGACACCAGTGGGTCACACAAATTCCATCAGGCTGGGTCAGAAGTTCCTGTGCTGAACTGGGACACGGATTCCAGATTCAAGGGAGGTGTGGCGGAGGCCTGAGTCAGAACCTTGATGACAGCTGGGGGAGGGCATGGTTTGGGGCACATGTTAAGGATGGAACTTAGTGAGGTGGGGGAATAGGGAGCCAGAAATAGCCACAGAGTTGTGAAGACTGGGAAACAGGGATGAGAATGGGGATGGGAGTTGACTACCTACTAGGGTTATTGCTAAAGCTGCTGAGTGAGCTTGAGCTGTGATGAGGGTCAGGGGTGGGGCTGAGGAGAGATCTGGGGGAGAGTGGGTCACTGGGGAAGACAAGGTGATGGGAGGGAGGAGCAGGGCAGGGCAGGAGGACAAAGACCAAGAGGGCAAACCCCAGGTCCGTACAGATGGACACTTAACAGGTGAGGGTGTCAGAGCCAGGAGAGTTCATTACTAGCCCCAAAATAGAGGTCTGCGGGACAGAGGGGCAGGGCAGAGGAGGGTGAGGTGAGGACATGGGGAGAGATCAAGAACTCCTGACCTCCTCGGTGGGCTGGAGGGCTGCTCTGAGACCTGCTCGGAAGAAGGCTTGGCTCTCGTCACCAGCTGAGCTCACTGAAGCCGTTTACCCTATTTAACACACTGCTGTCCAATCCAAGCAACATTGGAGCGTCGTCTTAAAACTCGGGTCTAAAACATTCTGTTCCGACCTGGCAGAGCGCAGGCCCCAGGGGCGGCCCCGGGCGGCCACCCAGCCGGCGGCCCCGCCCCTTGCGGCCTCCGGGTCCAAGCGGGCGCCCAGTCTCCGCCTAGTCGGTGGCGACGGAACAGGCAGTGCGAGATCCGCTTTGGAGCTTCAGGCACGTTCCCGCCGGCTCAGCGCCAGAAGGCGGCGCTGCGAGCGGACAGAGCGGAGACCTTGACCCTGGCCCGGCCCCGGGGGAGAGCGCGCGGGGCCGGGGAACGTGTCCCGGCTCACCCTCCGGCTCTCGTGGTGGGGAGTCTGGGCGGCTGGCGGGCGTGAGGCCAGAGTCACGAGTAAGGGGCCGCAGCGCGGAAAGCTCGCGGAGCGCACAGGGTCCTGTCACCCGCCCGGGTTATGGGCCCCTGTGGCCAGATCCCGGAGGGGGACCTGGAGCTGCGCGGCGCACGGGAGTCACACCAGGCCGCGGCGGGGCGCGACAGCTGGGAGACTGCTCGGTGCTCCCTGCCCAGCGCCTCCCACCAGCCTGAAGCTATGTGGGAAGGAGTAATTTGTACTCCAAAGAGGGGTTTTGCTGGTCCATTGGCGAGGCAGAACCGATGCCTGCTGTAGCCACATCCCCACCGCCCGCGCTCCCACCTGGAGGTGCAAAGACGCCCTGATCGTTACAGAAACATTTGTGTTGGAGCACTAACCCGAACCCACAGCGTGGAGCGAGGCAGGTTCTCTCGCCAGGCGTGTACACACGCGTAACACGGCATAAAATGTGTCGTTTTTTTAAGCGCATTACCTGAACCCAGGACTGTGCAAGGCACATGGGTAACCCAGATTTGGTTGTTTGCAGCCTATCTTTCCTCCCCGTGTCACTCTTGAAGCAGGACTTAGCAATTCCTCTCACCCCTCTCCAAAAAAATCCACTTACACAAGAGCTTTAGTAAATCTTGTAGGGTATTTTTGACGGCTTACAGGGGAGACCAAGGAAAGAGGGGATTTTATACATACAGCACAGGGTGCAGCGTTTCATTCCATTAGACATCTCTTCCCTTAGTTGCCTTTTTGGCTGTTCCTCATCCACCCTTTCTCTGAGAGGCCTCTGAATCTTGCCCAGCCCCAGGCACTCCCTCCAAGATCTTCCTCTGGGCTTCTGCATCTCTCCCCCTTCCTCAGGCAGAGAACAGCTGGGTCATACCTTCCTTAACTGTTCATGGGAACACATGCTTTCAACCACACCAGACAACCTGCTCAACAAAGACCCTCTCATCACCAGCATTCACGCTCTGCAGAGATCAGCAACAGTTTTTATTTCTGAAACACATGTCTTCTCTCATCCAGTTGTTCCAAAAATCCACATGGGGTTGTTCCCATTCTACAGATAAGGAAACTGAGGCTTAGGAAGATTAAATAACTTCCTCAATAGCATATGTAATAAAAGCTGAACCAGGACTTCCCTGGTGGCACAGTGGTTAAGAATCTGCCTGCCAAAGCAGGAGACACAGCTCAGAAATTCATGCATCTTCATCTTTTGTGTTTGGGGCAGTTTAAGGCTCAATTAGGAAAAGAAAAGAGTAAAATGTATATTATTTTCTGAACCCTCAGAGGGAAGTTGACCTGACCTTAGATGCCACACTGATTTCTGAAGGATCTGGGGGCACACTGATGCAATATTTGAGATAATGTAAGTGCAAATACTTTGCAAATTAAAAAATAAAATGTAACCATGAAGTTCTATTCACATACTGTCCATGATTTCAGCAGCAGTATCTTCATCTGATACCATGGGACTCTCAAAATCAGTGTTAATGCTATGATGTAAACTTAGGTTAAGTCATATTCTCCTAAGACCTTGTGTTAAAATTCAGGTTTTTATTTCCCTCACTGATTTTCATTTTGAATAATTTCTTACTGAATTTTAAAATTCTGTTAGGAAGAATAATATTAAGAATAGCTAACACACAGTACTGACCCTGTGCCAGGCACTGTTCTAAGTGCTTTATACACAGTAACTCATTTAATGCTCATAACAACCCTATAAGGTAAGAGGTGCTACTCCTGCTTTACAGAGCAGGAAGCTGAGGCACACACAGGTTACTCACCCAGAAACATACAACCAGTAAGTGGCAGAGCTCCTGTCCCCGGTGTCAAGCACCATCCTGCTCTTTGTGGCAGAATGCCCCCTCCTCCTTTCTGCATCCAGCCCATCTGCAGATACTCTTCTCCTTTGGTACAAAACCAGACCCCAGAGGGAGTTCAATGGTCTTTCAACTCCTAAAGCAGATGAGTCACTTCCGCTCATCTGGCTCTTTTCCTATGGTGCCTCATTTTGTTAGGTATGTCTACATATATATTTGTCAGCTCTCCCCACCTAGTTCTGAGGACCAAAAAAAGGCTCTAAAACGTCCTTATATCTCCCCTCCATGCCTATGACATCAAGCGCAGTGCCTTCAGAGTAGATTAAGAAATTCATTCATTTGGTCTACACAAATTTGAGTGTCTACTCAAATTTGACAGAAATATGACAGAAACTCTGTAAGGCAGTGGAGATTCATAGGTAAGAAGACTTGGTTCCAGTTGTTGATTGATTACTACTTTCTCAAGCACAATGTGTACTTAAAAATGAAGACAATAGTTTATTCTCAACTCTGCTCAACCTGTGATCAAGATGTAGGTTGGGGGGGGGGCTTCCCTGGTGGCACAGTGGTTAAGAATCCTCCTGCCAACGCAGGGGATACGGGTTCGAGCCCTGGTCCGGGAAGATCCCACATGCCACGGAGCAGCTAAGCCTGTGCGCCACAACTACTGACCCTGTGCTCTAGGGCCCGCGAGCCACAACTACTGAGACCACGCGCCTAGAGCCCATGCTCCGCAACAAAGAGAAGCCACCACAATGAGAAGCCCGCGTGCCACAACGAAGAGTAGCCCTCGCTCACCGCAATTAGAGAAAAGCCCAAGTGCAGCCACAAAGACCCAGCACAGCCAAAAATAAATAAATAAATTTATTTTTTAAAAAGCTGAACCAGCCTTCAAACCAAGGCCGTCAAGCTCCTTCTCCTGTCACAAGCAGCCTCTTAGAGGGGCAGTTTAAATAGCCACATCTGATGTGATGTCTTTTGGTGCATCTATGAGTATTTGTCATGGAATTGTTGCATGTGTGATGTCCCTTGCATCATTCTGTGGTTCTTTGATATGTGGACTTGAAGCAACATTTCTCAGATATAGAAATTATGTCAGAAAGTTAAACTGGGTGACTTAACTATCCGTATTTATATTATTATTACTCAAATACAAATGTAGCTGAGATACACGGCCCCATTTAATCCTCACAACTCCCTACAAGGTTGGGACGGTGGTAAAGTGATTCCACCTCCTCCAGTGTGAATTCCTTTATAGAAAATTCTGTTGCCTCCAAGTTTAACAGTCTCTTCTGGTGCTAAGGATGAATAGCTGAATGAACATGATGTCCTATACAGTAGCTATTATCCACATTTGGCTGTCGAGCCCTTGAAACATGGCTAGTGTGACTGAGAAACCACATTTTAAATTTCAATTTATTATATTTAATTTACAGTTAAAAACTGATACTTGATACAACTCTTGGAGAAATTTTAAGCATCTTTGGAGCAACTCAGATATGTGAATCTACTTCTTCAACTGTACCTTTTATAAAATCTAAATACAGATTAAGTATTTGTGATGAAAATTTAGTATCCAAATTGAGATGTGATGGCAAAATACACACAGAATTTTGAAGACTTATGGAAAAAGAATGTAAATAGCTCATTAATAAGTTGATGTTGATTACATATTGAAAGAAAATGTTTTGGATATATTGGGTTAAATAAAATACATTAATAAAGTAAAAAAAAGAAAATTCTGACATATAGTACTTTAAAACAAAATGTCTTTCCCACAATGCCACAGATATCAGATTAATTATTAATACTATATATAAATGTTATATAAATGCTACATGTATATACTACTATAAATACTATATAAATACTTATATGGTAATATCCATGTGCCAGACATTGCTCTAAACACTTTACATATTCACTCATTTAATAATTACAACAACCCTGTAAGGTAGGTCCTATTATTTTTCCAAAGATATTTTTAACTTGAAGTTTAATTTACATAAAATACAACACACAAAATTTAAAGTACAATTATATGATTTTTGGCTGATGCATATACTCATGTAACCTTCACCTCAATCAAGATACAGAACATTTCCATCACTCCAGAAAGTTCCCTCTGCCCTTCTCAGTCTTTATCATCCAAAGAAACCACTGTTCTGATTCCTTAGACCATAGATCCACATTGCTTTTTCTAGAAACTTCCTATAAATGGAATCATAGAGTCTGGCTTATTTAGTATAATCCTTTTGAGATTCGCTCATGCTGAAGCATGTATCAGTAGTTGTTCCTTTTATTGCTGAGTAGTACTCTATTGCATGAGTACATTACAGTGTGTTTCCAGTTTACTCGCTGATGGACATTCGAGTTGTTTCTAGTCTTTGGCTATTGTGAATTAAGCTGCTATGAACATTTGTAGACAAGTGTTTCAGTGAACGCAGATTTTAGTTTCTCTTGGGTAAATACTTAGGAGTTGAATAGAGTAAGTGTATATTTAACTTTATAGGAAGCTACCAAATAGTTTTCTAAAGGTTGTAAAGTTTGATATTACTATAAAAAACAGAAAACTGAGTCCCAGCCAGATTGACCCCAAATAGCTTGCCCAAGAATACGTGTTCTAGAGTTTCTCTAGTGGGGAATGAATTAGAAAAAGGGAACCCTGGGGCTGGGAAAAGAAAAGGTTGTGAAGTGGGAGGGAAGAGGGTGCTAAAACCTGGGGATCCAGCCCTGAGCGCCCTCTCTCTGCCCTGGGCGAGGGGCCACGTGCGGCCAGGGGACTGGGTTGTCCAGGCTGAGCCCTGAGGATCCAGCCTGGGGGGTGGCAGATGACATCCTTCTCACCACACTTCTCTGCCCCCCTGGCTCGCTACTGCTCGCCCAGACTCCCCCACCAGGAAGCAGCGGGCGGGCAGGGCTGTAAGCTGCCCTTTACACCCGGACTCCTGAGACGCACGAGGCTAGAACGCTTTGCCTAGGACGATTCTCTGCGGATCCTGAGGGCGGGACCCACTCCCTCCACCAAAGGTAGAGGGCGGGTTTCCACCTCTTGGAGGGGATCCGGGAGCCCCCTCCGCCCGTGGCGGGAGTATTTCAGACTTGGCTGCCTCTGCTGCCGCCAAACGCAGCGGTCAGCACAGCACTTGCTGGACTCTTCATGTCTTTTTCTCTTTGCTCTACTAAGTGATTTTTCAGGAAGCACCTCACACGGAGGAGTGAGATCACATTTATATCGTAAAATCAAACATCTCAGCTGAATCTCAGCTGAATTATCTTTTGGCTGGAAAGACACCAACTTGCAGATTCCAACAGTAGAGTTGTCGACATTGAAACAGGAGCGGAGGAAATAGATTTTTTATTATAGCGAGGAAATAGATTTTTAAATGTTGGCATTTGATATGGACAGCCATTTGAACCAGAAAATACCATCCAACATACAATAGGTAATTGAACAGAAAGCAAACACATTTTCATCAGTGAGATGGAGACTGCCCTTATTTTTAACCTGAAGATATACACTGAGGAGGCCAAATTTACCTGGCAACTTTCTACCTCACTTGTCCTTTCACTCTAATATTTTGATTTACTTGAGAGGAAGAAGTGGAAACGCATAACAGGTGCTCATGATGAAAAAAGATGCAAGTCAGAGGCCTAATCAATGGACAAGTTGTCCTCAGACCCTGGACGGGTGCCTAGGTTAGACCCTGCAGAGGCTCCAGAAGAGGCGAGGGCCATGGGTTTCACTGGGGAGACAAGATTTGAACAGAAGAAGCAATCAGTGAGCCATACAAGACGGTCTGTACCATACAGTTATACCACTAGTCATGAAAATTCACATTTTCCTTAGACAATCATCATCCCACCAAAGCTGAATTAAAAGTTCACTGAGATCTCGTTACTTCTAAAAATTTAACTTATTGCATAGACAATACATTAACAAGGCTAAAACATCAGGAGAAATTTGAAACGTTTTCACAAAAGTCTCCCTTCTAGGGCATCTCTTAGCCACCGGTTCCCATCTGTTCTCCTCCATTGTTATTAGTCTGAGTTTCTTTATGTGCCAATAAGCACATAGGAATAATCTCTCTTTTACACAGTGTAGCATACAGTTCACACTGGTCTGCATCTTGCTTTTCCCCCTTAATATATAGGTTGAGGATCTTTCTATATCAGCTCACAGAGAGCTTCCTCATTAAAAAAATTTTTTTTCATAATATGAGAGTGTTTCACTGTATGAATGAGCCATAAATTAATTATCCAGTCCTCTTATCTATGAACATTTGTTTCCAACATTTTTGCTATTACAAACAATAATGCAATGAATAACCTAGTATACATGTCACTATGCACATAAGTTATATCTCTAAGGTAAATTCCTAGAAGTAGAATTGATGGGTGGAAAGTTAAATGCATTTTCAGTTTTGAGAGATATTGTCAAGTTGCTCTCTGCAGAGGTTGTCCCACATTATCCTCCTAATTTTCTCCACACCCTCACCTACAGCGTGTGTTATCATAAGTTTAAAAGCCTTAGTGAAATATGTTTTCAGTGTAGTTTTAATTTACACTTATTTGATGAATTAGATTGAACATATTTTCATACATTTAAGGCCCACTATATTTCTTTTCTCTGTGTGGTCTTTTATATTCTTTGTTCATGTTTCTGTTGGGTTATTAGTGGGTTTTTGTTTTTGTTTTATTTCTAAGAGTTCTTTGTATAAGAGGAAAAGTCGCTTTTAACAATGCAAGTTGCAAAAATTTCCCCAAATTTTACATTGTTTTATGACTTTGCTTATAGTATTTTTGCCATGTGGGGATATTTTCTTTTTAATGTGATTAAATATATCAATCTTTTTGGTGTGTGTGGCTGCTGGAATTTAGTTATAGATAAAAATATTTTCCCACTTTAAGACAGGAGCTTATTAAAACAGCTCAACATATTACATTTTTATAAGACTATTTACAACAAGGCATTTATTACATAAAATTGATCCCCTCCCCTGCCCCACGTTAGTACATTAGATAAACAAGAATGATATGATCAAAAGTGACTACTATTTAAAATAGAAAATGTCTGTATTCAGATATTTTTAGACATTTTTATTTATTATAGTCTAGTCATATATAGAACAGAAAATTTAGTACCTTAACTAATTGTCACATTCAGAGCTGGAGAGCAGATTCAAAACTAAAGACATGAGAAGACCTCAATTTAGGGTACACTAAAAAAATAATAATAATAAATTAAATTTAAAAAATAAGTAAAAAGGGAATTCCCTGGTGGTCCAGTGGTTAGGACTGTGCACTTTCACTGCCGAGGGCCCAGATTCAGTCCCTGGTTGGGGAACTAAGATCGCACAAGCCACGCAGCCTGGCCAAAAAAATAAAAATAAAAATAAAAATAATTTTTTTAGTTAAAAAATAGGGTACATTTTCACATCAAAGAAACCCAATTCCCAGATAAGGCGACGACCTACGGGGCGGATGCCAGCGGGGTGGGCTGACATGTCTAAAGAGTGTCCATGAAGGGGATTGATGCCTATAATATATACAAAAGTATTAAAATAAATATTTTAGAACAGAATACTCAGGTAAGGCACAGTCATAACAAACTCTGGATCCACCTTAATCCATCAAAAATCAATATCTACTTAGCGGGGGCCTGCCGTGGCAAGGCACTGCCAGGCACTGTGGGGAATATAAAGAGATTGAGAGGCATTGTTCATGTTTACCCTTCAAAGTTTCACATTATTTTTCACATATGTATATGATCATTTAGGTATTAAGGCATCTTTCTAAGGTATTTAACTGGCAAGTCATCCAGAAACTTTGGCCAAAAGAGAACAAATATGAGTAACCATGTGATTTTTGTTACTAAAATTAAAAAAAGAAAACAGTTGACATTTCACTTCTTCTTTATCAACTTAAAGGGCCACAAGAAGGAGATCAGACTGCTGCCGCCCTCACATTGATTTATCTTGCCCTCTCTCTGTATCTGCCCCCCACAACGGAGTGAATAGAGGTGAAGGTTGGTCATCTTGCCACTGTCTATGGCCAACTCTTTCCATCCTAGGGGTACAGTTTTATGACCATTGCCTTTGATGCAATAGTGTAGTATCCCTATAAAACATAAATGATTACACAGTCTTTTATTATTTCTATTATTTTATGCCATGCATTTTAAGTGTTATTTAATGTGTTTTGGGGGCAGTGATAATGGGTAAAGATTTGTGAAGTCTGAAAATACATCTAGATTATTTTGCATGCATTTTTGCAGCCTTATGGAAATAATTACCATTTAGAAGATAGCAGAGACAGAGAGCTACACCTTATGGGAGGGACCACGTGCTAAATTTGCATTGGTAGAATATGAACAGAAGTCATTTTATACCATTTTCAGGCCAGGTTTAAGAAACGTGGGTGCCTTCTTCAAGTTCTTTCTTTGCTGACTGGCTGCAGAGAGTGACAAGGCCCTGGGAGATGGCAGAGCCATGTGAGGAAAGGAATCACCAGAGGAAAGACAGGTACCCACTGAGGAGGAACGTTAACACCAGACCGTTATATGAGGAAGAAATAAACTTCTGTTGTGTTAAACCTCTGAGATGTTGGGATTTATGTGTTACAGCAGCTAGTGTTACCCTAAATAAAACAAAAATCCTTTCATTATAAGTTGCGTTTTTTTGTAATATAACTCCAATATGGAATGTAGATCACTCCTCTATTTCGGCTATGTAAGTTTGGTCCCTCTGTCCTTACGGAGGTTATAATTTAGTTGACTGTTCTGTCTTTAGCCATGTTCTCATTTAGTGACCTCAATGAACAATAGAGGGTCTAAAAAGAAATTTGCAGACAGACACAAAGCTGAAAGGGATAGCATGACGTTCAATGAAAGAATCAAGATGAAAAAGTTATCTAGATTGATCAAAAGGAACAAGATGAAATTTAGGTATGCATTAAAATGATATGCTTTCCTAGACAGTGGTTTGAAACAGTTGTAATGATTCAGACATTATTATGAATTGGGATAGGGAACATTTGATAAGTAATGGAAGAAAAAAGGGATCATTTCTATTATGTGTAAGGAAAAAGCAGCTCTTGTGAGATGCAGCTTACTCTCCAGTTACCTGAATAAAAAATCTGGGGCAGGGCTTCCCTGGTGGCGCAGTGGATGAGAGTCCGCCTGCCGATGCAGGGGACGCGGGGTCGTGCCCCGGTCCGGGAAGATCCCACATGCCGCGGAGCGGCTGGGCCCGTGAGCCATGGCCACTGAACCTGTGCGTCTGGAGCCTGTGCTCCACAACGGGAGAGGCCACAACAGTGAGAGGCCCGCGTACAGGAAAAAAAAAAAAAAAAAAAAAAAATCTGGGGCAGAATGTTTTAAATTGTCATCTATATACTTTAAGTGTATATGGCTCAGACATAGAGACTTCCCTCCACTTGGAAGACTTTGTTTACTTGAAAAACAACAATAAAACACACACCAGAAAGACTGGATTCAAAAGATTAAAACCTACAGTTTTAAAATTCATTAGAACTCACGTTTGTAGAAAGAGGAGAACTCATTCTAAGCCAGACTCTGTCTAGGTGTCTAGGGGAAATGGAATAGAGTTCTGTGTGAAATTACCATAACAATAATCACTCATCTTTATAGTGCTCTAGAGCAGGGATCCCCAACCCTTGGGGACTGGTACCAGTCCGAGGCCTGTTAGGAACCAGGCCGCACAACAGGAGCGAAGCTTCATCTGCCACTCCCCATTGCTCGCATTACCACCTGAACCATTCCCCCCATGCCCGCCTCCCAATCCGTGGAAAAATTGTCTTCCACAAAACCAGTCCCTGGTGCCAAAAAGGTTGGGGACCGCTGCTCTACAGCAGTTCTGTCCAGTAGAAATATAATGTGAGTCACATATGTAATTTTAATTTTTTTAGCAGCCACATTAAAAAAGTAATAGAAACAGGTGAAATTAATTATAGTGTTAGATCTTATTTAACTGGTCATTTCCACATATATTCCACATGCAAAATTATTAATGAGAAATTTTGCATTCTTTTTTTCAGACAAAGTATTCAAAATCCAGTGTATATGTTACACTAGCAGCACATCTCAGTTCAGACCAGCCACATTCCAAGTGTTAGTAGCCCTGTGTGGCTAGTCGCTGCTGTATTAGCACAGTTCTGAAGAGTTCATTGTCTTGTTTAATCTTCACAGAAACCCTCCACCATAGGTATTATTATTCACATTTTACAGATAATAAAACTTTTACAGAAGTGAAGTAATTACCCCAAGACACCCAGCCATAAGGGAAGATTCACTTTCTGATGGGCAGCGTATCTCAGGGTTAAGTGGGCCAGCGTGAAGTCAAACAGAACTCTGGCTTCAAATCCTGACTCTGACATTTTCTTAGCTGTGTTACCTCAGGCACATTTCTTTCAACATGTGATTTCATTAATCGAAACCTGGTGATAATAAGAACCCTCATAGGCTATTGTGGGATTAAACGAGATAATGCCTGCAAGGTCCTCAGCACAGCACCCACCCATAGCAAGTGCTCCCTGGAAGTTAATGGTTATCACCTTGACAACAAGCCCAGTGCTCCTCCCACCTTCCCACACTGCTTCCCGGGAGCCTCATCTCCATTCACCCAGGGTTCATTCTCCATGTGTGCCTTTTACCAGGAACCAGGGAACCGAATGTTGGTTCTGACTCCAAGACCAGACTCATCCCAATACATCACAGCTGCTTTGTTGTCATTTTTTTGGTCAAACATATTGTTGTCATCTTCCAACAGCACAGGGTGTGATGACTTGACAAACCACAAAGTAAATCCGGAAATGTTGAAAGGCAGCCACGGAGTCTCATTCTGAGACCCCTCCAAAGCGCCCCCTCACAACGGCGGGCCTTGTAGGAATACCTGTCACTTGGTTCTGGGACTGTTCCACCCCTCTCCATGCCCTTTGCAATCTGCACAGCTGAAGGGAGGAGATAGAATGTCTCTAGGCAGGAGCCAGGGCGTTCTCACAGCCTCCTCCCTGCCTGGCACCAGTATCCCCACTTATCTGCAGTGTCGTAACATGACCCCTTCCCCCAGAGCCAGGTTGAACTTCCCGCAAGCCAGTAACAGAGTGTTTTTTACCACCCTGAACGAAATACTTTAATAAAATATGGGGTTGGAGTATTGAACCCACAAGTAGTAATATGGTGGCGCTCACACATGCAATGCACGCTGGTTAGTGACTGCCCCCCAAAGTGCTTTCTTTGCCGTCATAGAGCAATGGTTTTACCGAAGACAGGCTCTCAAAAGATTGACACTTAATGAAGTGAATCTTAGTTCATTCACTCATTCAACAGATATTTATTGAGCCCCTACCACGGACCAGGTGTCGTGCAGGGTGCTGGGGACGCGATGGTGGGCAAAAAAGACAGAATTACCGCCTTCAATGAACTTATCTTCTAGAGGGGGATGTAGATAGAAATCAAATATAGAATTACAAACTGTAGTAAGAGCTGGAGGAGAGGGAGCAAACCGCAGAGAGATCTGATCTGGTCTGCAGGTCAGAGGAGGTTGCCCTGAGAAAGTAAGGACTGAGCTGAGGAGGCTTAGACTATGTGAGAGCCTAAGGGAATAGGGGAGGTATCTTGGCAGAGGGGAAAGTGTAGCAAGGATTATGCTGGGGTCATCTCAGGTCTAGGATAATGGAGCTGGCTATCAACAACCTCTTTTATATATATATATATATATATATATATATACAGTTTTTGTTTTGCAGTATGCGGGCCTCTCACTGCTGTGGCCTCTCCCGTTGCGGAGCACAGGCTCCGGACGCGCAGGCTCAGCGGCCATGGCTCACGGGCCC
>NW_006787469.1:2351353-2352951 GCF_000442215.2 Lipotes vexillifer
CTGAGCTGAGGAGGCTTAGACTATGTGAGAGCCTAAGGGAATAGGGGAGGTATCTTGGCAGAGGGGAAAGTGTAGCAAGGATTATGCTGGGGTCATCTCAGGTCTAGGATAATGGAGCTGGCTATCAACAACCTCTTTTATATATATATATATATATATATATATATACAGTTTTTGTTTTGCAGTATGCGGGCCTCTCACTGCTGTGGCCTCTCCCGTTGCGGAGCACAGGCTCCGGACGCGCAGGCTCAGCGGCCATGGCTCACGGGCCCAGCCCCTCCGCGGCAATGTGGGATCCTCCCGGACCGGGGCACGAACCCGCATCCCCTGCATCGGCAGGCGGACTCCCAACCACTGCCTCACCAGGGAAGCCCAAGAACCTCTTTTATACGAAGGCCCACTGTGTATCCTGCGGAAATGGCAGAGATTTGGGGGTTCAAGGTTGGACTCCGGAGGTTCCAAAATCATCTCTCGTACGGAATTCCCTGGTGATTCAGTGGTTAGGAATCCACACTTCCACTGCAGGGGGCCGGGGTTCGATCCCTGGTCTGGGAACTAAAATCCTGCAAGCCACACAGCGTGGCCAAACAAAACAAAACAAAACACAAAATCAACTCTCCTAAATAAGAAAGAGAAAAATGCTGCCCCAAACTTCTGAGAGAAGCAAACTGGGTGGGCAGGTATGAGAGGGTTAGGCCACTTGTACACACCATCCCAGGGCACTAGCTGGTGTCCCACTCACAGGCCAGACGGTTCAGGGTTTGCCCAGACTTGAGAAAGCTGAGCGTGGTGACAGTGGAGGAAACATCCTCCCACCCCTGCCTTGATGGCAGCAGCTGTTGAATGTCATGAGGGCCAGGGTGGTGGCCAGGGCTTCTTCTTGTCACTGGGTGGCTGGAGCAATAAGGAAATGGAAGCTACGGAATGCAGTAGGGTGGGAGAGGCAAGCACAGCGGGGGCAGCTTCAGCTGAGCTGAAGAGGATGGATCAGGGGTGCTGGGATCTCACCCAGTGATGTCAATGTATTGGGGGCTTGTCACGAGAGATCATTGCATTTTTAATGCCCATGACTGACCTCCAGGTTGTCAGGTTGTGAGAACATAATGATAAAGCTCAAAAAATGTCCCGACTTGGGACATTTCTCCCCCGCTTCTCTCTTCCTCTTCTCTTCTTTTCCTTCGCTTCTCTTTTCTTCCTCCTTCTCCTTTTTCTTAGGGAAAAACCATGAGTTTTGGGCATGTTGAGTTGGAAGTACCTTTGAGACATCCAAGTAGTGATGTTAATTACCAGCTGGACATGTAACTCTGTAACTTAGAGGGCGAGACCTGAGCTAGAGATCTGTGTGTGAGCTCACTGACATACATGGTACTTGAAACACTGGGCATGAATGCATGGCTGGGGGAGAAAGCAAGAGAGAAAGGGGCCCAGGAAAGATCTTGAAGAGCCTCAACACGCAATGACTGAATGAAGATGAGTCCACAAAGCAGCCAGAGCAGTAGGGTCAGAGCGTGAGGAGGGACACCAGGAGAGGGGGTTGTCCAGAAATCTAAGGGAGGAGTGTGTTTCAGGAAAGAGGGTGGTGCACAGGGGTGAATACT
>NW_006787469.1:2353430-2373146 GCF_000442215.2 Lipotes vexillifer
AAAGAGTGTGGTCCACAGGGTTGAATACTCCTGGGAAGTCAAGAATGGAGCCTGAAGATGCCCACTGGATCTAGTGAGTCAGAGGTCATTGGTGATCTTGGGGAGAGATGGTTCTATGGAGTTATGGGGGCTGGAGTTTAGGAATAAATAGGAAGTTCGGAAATGGAGACAACAGGTGTAAACAACTCTTTCTAGAAGCTTGATTATTCTGTTAGAGCACGCAGTTGTGACGTTGAAATCTGTGCATTAGGATTCACTGAAGGAGGTACCATATTTCAGTGGCAAGAGAGTCATCATTTGTCCATGGGAAATCACATACTAACAGAATTGGCGCCCCCCCTTAATGAATCTGTGGAGCATTGACTCTGGTGGGATTGCTACATATATCATGGCAGCAACAAGACAAATGTTCATTTTGGGTATGCACCTGTGAACCTAAACAGCATGATCTGTACGTGCAGATGGTTTTGTAAACAATTACTGATACAGGGGCATTTTTAGCCCATTGATCTACTAGGAACAGGAAGTGACAGGAAAAGAGACTAATCACGGTGATGGATGTGTGCATCAGAATTCCTCACTCACAGCATGCATCAGCACCCAGGTCTCAACGCCATTGCCTGTGACACTTCAAATGGCACTGAGGCCACCTTAAAGCCAAGGGGGAGGGTCTGCCATGGCAACACAGGCATGTGGCATTCATTCAACTCTGACAAATGCGGCCTGCGAAGGCGAGAGTGTGGGACCAGATTTTTGGAGACTGAAACATTTACTAACACCCACAGCTTTGATGCCCAAAGTCAAAGGCAGAGGATTATTTCAGTCATTTTTTTAAAAAAATTTATTTATTTAGGCTGTGTTGGGTCTTCGTTTCTGTGCGAGGGCTTTCTCTAGTTGCGGCGAGCGCGGGCCACTCTTCATTGCGGTGCACGGGCCTCTCACTGTCGCGCCCTCTCTTGTTGCGGAGCACAGGCTCCAGACGCGCAGGCTCAGTAGCTGTGGCTCAGTTGCTCCGCGGCATGTGGGATCTTCCCAGCCCAGGGCTCGAACCCGTGTCCCCTGCATCGGCAGGCAGACTCTCAACCACTGCGCCACCAGGGAAGACCTATTTCAGTCATTTTTGATCACAGTACTTCAGACATTTTGACCCATTTGAAGACACTGACAACACTCACTTGGCTCTGAATAGGAATCAGCACTTAAAAAAAATCTGTGTGCATACGCCTCAAATCTCTTAACTCTAATTTCTGACGCCCAAAGCGCCCATTTTAGAGGCGGATACTCCTCTTTCTATTTTATCCTTTTTACCTGGAAAGAAGTGGATCCTGAAAAGTTGAAATACATGTCAGGAGAAAGGAGAATGTTTGAAACTTTCAAATCAGTGTTCATTAAGGTAAGTGTCTTGACGGCACATCATACTGACAGCAGAGACGCCATACACTGAGAGCGTTGGTACTCACTTAAAAATGGCTTCGGGCACATTTGAAATGTACTTATTCATAGACTGTGCATAAATTAAAGGGAAGGGTTTTCAGAAACAGTTATCTGATGGTGACAGTTATCTATGTTCAGACATCTGGTGCTTGTCTCTCCTCATGCCTGAGCTCCTCGTTGGGTTTAAGAAAGATGCCAAAGCTGCCAAAATATCTCTTTTGCGCCCAAATTCACTTTAATAAATACTTACGTCTCCATGTCTTCGGGAGGAAGAGAATGAAGCAGGTGGGCTGAGGCAGGACACCAACGTGGGCAGCACCAGAGGACCCCGGGGTCTCCTTATTACCAGGGAGAGAAGGTGACCTCCTGCCTGGGGTGATTTTAGAATGCCTGGCAAGGACCCTCAGTGGGGGAGGGTGGGAACGATGATGGACTGCAACCACAAAACTCCCCCACCTGTAAGTCAGGAATCCCTCTAACAGGAGCTAGAGATAAAATGTAAATGCTTATGGCTCTGCAAGAGATAGTTCAGAGATTTTAATTCACCCTCAGGTATAAATGGTGCTTCCAGAAATCTGGTCAAGCCTGAAGGAAGGAGCGTGGGAGAAAGGCCCAGGCAGTAGGGCAAGGGCCGAGGTGTCCTCCGGGGGCAGGCAGACAGGATCCCCATTTTGGCTTTGTTTCAGGGCTGGGTCTGACTGGTAGGGAGGCGGAGAGAGAGAGAAACTGTGAGAGATGGGAGTTGGTTCTTCGTACTCTTGGGAGCAGGGTGGTGGGTTGTCGGATAGTGGGCACGTCAAAAAGATACCACCCTTTGGCTGCCTTCTCTGCAAGCTTCAGGCACTTCTTTCACAAGGACACCTCCAACATCTTTTCATCAGTCCTGACAACTGCCATGTCAACACAGGACCTTAAAATTTGTTGCAGGACACCATTTTCGGGTATGCTCAGAAGAATCAATCCTGTCCACTACCTTCACTTTCTGAGAGAATCAAAGTGAGAGTTGGTGGGGACCAAACCAGATTTAGCGGAAGGACCCCACTGAACTCTTCTATCCCTAATTTAATATTATGGTTTTAGCATTTGCATGTATCTTCTTAAATAACGTTTAGGATTGTAAGTGTTTGTGTCTGTGTATACATGGACTTACCCTTATTAACTTATAACTTTTATTTCTTTAAAAAAACACTTTTTTATGAGAGGCAATATAACCTAGTGTTTAAGGGAGTAGGTCCTGGAGCCAGATGGCCAGAATATAAATCCCAGCTCACGTATTTGCTAGCCATGTGACCTCAAGCAAGTTACTAAACCTCTCAGTGCCTCACTTTCTTTATCTGCAAATTAGGCATGATAACTGTACCTGCTTCCTGGGGGTGTTATGAAGATGAAGTGAAATCATACATGGAAAGTCAGGCCAATGCCTGGCATGTAGTAGCACCTAATAAATGTCAGCCACTTTTGTTGGTGGTTTAGGGTTTTTCTTCCTTCCAGCTCCTTAAGCCACAGTTCAAGATGTTCCTCTGTCTTCTGTATTTCCTGAAAATTGGCAGCTGGTTATCTCAGGTTTTGTGATGTTAGTGGCTGTTGATGCTGACTGCCTAGATCCATTAATTCATTGGGGATAGCGAAATGGTGATATTCTATCACTTATTTTTTATTTATTAATTGGGGTACTTTATTTTTAAAATGCTTCCCTTCAGCTAATACTTGGTTACCCAGTGGTAAAAGTCAATAGAAAGGCAAAACAAATGCTTTATTCTTTTTTTTTTTTTTTTTTTTTGGGTTCCGAAGCCCTCTCACTGCGGTGGCCTCTCCTGCCGCGGAACACAGGCCCCGGACGTGCAGGCCCAGGGGCCATGGCTCACGGGCTCAGCCACTCTGCGGCATGTGGGATCTTCCCGGACCGGGGTACGAATCCGTGTCCCCTGCATCGGCAGGTGGACTCCCAACCACTGCACCACCAGGGAAGCCCTATTCTTCCTTTTTATTTACCAGTTTTGAAAGCCATCTGAAGATGACTTTTTTAAAATTTATTTTTTTAAAGGTTTTTTTGATGTGGACCATTTTAAAAGTCTTTATTGAATTTGTTACAACACTGCTTCTGTTTGGCCGCGAGGCATGTGGGATCCTAGCTCCCCAACCAGGAATCCCCCTGCATTGGAAGGCGAAGCCTCAACCATTGGACTGCCAGGGGAGTCCCTAAGTTCACAGCAATATGAACTCAAGTTTGAACGCAACTAAGTTTCAATCAGTTACAATTATTATCCTTTTTGAAGTTAAAATTGTCCCATCTTTGGCTGGTGTGAGGCTTTTTAAGTTGGCTCCTGAGTCTTTTGACATGACTGAAGTAGACTTTGATCACTTCCTTGCTATCCAATAAAACAAGATGTCCAGGCTGATCTTGTATACCTCTTACCCCAGACCTGGAATCAAACATCTCTCCAAGAAACTGTGGTTTCTTTTAGTAGAAAATGGTATTTCAAGACTACAGTCTGGGTACTATAGATGCTCATTGCTCCTAGGTTGGTCACTGTTTCTAGGCCTCTTCAGTTGACAGAGCTAGGATGGATAGATCAATTGATAGATCAATCAATAAACAGATATAAACTATCTCATGAGTTCCTAATGATACTTCCAATTCAAATTCAGGACTAAAGGGTTTTTTTGTTTGTTTGCTTTTGTTTTTGTTTTTTGGCCACACAGCTTGCAGGATCTCAGTTCCCTGACCAGCGATTGAACCTGGGTCAAGCAGTGAAAGCCCAGAATCCTAACCACTAGGCCACCAGGGAACTCCCCTGTTTTTTGTTTCTTTAATCTTAGGGGGTTTTATTAGTCATGTATACTTTAGTAAGAATTAGCTAGACCCTTTCCAAATTGACAGATGAGAACAAGTTCTCAAGCAAGGGAAATTTAGTATAAGGATACACAGAGCCCAAGGACAGAAATGTAGACAGACCTCAGGAAAGTGGTGAAACCAGGGACAAGAAAGTTATCAGGGATCAGGGCAGCCCTTCTCTATGGGAAGCTTCTTGCTTTTCTTTCATCAGATCTACTTTCTCCACTTCATCATCCACGTGGTTGGTAAAAGGTGTCCAAACACTTCCAGGAGATGGGCATTTTCCTGTGCTACAAACATGGCTACTGGGGGTGGAGACTAGGGAAGGAAAAGGAAGGGCTGTTCCTAGGCAAGAGGGAATCTCAATCACCTGGAGTCCATGTCATGAGGGGTGTGAGTGCATAAAGGCTGTGGGCACAAGGGAAGGCAACCATGCTCGTGAAAAGAATACAGGACGGGGTTTTCACTTAACCTTTTCTGTATCACATCTGTATCTCTTTTCTTCCACTCCAAGAAGCCTGGTTCACAAGGACACAGGGCAGGATAAAATTAGAATATCACATAATTAATAATCTACGTTAGGACTTCCCTGGTGGCACAGTGGTTAAGAATCTGCCTGCCAATGCAGGGGACACCGGTTCAAGCCCTGGTCCAGGAAGATCCCACATGCCGCGGAGCAACTAAGCCCACGTGCCACAACTACTGAGCCTGAGCTCTAGAGCCTGCGAACCAAAACTACTGAGCCCGCCAGCCACAACTACTGAGCCCGCATGCCACAACAACTGAAGCCCGCTTGCCTAGAGCCCATGCTCCACAACAAGAAAAGCCATTGCAGTGAGAAGCCCACACACCACAACTTAGAGTAGCCCCAGCTTGCCGCAACTAGAGAAAGCCCGTGTGCAGCAATGAAGACCAGCACAGCAAAAAAAATTAATTAATTAATTAATTAAAAAAATATATAATAATCTACTTTATCCCACTTCACACACACAATAGTCTCAGAGTAACATTAATACCACCACTATCAATGTAATTACTAAGAACAGTTAAAACTCAGTTTTCACATATGTTCTCCCCATTCTCCCATTTTTACAGTTGTCTGTAGCTACACTGTATGAGCATATGGCCTTTGTGCCCTATATTTTCTGTTTTAACCCTCACTCTGTCTTAGTTCTATGAGTAACCCTTTATTTAATGCTCACACCAGTCCTTAGGTTGATGTTTTTCTAGTCATTTTTATTGTCTTAATTGTGAAAATTTAAGAATATCCATCAAAATTGTATTAGTATGGTTCTCCAAAGAAATACAACCAATAGAATGTGTGTGTGTGTGTGTGTGTATTTATTATAAGGAATTGGCTCAGGCAATTATGAAAGCTGAGAAGTCCTAAGATCTGCAGTTGGCAAGCTAGAGACCTAGAGGAGATGATGGTGTAAGTTCCAATCCAAAGCCAGCAGGCTCAAGTCTCAAGAAAAGCCGATGTTTCCGTTTGAGTCCAAAGGCAGGAAAAGACCAATGTCCCAGCTTAAGGTAGTCAGGCAGGAGGAGCTCCCCATTACTCTCAGGAGGGTTGGCCATTTTTTCATTCAGACCTTCAACTGATTGGATGTGGCACACCCACATTAGGGAATGTAATCTGCTTTAATCAGTCTGCCAATTTAACTGTTAGTCTCATCCCCAAACACCCAGAATAATGTTTGACCAAGTAGCTGGGCACAGTGTGGCCCAGGCAAGATGACACACAAAATTACCCATCACAAAAGTAGAGGGCAGGAAGACTTTTTGCTGCCCCTAAAATCAAGAAGAAGTCATTCATTCTGCCTGCTAGTTCACAAGGCCAGACCTAGTAATGGTGCTGGTATTATATGAAAGGTTGCAATTTACAGAGCATTACATGTATTATACCATCTAAATCTCCAAACAAACCATAGTCTACAGATCCAGAAACTGAGGCTTCGAGAACTAAAGCAATTTACCCAATGTCATACAGATAAGTAATGAAGTGGGGATTTGAATACAGATCTCCTTGATTTCCAACCCTGTGCTCTTACCACTATGCTAGATATCCTGCAAAGAACACAGGCTTATAAGGATAGAACGTGAAGTTTTTTACTCTGTGGCACACAGTTCAGCTGAGTGACATTTACATGTGTTCCAAGCCTCACAGTCTCTTTAAGTATCCTTGGGAAAAAACAGGTTTAAAATAGTAGATAACTGAGAAAAGAATAAACCTGTCATGACCATTTTTTTTTGGCCATGCTGTGTGGCTTGTGGGATCTTAGTTCCCCAACCAGGGATTGAACCTAGTCCCTTGGCAGTGAACGCGCCAAGTCCTAACCACTGGACTGCCAGGGAATTCCCATGACCAATTTTTAAATTTGCTTACTACAATTTAAAAGTTCAGGAAGCTCATTTCTCCATTTCTAGAGTTCACACAGAATACCAAATAGTGGTATGTGGATTATAAAAGCTATGATACTTAGAATTAAAGCAAAAGAAAAATAATTTCTGACAAAATATATATATATAAAAGAGCATACATAAAATATATGTACAGTTCAAAGAGAAATAAACACTCATGGACGCATCTTTCTACCTGAATTATATCTACTAATTTCTACTACTTCTGGAAATTAGAAGTAGATGGAAACATTTAGTACATGTGTTTATCTGCAGGAGAGAGTCAAAATTGCAAAGCTGATTTAAGAGCTGGTCTGAACCTCCTAGAGACTCGTCTTTCCCAAAATGGATTCAGAGGAACCCCAGACCTATGAAAAAAGGGATTCTATAGTCAAATAAGTTTGGAAGAGCAGTGCATATTCCCCTGTCTCCACCTTCCACTCAGATCTACAAGGGACACATTAACATATCAGGAAAAAAAGCCCCGTAGTAATCTTTTAAATTCTGTGTAACGCTGGATTTCCCCAACATATTTGACCGCCAAAACTTTTCAGGAGGCTTGTTACCACCTGAATGCAACTTGTATTCCCCTGCGGAAATGCCAGCACAGGTGCCCACTGGTGACAGGGGCATGAATGGAAGCTTTCCTGACCAGTGATGCCGATGACAGCACAGTCTGAATGGTCAAATACCTCTAGACTCCTGAGAAAAGTAGAGGTTCAGGAGTTAGTGGGGAATGGGAACAAAGTCATAGCCACTCTAGTCAAAGAGATGGGCAGAGACGGGAGGGAGCCAGCACAAGATGAGCAAATTTGCTTTGCTGCTCCAAGTCAACATTACCTTCAAGTTTGCAACTTAGGTGGTGGTTTCCAGGAAGCCTATGAAAAATAAAGCATAAGATCCTGTTATTTGACTTGTGTTTTAACCGGTAAGAGTCTCTGTCTTAGTTCAGGCTACTGTAACAGAAAACAATAGACCACAGGCTTAAACAACAAACTTTCATTCCTCACAGTTCTGGAGGCTGGGAAGTCCAAGTGCTGGCAGATTTGGTGTCTGCTGAGGGCCCTTTTCCTGGTTTGCAGATAGCCACCATCTCACTGTGTGCTCACATGGCAGAGAGAGAAAGAGAAAACTCTGGTCTCCATTCCATCATGGGGGGCTCCACCCTCATGACCTCATCTAAATCTAATTACCTCCCAAAGGCTCCACTTCCTAATACTATTACATTGGGGATTAGTGCTTCAACACATGAATTTTGAGGGGAGTACAAACATTCAGTCTATAGCAGTCTCATTAGCAATGATTGCATTAGCAATTATTGTACAAAACTTTGTTGTTCCATTATGCAACAAAAGCAAAAGCAAAAATAGACAAATGGGACTACAGCAAACTTAAAAACTTCTGTGCAGCAAAGGAAACAATCAGTAGAGTAAAAAGGCAACTTACAGAATGTGAGAAAATATTTGCCAAGCATATATCTGATAAAGGGTTAACATCCAGAATATATAAAGAACTCATACAACTCAACAAACAAACAAACAAAAAAACAAATGACCCTTTAAAATGGGGAAAGGACTTGAATAGATGTTTCTTCAAAGATGATATACAAATGGTCAACAAGCACATGAAAAGATTCTCAACATCACTAATCATCAGAGAAAGCAAGTCAAAACCACTATGAGATATCATCTCACATCCATTAGGATGGCCGCTATGAAAAAGGAAACTCACACAAACAAACAGAAAATAACAAGTGTTGGCAAGGATGTGGAAATACTGGAACGCTTGCACACTGTTGTTGGGATTGTAAAATGGTGCAGCTGCTCTAGGAAACAGTATGGAGGTTCCACAAAAGAATAAAAATAGAATTACCACATGATTCAGCAATCCCACTTCTAGGTATATATCCAAAATAATTTAAAACAGAATCTTGGGACTTCTCTGGTCGTCCAGTGGCTAAGACTCCATGCTCCCAATGCAGGGGGCCTGGGTTCCATCCCTGGTCAGGGAACTAGATCCCACATGCCACAACTAAGAGTTCACACACTGCAACTAAAGATCCTGCATGCCACAACTAAGACCTGACGCAGCCAAATAAATAAATAAGTAAATATTTTTTTAAAAAATCAACAACCCCCGCCCAGAATCTTGAAGAGCTATTTGCACACCCACATCCATTTCAGTATTATTCACAATAATCCAAATGTGGAAGCAACCTAAATGTCCACCAATAGATGAATGGATAAACAAAATATGGTATATACATACAATGGAATATTATTCCACCTTACAAAAGAAGGAAATCCTGGCATACGCTACAACACAGACCTACCTTCAGGATATTATGTTATGTAAATAAGCCAACCACAAAAACACAAATGCTGCATGATTCCACTTATATGAGTTATCTAAAGTAGTCAAATTCATAGAAACAGAAAGTAGAATGGTGCTTACCAGGGGCTGGGGGGAAGGGAAACAGGGAGTAGTTTAATCAGCATAGTTTCAGTCATGCAAGATGAAAAAGCTGTAGAGAGCTATTGTACAACAATGTGCATTTATTTGACAAGATTGTACACCTAAAAAACAACCTAAAAAAGATTGTACACCTAAAAAATAAGAGGGTAAGTTTATGTTATGTGTTTTTTACCCACACACAAACAAAAAAAAAAAACGCCTTGTCTAGGAACCTCCTCAGATGCTGCTCTGAGTAATATTCCTCAAGCAGTGTCCTCCAGCCAGGCCCCGGGAGACTTATTTTCCAAGTTTCTTCTAGAAAAGGAATGTAAAACTGAGTTTTCTGGGTACTTCAAGAGCCAGAATGATGGAAGAGAAACCATCCTGACCTCAGGGAGTCAGGCAGGGCAGTACGTGGAGGTGTATTTGCAAGTATGGACACGACAGCCTAGGGTACACACTGCTGGGGTGGGGAGGAAGCTGCCCTGAGGAGGGGCAGAGCTGGGGCCAAGAGCCACTCTACAGACTGGTGTGCGGCCTGGAAGCAGAGGAGGGTCACCAGGACAACCGGAAAAGCCCCCGCAGCAGTGGAAAGGCAATGTGAGTAGCTGGGACTCTTAGAGAGGGAGGCTTTAGTTCTGGGAATGACACTGCTAGAATGAATGGGACTCAAGAGTCCAACAAGGGCTACACACCGTTTTAAAATGCCAACACTGGTAAATTGCTTGATATTTAATCCTCAAGAGGGTCAAAGTTAATCACCATTTTTGACTCCTTTGAGACAGACCTTAAAGTTGAACCCTTTGACACTTCGTAGGTTTTCAAATTTTTAGGTCTTACTACAGGGGAAAAAAAAAGTATATATATATATATATATATATATATATATATATATATATACACACACACACACACATATATATACACACACACACATATATATATATATATATACACACACACACACATTTTTTTCTGTAGTACATATATACATATATATTATATATAATTTTTAAACTATGGCACTATAGAAAACATGACTTAAATGCCTTCCAAAGTAGATTGGGAAAGGAGGAATATTTCATGTATACCAGATGCTCAGCCCGGCCCACCCCCTTGACTCCATGACAGGAGGGCACCCCCACCTACCACCCATGATTAGTGCTTACATCACGAGGAAGCCATATCTTGGGAAAGTCAAACTGTCCAAAGCGCTCACCGGAATAACACCACCCACACACTTCAGTCCTCACAATATGGGAAAGTGACTTTGGACAAATCAAGGAATCATACACTTGACATTTCTAGAAATTACTAGGTAATTTGCTGTTTAATCCTGTATCCGGGAAGCCTTTGAAATAGTGTCACTCTAATGCTTGAGACCCTAACTCAGTTATTCTTCAGAAGAAAAAGGGGTAAGCTAGAGAGGGGAACATGGAGTTACCAGTAAGTGCCGGAGCCCAGCATTTCCCACACTTGAGGAACATACCCCCCTTAAAGGAGAAGAAACATTGCCCAGCTCTCTGGTGTCCACTTGTTACTCAAGTAAGTACAAAACCTTAAGCTGAGGAGACTTATGCTAATACTTATGATACTGCTGTAAAAAACAAAACAAAATTACGAGTTCAAACAAAATCACAACTAAAAACCATTCAAATTAAAGTCATTAATTTTATGTGATAAATGATATTGTGTTGCTACACTGAATTCTGCCCACCTGACTACGGTGCCGACCGCAGGACGCAGGTCCTTTGAGTTCACCTTACTTCCTTCTACCAACTTCCACACCATTTTTTTTTTCTTTTTTTTTTGTACTATCATCAGGGAACAGTTCTGGTGGAGCTGCTTGCGTCACCTCTGCTGTAAACGCAAACTTGGAAGCTGAGATGACATGGCAGTACTGGATTATAAGGTAGTCATTCAAACCTTCATGAATGTTATACGATAATTCGTGTAGGTTAGCATCAAAGCTGAACATTCAAAATTAGAAGATGTCCCAGAATACATCCTTGTGTCTTAAATATTTTGACAGAAACTTCCAAAGCCTAAACCCGAGGCTCTTAACTTTTTTGTCCCACAGCTCCCTTTGGTGGTCTGGTGAAGCCTCAGAATAATGTTTTGCATAAAAAATGATAGGATTGCAAAGGAAACCAATTATATTGAAATTTGGTTATCAACATATTAAAAAATGAAAATGTGGTATTGATATATGCTTCTTCATGAATATATTATTCACAGGATCTAGTGGCAGATCTGGTAACTCATAATTTCTAGGTAGTGATAAATGTAATTGATAGTTTGTGATATCTTCAATAACTGTAAAGTGGTATTAAAAAGTGCTATAGGGCTTCCCTGGTGGCGCAGTGGTTGAGAGTCCGCCTGCTGATGCAGGGGACACGGGTTCGTGCCCCGGTCCGGGAAGATCCCACATGCTGCGGAGCGGCTGGGCCCGTGAGCCATGGCCGCTGGGCCTGTGTGTCCGGAGCCTGTGCTCCGCAACGGGAGAGGTCACAACAGTGAGAGGCCCACGTACAGCACACACACACACACACACACACACACACACACAAAAGTGCTATATACATTACCAAGTGTAAAATAGATAGCTAGTGGGAAGCAACTGCATAGCACAGGGAGATCAGCTCTGTGTTTTGTGACCACCTAGAGGGATGGGATAGGGAGGGTGGGAGGGAGGTGCAAGAGGGAGGAGAGATGGGGATGTATGTATATGTATAGCTGATTCACTTTGTTATACAGCAGAAACTAACACACCATTGTAAAGCAATTATACTCCAATAAAGATGTTAAAAACTAAAATAAAGTGAGACCTCTTGGAAAGTTAAAAAAAAAAGTGGTATTAAAAATATCTGTGATTTCTATAAATGACAAAGTCACCAATTTTACTAATATTTCATAAAACTATGAATGTATAATATTTTATATATCTCAGAAGAAGTTAGAGAAAATAAAGATGTAACTTTCCCTCAAGTTCTTGAATTCTGTCCACAGACCTCTAAGGGGTCCCAAGAACCCAGACAAGGACCCTTGCTCTAAATCTTACCGAAATAAAATGGTTAAAATTATGCACACATATTCAAGATTCACTGCAGGCTTAGATGATTAAGGAGCTGCCCAGGTACATGGATTATCCATCTCTCTCCCTTCACAGAGCAACTGGCCAGGACCCAAACCCAGCAGACCTCTGAACGTCTGTGGCACCGTACCATGAGAAGCTGGACTGTCCTGGCATGATGATGCTCTTACCTGGATCTTCTCCTTTCACCCTTTTCTCTTCAAGGATTCACTGCAGGGTGAGATGTATATCCTCCCCTTAGCTCTCACGAACTCCTCCCTGGGAGGAGCCCCACATTCTATAGTGCACTTGTGTGGCTTCCAAGACAGCAGGAAAGGCCCTAAAGAGATTCTGCTAATCTCCTATGAGGAAGGGAGTAACCACACAGAGCACAAGGACCACCTTAGTCGTTAGGCAACTGGTCGAGAGGAAGTAGGGCCAGGCGACTTCCTGAGCAGGAGACACCCAACCAGTCACGTGGTTGCCCTCTCTACACACCCTCTGGCTGGGAAGGGCTGAAATGCCCTAGGATTGCTAG
The DNA here is from genome assembly GCF_000442215.2 of Lipotes vexillifer. Taxonomy (NCBI): domain Eukaryota; kingdom Metazoa; phylum Chordata; class Mammalia; order Artiodactyla; family Lipotidae; genus Lipotes; species Lipotes vexillifer. The sequence goes on from NW_006787469.1 coordinate 2,366,166, forward strand.
GCAACAGGAAAGAATTCACTGATGATCGTACCCAGAAGACTGTTACACCCTTGGTAGTCGGTGGCATGTGGTATGTGTGTGTATGATGTGCCCCATCACTTCCCCTGGAGGTCAAGAAGGGGACAGAAAAAGTCAAATTTCTAAAACAGCTTAAAGGGGCTTCTGGGGGCTCCAGCCAGGCTATGAAGGCTAGGGTCCACCACAGTATGTTGAAGGCGCCCCTCCCCTGGGGTGTCTCTCTTCTTCCCATACTATTCTGACTTCCTGTCAAAATCTGCTCTCCATTCATGGTCAAGGTGCTAAAAGGGACTGGTAAACAATTCCATCATAAGAACCCAAGGGATAAGACTTCCCAGCTGCTCCCTGCAATGTGGAGAACGAGCACAGACTGAGAACCAAGCTCTCTGCGTCAACCCCGGCTCAGCCTCTCAGTACCTGTGTCGTGACAGCCCTCTCTGAGCCTCAGCCTCCATTTCTGTAAAATGGGGCAGTAAAATCCGTCAGAGAGTCACTAGGAGCATCAAGCATGCAGGCCAACCTGAATCTAACCAGGAGGAGACCATCCGAAAATCCAAATTGAGGGACATTCTGCAAACGACTGATTCGAATGCTTCAAAATGTCAATGGCATGAAAGACCAAAGAGGGGGCAAAAAGGTGGGAGACTGTTTTCGATGAAAGCAGACTAAGAAGTCATGACAACTAAACACAGAGCATGATCCTTGATTTGGTTCAAAAAAGAAAAAGTCAAAAGACATTATCCAGACAATTGGGAAAATTTGAATATGGATTTAATACTGTTGTATTAATGTAAAACGGCTTAGGTTTGATTGTGGTATTGGGTTACAGAGCAGAATGCCCTTTTCCTTAGGAGATACATGCTGAAATATTTTGAGAGTGAAGTATTATGATGTCTGTAGTCTATCCTGAAATGATTCAGCAAAACTTATATACACAGAGAGATAAAGTAAATGTGGCAAAATGTGAAATGGTGAATCTAGGTCTATGGGTGCTAACTGTACTACTTTTTACAACTTTCATGTAGGTTTGAACATTTTCAAAATAAAAGATAGGAGAAGAGGTATACAGACATCTCTTCACAGAGGGCCTGGCACAAGGAAATAGTTAATCAACTATGATTGTTTGACCTTTGCATCTACAAAGGGATGATTTCATAAACCAAAAGAATGACTATAGAAAATGGAATGACAGGCTCTGGCACGGGATGGTGGCAGGACTCCGTGTGCTGGGGCCTTCCTGCTCTGCCTGCCCCTCAAGGGGTGATGACAGTGTCCCTGACACAGAGCGAGAGCTCCTCCTCTCACCTCTGGGAGGTGGACATCCTGGCTGGCCCAGCCCAGGCCATCGGCCGTGTTCACAGCCTGGCCTTGAGACTTCTCTGTGGAAGGTAAGAGATTAGAGCTGGAAAGGACACTTTTAATCCCAGGCTTGATGGCTGCAGCCTCCCAGGTGAGGAACTTGGAGAGCAGATGGTACCTTTGTGAGAATGAGAAAGAGGTGCTCCTTCCTCTGGGAGACCCAGCCCGTGTCCAGGCACTGGCCATCCAGTCGCACAGAGCAGCCCTGATTAATCCCGTGTATGTAATATTAGCTTCCATTAATTGAATGCCAGCCATGTTCTGTGACTTATTTTGAAACCTCACAACTCTTCAAGACAGATGTTATTTTGCTCATTTCAATTGTGGGGGAAAAGGCTCAGAGGCTTGTTCGCTTGGCCCAGCTAGTAAGTGTCTGAGCAAGAGAGCAAGCATCTGAATCTAGGACTACTGAGCTCTCATCCCACTGCCGCTCTCCAGCCTTCTGGAGAGTTTTATGCCATGTCGAACTCCGTTCCTCGTGTGGTCTGCAAGTCCCCATAACTCCACAAAGTAGAGAAGGTAACAAGTGAGGAAACTGAGAGAGAGAGGACTTGCTCCAGATCATCAGAGGCATGTGGCACAGTCTGGAATGTAGGAATCGGGTCACTCTGTGTCCTTAAGGGACTCCCTCGCAAATAACCATTGGAGGCTGTGACCCACCTCCTCCGGAAGCCTGAATGGGTTAGGAACAAATGAACACGGCCCCCTTTCACCTCTGCTTTAGGGAAGCCATTTGACTATTGAAAGTTCCTCCCTTTGGGGAATTCACATGGTCACACTTTGACTCCCAGGCTCCTTTCTTGGTTTTACTTTTCATGACGTCTGTCTCTCACCTATGTTCCTGCCAGCCTGCATGGCACCCCTTCCCTCCTATATCTCAGCAAGCCCAGGACCCAGCCCTGCCTCAGCTGCTTCCTCCATCTCCCAAACCTGTGCTATTGTTTCCTTAGTGGAACGTCTCTCCTTCCTTCCAGGCTTCTCCTTTTACGAAGCAATATGCTAACCACCAGATAGATGTTCACTGTGATTCTTGATTTCTCTTCCTACAGAAGTTCTTCTTCCTCTATTCCCCTTGCTGCCCATCTATCCATCCATGTGCTTCCTCATCCATCCACCCACCCATCCATCCATCCAACTACTTATCCATTTAGCCATTCATCCTCCCATTCATGTATGTACACACACACACACTTACTCACACATCTATCCATCCATCCATTCATACATCCATGTATTCATCCATCTAATCATCTGACTTTCCACTTATTCGACCTTTATTGAGCACCTACTATGTGCTACAAATACAAAGAGAAACAAAGTCTGGCCCTTGTCTTTGGAAAACTCCCAGCCTATAGGGCAGGGGTAGACAAGTATCACCATGGGTTGAAAGCTCTCCTAGAAGTATGTATTAGGGACAATGGGATTTCAGAGGAGGAAGGGGCTAACTGGCCAGTGGCTGAGAAAAGCCTCAGGGAGGGCCAGGCATCTGAGCTGTGACTCTGAGTCCCCTTCTTTGTTCTGTTCCTCCTCTGTGCCCATCATTCCCCCAGTCCTCCATCTATTCATTTTGTTATCTGTATGTGCTTGGGCTGAGGGCAGTCTCAGTGGATAAAAATCGAAGACTCCTCCCCCAAAGTTGCACAGGTGCTGGCTTTTCCCTCCTGGCTTTCCTGCTTTAGTTAGGCCAGTCTTCTGTTTCATCTGTCAGAGCAGGTCTCTTTTTATCGCTGGACACTTGCACCCAGGCAGCAGGAGACCAACCCCCCCAACCTTCCAGAGGATGAGCCTGCCACTGAATCCAGCAGTTTCTGTAGAAGAGGCTCATTATAGCTCCTCTCACTGGGAGGCAGGCAGGGGTGTGTGTGTGTGAGGGAGGCATGCCTGGACTTCCAGGGATCAGCTGGCACCCAGTTTGGCTTAGCTCCTCAACCGGAAAGCCTTGCCCCATTCCCCCCACCCCTGCCTGGCCAAACCCACTGTTCTTGGGCCTTCCTCCACGGAGCCTGTGGCCCTCAGCAGCACTCAGGGGCCAGCCTGGACCCCAGCTCCCATGGACTCCTCTGTTCTGATGGCCCCTCTGGTCACAGTGCCTGGACTCTTGGGACTCTACTGGGGCTCTGGTGGGGGTTTCAGGGGCAGCTCAACTCGCCAGGGCTGCAGATGGAGAAATGATCCAGTGGATACTTGATGACTTCCTGCCCTCTGGGCTGCTGTGAGATTGAAACCTGGCTCCCTCTATCTGCAAACAGTCACTGAAGTAGTGGCCCAGCAGGTCTGGGGGCACTGCAGGGCCAGTGATAGGAGTAATACAACAGATTCCTCCTTCCTGCGCTCCTCAAGCCCCTCATGTTTTTCTGTCCCCTAAGCCCCACCCAAAGGCTGAGGCTGGCAAAGCTTTCCTGCTGGAGGACTGAGGGGCAGAAGAAGACCTGGCGTGACCTTGGTTCTCCTTATCTCCTCACAGTGGCACAATCAGGACTAATGCTGTGATTCTCTTTGTTTCTGTGGGGACTCCTGTGCAGAGGGGTCCAGGACCAGGCAGTATGAGGAGCTCAGCATGGGGATTCTGCAGAACACCTGGTGCTCCTGGGCATGAAGATCCCTAGAAGCTCCCTTTAGGGGAATTTTGCTTCCCTCTCAGGCTGCCCCTGGCATTTAAGTCCAGCTGGGTGATAATGTTGGGAGGAAGCCTAGATTGTATCCCCTGGGAAGTCTGGGGCTCCAGCAGCCAGACTCAATTTTGGGGTGGATCTGCTCTCAGCTGAAAGGATGTGAGCCTACGAGAGATGGGAACTAAGCTAAGGTGATCACCAATATCCACCCAATTAATGACAGTGACACAAACCAAAGATAATCAAAACCTGCAGTGAGTTGGTAAACTGCAAAGAAAACATCCTGAAAATCACAGTATGGGCATTTGGGCATGATGATGGCACATGTCTTCCAAAGCCCAAAAAAAGAGCAGGGTCAGCAGTCCTGCTATAAAGCCAAGGAACGGCCACCGGGAAGAGTTTAGTTCAAGATCCCCCAGACATCTAGAGGCTCTTGCTAGGCCAACAGCTGTTTTCTGTTTGTTGAAAAGGTCGTTACGTCAACAGAACCTATGGGACCAGTGCCTGTAAGCTGGAGTAGCCAAATTGGGTCTGTGAGGCAGCCGGGGAGGTGCCCTGCTCACATCTCCTTTCAAGAGAACCTGCTGTGAGAACTGTAATTGGTGGATAGTCCCCAGCCGTTGCACCTTTCAGTCTGCTTCAATGTTCATGTCCCCCCATTTCTGCCCAGTGGAGGACTCCTCCAATAGGCAACCTTTGCCACTAGCCTTGCTGAGATTTTTAGAGCTGCACTGTAATCTGAGACTCTTCCCACCCAATTCTTCCTTCCCGCTCTCCTTTCACAAGTGTCAGGAGACACTTCCCGCCTATTCCTGCTCCCTTCCCCCTTTATCCTTCACAGCTGTTTTCTCCTATAAATCTCTTTTATTTTATTTTATTTTTGGCTGCGTTGGGTCTTCGTTGCAGTCTTAACCACTGCGCCACCAGGGAAGCCCCTCTCCTATAAATCTCTTGCACGTCTAATTCTGCCTTGGCATCTGCTTCTTGGAAGACCGGACTGAACATCTACTATATTCATGGTCTAGGGCTTCCCTGGTGGCACAGTGGTCGAGAATCCGCCTGCCAATGCAGGGGACACGGGTTTGATCCCTGGTCCAGGAAGATCCCACATGCCGCGGAGCAACTAAGCCCGTGAGCCACAACTACTGAGCCCGCGTGCCACAACTACTGAAGCCCGCGCACCTAGAGCCCGTGCTCCACAACGAGAGAAACCACCGCAATAAGAACCCCGCGCACTATAATGAAGACTGGTCCCCACTCGCTGCAACTAGAGAAAGCCCATGCACAGCTACAAAGACCCAACACAGCCAAAAATTAATTAATTAATTAATTAAATAAATTTTTTAAAAAAGAAACAGAAATACTATATTCATGGTCTGGATCTACTGGAAAGTAGATTCTCAGGGTGGGCAAATCTGGGGAATTTTATAATAGCTGGAGAGGTCTGTGGAGTGTTGGGAGAAGGTTAGATAAGGACGCCAAAATTAGAGAAAATGAACACAATGCTTATCAGCAAACGCGATGAGCTGGATACTTCGTGATGCATTCGACGGAGCTGGATTTTCATCTCAACGCCACCACCGCTTGGGACAAGTCATTTAGGATTAGTTTCTTCATCTAGAAAATGGGAATACTTTTGCTTACCTTGCTGGGTTGTTGTAAGAAGGAAGAGGATGATGCATGTAAAGTACTCCACAGCACGGCTGGCACAGGTGCTCTCAATTCAGAGTGTACCTATGTTAATTCTTATTTCCCTTTAGGAAGAGAAAGAAGGTCTTTCCTCTTGTTTGAAGCCAGGCAGGGACTGGTTCGATAAATAAAAGCACTGGATCCATCCTGGGAGGGGGCCCGCAGGCTTGGTCCCCTTTCAGCCTCTGGGAAAGGTGAGGGCTCTGTATTTGCCCAGAGGGCAGGTCAGCGACTCCATTTGGACCTTGTTGCTTCCTGCAGAGGGTCCGTGCGGTGGGTGTGGGACAGAGGTGGGGGGGGAAGAGGAGGGAAAAGGACCTTAGAATCTAAGGGGAGGTGGTCTCTGAGCGGTAGCTTCAGACGCCACGAAAGATGGACCAGAAGTGGAGCCTGGAGGTGGAGTCAGGACCCAGACCTGGAGGGCCGGGCCCCTCTGGGCTCCTCCCCTCTCCTTGTTCATCACCCTCAGCTGAGAGAAGTTAAGCTACTAGCCTCATGCCCCTTGCCCAGGAGGACTCAGTTGTCTGGGGACTTCTTCAGAGTCACCAGGCAGTGGCATAGGGCTTGGCTCCTGGGGATGAGGGCAGACCTAGTGAAAGGGAGAATCCCAAGAAGAAACAGCCCTGGCGTCTAGTCCCGAGAATGCCCTTGCCCCGCTCCTGGTGACCCAGAGGCTGTCACACACCCCCAGCTCTGGCCCGGGTGCCCAGTGTAAGGCAAGCCCCACTAGGGCTAGCTGGACCCGCACAACTCTCTGCCACCTCCGTGGCAGCTTCTTTTAAGAAGCCCATTTTCCTGAAAGGAAAGGTAGATGACAAATTAAGTTCCTCAGGGGCTGATTGGAGGGAGAAGGGCGGTAGGTTGCCGTTCCCCTCAGGAGGCCCTCCCCCTCTTACCTCAGACCTTCCTCCCCACACCACAGCTGTCTGGCTCTGGCTGTCAGGATGCTCTGTGGCCTGGCACCCTTTTCCACCTGGCAGAGAGTAGCCAAGAAGCTACCACATCAAGCACTTCATCTGTCTCCCACTCCTCCAGGGCAGGGAGTGGTAAATGTCAGCTGAGCTGAACTGGGTTTTCTGCAAATAAAGGAATGAAAGAACTGCAGAGGGAGAATGTGTGCAAACACCCCTAAATCCACCCCCATTCACCCTTCTCACCCTTCATCTTCCTTGACCTTCCCATCCCCTCTTCTCTCTCCCCCCACCTTCCATAATATCTCCCTCTCTCTCTCTCTCTCTCTCCTCTCTCTCTTCTCTCTCTCTCTCTCTCTCTCTCTCTCTCTCTCTCTCTCTCCCTCTCTCTT
>NW_006787469.1:2373186-2399319 GCF_000442215.2 Lipotes vexillifer
CACCCCCCCCCCATCCCCATAATTTGGGAGGCACACAGACCTGGGTTGTACCTGCTCCCATAACTGGGAGGCACACAGACCTGGGTGGGACTTCGGGCAGGATACTTAACTCTCTCTGTGCCAGTTTCCACGTCTGTAAAACAGGATAACACCTGTGGAACCGGGCTGTTGTGAGGTTGAAAGGAGATGAAGCAGACACGGCAGCTGGGCTCCAGGCTGCAGGGCTTTGGGAAGGGGGACTGAGTAGCCGCTCTGGGTCCGGAGTGGCAGTTCCCAGCAAAGGAGGAGGAAGCTGGGGGCAGGGTGGGGGTGGGAGGCTCCTGAGGGGCCAGAAGCTCAGAGAAGATCTGACTGGTTAGAAGAGGAAGTGGGTCATGGGTCAGAGAAGCCCTGCCCAGAGGCAGCTCCGCTCTCCAGTGCTGGGTGGATGCAGTGTCCTGGCTTCTCCCTTGTCCCCACTGGTCTCTGAGGGATCAGGTGTTCAACTAGCATTTCAGAGAACACCTATTGATTGAGCCAGCTGCTGGGATGGGCCCTTTAACTCATTTTGTCTTCATTCTCACAGCGATCTACCTAAGATAGGCATTATTATTCCCACAATACAGAGGAGCACATGGAGGCTCCGAGAGATAGGCAGCGGGTGAGGAGTAGAGGTGGGACTTGATCGGTCCAGATGACTCCAAGCACAGTGCTGTCTGTAATGCAGCAAGATGTACACCTTGGTTCTGTTGGGTCATTGACCTCCTGCCAGCCCATTGGGCTAGGTTCTGGGAATGTCACGTGAACAGGACAGACATGGTCTCAACTTCCCACAATTCACATTCTTGGTGGGAGAGAGTGACAAGTAACTGGATAGCTACAGCAGCGCATGGTAGTTGCTATCTGAGGTGAAATCCCCAGGGCCAAATGTGAAATCCCAGGACCTGAGGGTCAGGTCCTGTACAGGGGATCAGTTAAGGCCTCCTGGTGAGTCATGGCAGAGAAACATGAGTGACTATAGGAGCCCCCTCCCCCAAATTTGGGGAATATGGTTGGTTTACTCCTCCAAAGTCAGCCCAATAGCTAGGCTAGGTATAAGTGACATTGGCAAGGAGGCTCTTTCCGCCTCCGTCCCTCACCCCCTCGGGCACCACTTGTCACCACAGCCCCAGGCCCCCGAAGTACAGCAGTTCCCACCGGGGATGTATGAAACAGGACTAACTGAGAAAAGCCAGCTCTGACCTTGAATCCCATGGGCATGGCTGGCACAGCCTCCTATTCTCCCTCCCCTGGTGGGTCTGGGATCCCTGGAGAGCAGTGGGGAACGGGTCACACTGAGGCCTGTCCTCTATTACCCTGACCGTATTCCTCCCACATTGCCCACAACTTCCTCTGAATCTAAGTCAGCAAAAGACCGCCCCTCACTCAACCTCCTTGCCTTCCCTTATAATTCTCAGTGCCAGGAATAACCTCCCCTTGTCCACACAACGATCCTCCTTTTCATCTGAGGGCCTCCTCAGTCAAGAAGTATCCCTGCCTAAGAGGAGGAATATCTCTTACTTAGCTTCAGGGAATAATCGTATAGATGTGCTCTAGACCTGGAGCCATTCCTAACGGGGCTTGCCCTTTGGTGGCATCCCAGAAGCTGAGTCAGTGATCCGATATGGCTTATGGGAAGCTCCCAAAGGCTCCATGGTATGACGATGGCCCACTGCACTAGCCCTAGCAAGTTACAGCTTGTCTTACCTTCTCTACCTTCAAGCTCCCTCTCCTGACCTGGGGAAAGAGACATCAGGGGGTCTTGGTGGACACACAGGAGCTCAAAGGGAGAATCAGAGATGTTGACTTTGTATACAAAATGGCTTTATTAAAAATTCAGCTATTAGGAAAACAAAGCCTTCTCAAAGGTTCTATCAAAAAGTACAAATTTTAAATAAATGCATCAGAAAAGTGGCAGCCAGATACACAGGCCACAGTCACAATCCTGGGGGATGGGAGAGAGTGCCCAGAGTCCCAAGAAGAGGCTGGGCACAGGGGTCTTTGGATGCTGCAGGGTCAGGTCCTGGAAGGGCCCTTTCAGTTTTCCTTTCCTTGGAAAAAAGGGAAAGAACCCGGCAAGTGTAGGAAATTCTAAGTCTGAAGCGGAAAGATACAAAAGTCATTTATAAGGCACGACTGCTGACTCCAGCCCTGAGGCAAATGGAGTGGATGAACAGGTGATCAGAGCCACAGGGCCCCCGGCTGTGGTCATCTCCTGATTGGTGCCTGCTCTGGGTTTGGCTACAGGTTAAGTTAAGGTGGCTCAAGTGGACTGCACAATCCCAGCAGGCAGGGCCGTGGAGCCAGTCTTGAGAAGAGATGTGTTGCTACACTAGCAAACTGGTATCTAGCCCTGCCAGGGCAAGAAGGATCACACTGGCTCCCAAGAAATCCCCCTATGGAGAGCACCAGGCCATCTGTCCAACCCTGGCCTCTGAACCACTGTGTGCACCCACCCTGGACAAGGAACTTCCAAGGGCAATTCTTTCCACCTAGGCATCCGGAGAAGCCCCAGGCCCCAGAGCCAGGGTTTCTCTGTATGGCAACACAGAAGGTGGCATTGTCAAAACCAGTCCCCAACAACTGCTGGCCCACACCCATGGTCACTTATGACAGGCCTCCCTGGTGACGTTAGGCAGTGGGTAGGCAAAGAGGGAGAAGTCGAGGATATACTTAGGCAGCACGTCCTGCAGCAGGGCCCGTGGGGCACTGCACAGGTGGTAGTGCAGGCTTTCGGGGCTGGCCGGCCGGTACCAGGCCTGGCGAGCTGGGAATCGGACATGGGGCGGTGCCCGCACCCACTCCAGCACCTGGTTGGCATCTGCCTCCAGTCTCTCATAGGAGCCCACAAAGTCGTAGTGCACGGCACAAGGCTGGCACAGGTAGTACACGGGCATCCAATGCTCGTTCATGCGCTCAGGGTCCTCATCCACCAGGTATCTCAGGAACTCGGGGAAGGTGACATCGTCCCCCGCAGGGCTGGGCCCCGCTCCAGCCCTGTACCGCCTCACTATGTCAGCCCCATAGCGCTGCTGGTACTCTCGGATCTCGCCAAACTTGTTGCGGTAAGCAGAGAGAAGGCGTTCCAAGGGGTCCCGCACGAACAGGAACTTGAAGTAGTGCTGCAAGCGGTAGCGAATCTCATCAGGCCTTAGGTCTGCCAGGAACACCAGGTCGCTGCGGTGGTCCATCTTCAGGCGGACGTCCACGTTGTCCAGGACGCCCGCCAGCACCTTCAGCACCCGCTTCCAGTTCGAGCAGGCCACCTTGGGCACGTAGCAGTAGAGGAAGCGGTAGCGGTCATTCACAAGGATGTGGCGCAGCAGGGTGCGCCGCTGCCCCACCGGCAAGTCCCAGGGGTCCCGGGGCATGCCTGGTTGTCCGCACACTGCTCGCAAGGTCCGGTTACGGACGTCCTGCCTCACCTGTAAGTCGGAGTCCCCCGCATCCAGGGACAGCCTCCCAGGCCTGGGGGCCGTCCCACGCCAGACCGCGTCCTCGCGGTTGGGAGGGTGCAGGGGAAGGGGCTTCATCTCGGCCAGGATGCCACGCTCGATCATGAGCAGCAGCCCGCTGGAGGCCACGATAACCGCGAACATCAGCATGGACGGCAGCAGCAGGGGCGGCCCGCCCAGCCCGGCCCGGGCCCTGCCCAGTGGGGCCCGCCTCAGCGCCCGGCCCAGGGGCTCGGCGCCATTTGGGGCCGCCAGCGGGGTCAGCGGGCGGGGGAACATCGTGCTCCCGGGGCGGGGGCCTGCGCGGGCCCGGCCGATCCGAGGGCTGCCCGGGAGGCGGGCTCGGGCTGGGGGCGGGCCCGAGGGCTTGGGCCCGCGGAGCCGGGATGTGGTAGGGGAACGGAGCGCTGGCGGGAGGCCCCGGCGCGCGCGGGGGTAGCCGACTCCCGGGCTGCGGCGCCGGAGCGGGCGGCGGGCAGCGGTGGGGCGCGGCGAGGGACCTGGGCCGGATGTCCCGCCCGGCCGCTCTCCGCCCCCGGCCCCGCCGTGACACAGGCGCGGGGGCGGGCCCAGGCCGGGGGCGTGGAGAGGGGCGGGCGCCCCTGCAGCGAGGGGCTGGGAGGGCGCGTGCGGACCCCCACCCTGGAGAGGGCGCCTGAGCCAGGGCCGTCCTGGTCCTCTGCGCTTCGGGTTCAAAAGCTGCCGAGGCCCCGAAGGCAGGAAAGACCCAGGCCGCGGTTCCCTCTCCCGCGCAGCGCGTGCCCTCAGAGAGCTGGAAGGAGAGAACCTGCACGCAACGCCCTGCTGCCCACTCTGGCCCGGCCGAGCCCTTACTCCAACAGCGGGTCTGGAGGCAAGGGGCTTACGCAGTGCCCTCCACCGACTCCCAAATTTGAGTCCCAAATTTCTGGAGGTCTTAATTGCTGGAAGCAGAGTCCCCAGTGTGCTCCCCCTACCCGCCGTGTCCTGGCCACTCCAATAAAGAGGCACTAGACGGTCAGGCACTGACAATGGCTCAGCTCTATGGTGACCCTTAGATTTAAGACAGTACCTAGTGGTTACAGTGTTTATCCACTGGGGAATGCTGAAATGTCTGGAAATGGAATCTTCTCTCCTCTGTCTTCCCTCTTCCAGGCCTGAAGAGGTGGGACACTCTGGTGAGGGGCCAGTGACAAGTTGCTGCCTCGTGACCACTGGTGTGGTCAGCACGCATTTTGAAGGGTGAGGAGCTGGGGGCACAGAGCAGCAGACTCCTTGCCTGGAGTCAGACGTGCTCAGGGGCACCGGGCTGGCCACGTGGACTAGAGACAGACGTGGGGAATGCCTCGGAAGTCAGTAGCCAGCCTTTACTGATCTGAACTGGGCACCTAGCTAAGTGTCCAGACTTAGATGTGGGGAGCCCGTGAGGCTATGAAACAGTGTCCACATTATTGAGGCAGGTGTCATCTGTTGTATTCATTACCTTCTTTAGTGGTCACAGTCACCCGGGGTGGTAGGTACTATGCGCATCCCCGCGGCACAGCTGAGGAAACAGGCTCAGGGAAGCTGAGACTCTGTGTGAGTTGGTCTGATTCTAAATCCTAAATTCCTAATCACGATCCTTCAGAGATGAATGGAGCACAAACACAGAGGGAGAAAGCAGCTGACCCCAGAACACACTGTACTGAGGGGGTGATGGAACAGAAGATGCCACAGGCTTTGAGTTTAGTGAGAATGCAGTTACCACCGAGAGGAATTCAGAGGATGAGGACTCCTGAAGGATGAGATGAAGCTAAAAGACTCACGCATGGCCCGCCCAATCCTAGCAGTGTGAGCACAGCAGATGCGCAAGGGGAAAGAATGGGAAACCTGGTGGCCTTCCAGCTCCTCAGGACAGGCTCCCTACTCTGTCTGAATGTTGGGGTGCATCTCAGGATGCACCATTCACTGATTCAGAAGTCTGCATCAGGGTTTAGCCCTCACCAACTGCTCCTTGCTTCCAGTAGCAATGAAGGTAGATTTCTGGTCATGGGATTATTTCTGAAATCTTTTTTCTTTTCTTTTAAACGGCAAATACGTCTTCTATATTAGGAGAGGAAAAAACAGCTTTGAGAAAGTTTTTGGTAACTGCGTCACATGTGCTCATTTCTCTGAGCAGTTGTCTGTATTAGCAGTCACAGTGAGGCAGTCTGAATACAGGAATGGCCACTTACTCTGGGGGAGTCCTTAGACAAAGTACTTGTCTCCACACCAGTTTCTCGTCTGTAAAATAATGGGATACTGCCCATCTCATGGGACTCTTGTGGACAGCACACTGATGGCAGTGCTGCAGTTATGTCCATGATGGTGCCTGTGCCACTAACAAGCTCTATGGAAGTGCAGCTGCCCAGATGTCCTTACAAAATGCAGGAGCGGGTTGGGCAGCATATCTGCCTCCTAGGAACCCCGAGAGCCTTAGGTCCACCCCACCTTGAACACAGTCAACACTGAGGCTTTGGGGCTAGGGCTAGGTTGACTGAACCAAGCGTCCAGGCAGTCTGAGCCCTTGGCCTCATGATGCAGCCTTCAGTTCCTCAGCAAGGAGTGCCAGTTGCAAGACACCAAGGCCCTCGAACAGTTTCTGCTGGCCAGTTCTCCAGGGGCATGATCCAAGGTGAAGAGGCGGTATCTTCAACGCGCAACCACTTGGAGACCAGTTCCCAAGGACTTCACTCAGCCCACCACGATGTGAAGAAGTCACCTCCAAGTTCCCATTCCCTCTGTCTCCTCTCCTCCCGCTGTTTCCCCGCACATTCCTCTGCTCTTTGCTTACTGAACTCAGTGAGCCCCTGCACTGCAGTGGTTAAGAGTGGTGAGCCCCTCTGCACCCACACACAAAAAGATGACACGACACACAGGAAATGGTCCTTTTCTAAATCAATACAATTTTTCAAATTTATTATTTTTTTTCTTAAAGAAGTACTTCTAATCTCTGTCAAAAGGGAGGTGAGGAAAGGTCCTCCCTCCCTTGTAAACACTGAAATACAGATCTGAGAAACCAGGGTCGACACACACAAAAAGTGCATTTTACAAAATATCAACTAAAATATATTTTACATGAATTATGCTTCCATTGAAATTCTACCAGCTGCATTTTCAGGTTCGAAAAAATATTTCCACATCTAAGAGATTTCAAAAGCATTTAAGTTGTGGGCAGTGGACCCTACCTCCTGGGAGACGAGGGGCCTGATCTCCTGCTGGGTGAGGCTGGGCTCCCTGGCAGCAAGGGCCCAGCGCCCTGGGAAAGAGCAGGCTCCAAGGCTGGGTCTCCAGAGCCACCACAGCCCCACCCCATGGCCACTCTGCCAATCTCTCTTACTGCCCCGCCCTCCTGGACTGATGATGCCTTCCTCCAAACAGCTTATTCAATACAAGGGGACCCAAGTTCCTTCCCTTCAGGTTTGGGGTTGGGCACCCAAGTTCCTTCCCTTCAGGTTTGGGGTTGGGCTTCCCATGTGTAAATTCACCTCTGAATGGTCCAGGCCTCACCCAAGCCCAGTGACCAATCAGGAGCAGCCATCTGCTCAGGGACAGCACAGGGCTGGGGGATCGCTGGGAGTGCCCTCAGGATTCACTTCCACCTCCCACCCAACTGTCCTCACCCAGTGCCACCTCCTCAGCCTGCAGGGTCTGTCTGCCCCTCCCTAGGGGAGGGGGACCCAGTGCGGCCCTCCTTGGCTCCTGTCCCCAGGGTTGTGGCCTGTGGAATCACTCACAAGCATGTGCCCAGCGCTGGGCCCAAGCCACACTCCCTCTCCCCACCAGGCTCCTCTTTGGTACAAATAGGAAAGAACCAGACTGCTCCAGCCGCCACACAGAGTGCCCCAGGGCCAGGGCCAAGTTCTGGCAAGGATAGCAGGGGGCTGAGTCTCCTAATCTACTCTGGGGAGCAGAATGAGGTGAGAACAGGGCCCCTGGGCAACAGGAACAAACCGAAAATGCAGGTCCTTAGCTCCTAGAGTGAGTGGCTGCAGCTCAGCAGGTCTGTGGACTGATACAGTGTTGATTCTCGCTGGGATGTAAATTAGTGCAATCTACAAAAGACTAGGGTAAGAGGTGGCAGGGCAAGGGGAGCCACAGCACTCCTTTGGTTTGATTTCAGGTGGGTGTGGCTTGAAAAGTCATGTGTGAAGTTCTGCAAGAGGTTTCCTAAACCTCTAAGTGTAAGGCAAGAGGAAAAGTCTTCAATAAATCAGGTAGCAATTTTCCTTGCCCCCTGCCCCACCCCCTCCCAGCTCCCTTCTGCTCTCCCAGACATGACAAACCCCATGTTGATCAGTTAATTTCTGGGAGGCCAGACCTGCTGGGTGGCCTTCACCAGGAGGTGGACAGGAAGCTGACTCCCACAAGGGGGCCACACCCATGACTGTGTGGGCTGGTAACTTGTCCCAGCACCAGGGGCTACTGCAGGGGCAAAGGAGGAATGCCAGAGAAAGGCCCCAAGTCCAGGAAGAGAAAGTCAATGGTCTGGGAGCCAGACTTTGGCTCCCTAGGCCTCAAAGGAATGAGCTCGGAGCTGTGCTAGAATCTGGGAGAGCCTGGTCCCAGGCTAATGGGGAAGCAGTGGGTCACAGTGGGTGAGGTAAAGCTGGCTCCCACTCCCCCATGAAGGGCCCAGGGGAGGATAAAGAAGGGCCTGGTTCCTGGAGGACCTTCCCCCAATCCCCCCAGGGGCCATGCCCCTGAAGCTTGGCCCAGCCTCAGGGAAGACTGCTTCTTCAGGAGCCTCTGCCCAGGGGACCACAGAGAGGCGCCCTGGGCCAAGCTGAGGGCTCTGATGCTTTTCTTATACCCTGGCCTCCCCTTCCCTCCCATGGGGCCCAAATCCATAGGGGCCCCTGCCCTCCCCCCACAAGAGAACCACAGGCCAGCCACCTCAGGCTCCTGTGGCCCCTTAACCAAGTGCTGTGCTTCAAGCAGTGCCCCCTGCCCTGAGCCCCACTTGCCCGTGGGCAGCCCCAGTGTGGGTGTGAGGGGGCTACTGTGGGTTCTTGAGGATGCGGCCATGGCGGAAGTCATAGACATGGCGGCAAAGAAACACCAGCTCAGGGTCCGTGTCCTCGGGCACTGTGCGGTGTGGCGGGGTGGAGTAGTCCGCAGAGGGGGGCACCAGTGCTGTCTTTCGGCTGGGGAGACCCTCGCCTCGACGCTTGGCCATGGCACAGAATCTGCAGTGACACACCATTCGCTGTCTTTACCACAGCTATCTTAGCAGGAAGACCAATTCCTTCCCCACCCTGCCCAGAGGGCTGGGACACCCCCTCCCACCTCCACAAGGGCAGGTGCTGCCTCCATCCCTGTCCTGGGGCCTATGCCCTCTCTGCCAACCATCTTCTCTGTCACTGGGGAACCACACCTACCAGGGCCTCCCTCCCAATCACCTGTCAATTCTCCTTGATTTTTTCTGAGAGCAGTACTGTAACCATCCCCGCCTCTGCAACTCTGCCCCAATCACTCTGCCTCAGAGGGGGAACAATTTTTCTTTTTTTCTTTTTTTCCATAAAAATTACATGATGGAAGCAGACTGTGGGAAGAAAGTTCTAGGAGGTCAGGCCCAGTGAGTCAGATCCCCTTGGGGATCACAGGCAGCCCCCAAATAGCCCTGGGAAGTCTGAGGGGAGAGGCTAGCCAGAGGTACAGGGCACCACCCACCTGCAATACTCAGCAAAGGTCAGCACGTAGCACTTCTCTTCAATGCAGGCCACGCTATTCTGGTCCTGATGTCTCGATGCAAAGACTTCATTCTGCAAAGGCTCAAGGGGAGGGAGGAGGAGGTTGGCTACCAGGGTGGGAAGCACCTAGCTCCAGAAGCAAGGCAGACATTAACCACTCTGCTGGGACTCCTGACCTGAGGCAGACACTCCAGCTAGTGCCCAGGAAACTAGGGAGCTTCCCTGGAATTTCAGCCTAACTGCTCCTCATCTAGCAGCCCAAGGCATTCCTCCCAGGTCCTGTCCTACTCAGGAGCAGCCAAGTGCCTGCTCCAGCCTCCGACTGACATCAGCCTCCCGACCCCCCCAGCCCAGGGGAGGAGAGGGGAATTGGTGTGCACTCTCCTACGGCGAGGGGAAAAAAAGTAAAAGGGGGCCCAGACCCGGGGTGGAGCAACCCACACACAGCTTGGCAGATACCAAGGGGTGTCAGTAGAGTCTTTTCTCCCCTCCCTCTCCTGCTGCAGACAGTAAAGGTGTGCAGCTCCACCTCCCCTTTCCTGTCGCCAGGAAGACACAACTACTTGCTCCCATTCTGGCACCCCTGCTCTTGGGGGCTCCCTTTCTGCCCCACCTTTCAAGACAAAGGTTACTATTCCCTTCAAAACATGAATTGGGGCAGTGTTGGGAAAAGAGGCTAAAACTCAGGCCTTTCCCCAGGTTCTCTGGTGTCCAAGGTAATGAGTACAGGGACTTGAATGCCCAGGCTGCCCCCCCCCCCCGTACCACATTCTCAGTGCCCCAGCCTCTCCCCCACCAGGCAGCTCACCTCGTGCATGCTGGGACTGCGGCCTCCCTGTAAGTGCTCTGGTCTGTAATACCACAAGAGGCTCATCATCAGCTCTCCTAGGGGGGAAAGAGAAGCAATCAGGGCTTGAGCTGGCAGCTCCAGAGTTACTTAGATAGGCAGGCGGGCTGGCCACCTGCCCTGGAGGCTCATCCAACTTCAAAGCCTAGGACAATTCTGCAGGCTCCGGCCACCCCTATCCCCTGCCCTGGGCCAAGTCTGGCAATTCAGTGGCCTAGAATGCTGTTAGGCATGGAGGGAGGAGGAGGAAAAGGCATTGACAGGTGAGGCAGGGTGACAGGCGCCCAGGCCCCGATGGCTGGAAAGGTTAATGAGCTGATCCAACCCAAGCACAAGGCCGTCTGCAGCCCTGAGCACCAGACAGACGGTGGCTTAGTGGAAGGCAGACTCTGCCAAGGACACAGGACACTAGTGCCAGGTCGAACTCTAGACAAGGGGTACCTGATTCCGGGTTCTCCCAGAGGGCAGAGATCTTGGCCACATAAGGTGTGGACGTCTTTCGAGGGCCTGACTTGAGCAGGACAGTGTCCCGGACTCGGATCGTCTCTCCATGCCGCTCCACCGCCTGGTAGCTCTTTCGGATGGCTGGTTCCGGTTCATCCTGAGCAACAAACCAATGACACAAACAAGGCTTGTGGGGCTGCACTCAGCATGCGGAGGGAGTGACATCCTCTCTGTGCTCTCCTCAGGGCAGTCAAACCGCTGAGGATGGGAGACCGCCAAACTGGTTTGCACTCTGGCCCCTTCTCCCTGAGCCTGGCTTTCAGGGGCAGGAAAGGGAATCCTCCTCACCGTTGGAGAAAGGAAGAGAAATGGGAACAGGGGTAAGAAAGTGGCTCGAAACTTCTGGGCCTGCACCCTGACCACCACACCCACGACAGCCGGCTCTCGTGCTCCAAGCCCCCAGCACCGGGTAGGTCCTCAAGATTCCTAATGGGCAGTCTGGGTTTGACTCTTAAACCACCATGGTATAAGCAGCAAAGCCTTATCACAGGCAAATGACTTAATCTACTGCTAAGCCTGTTTCCTCGTCTGTGAAATGAGGGTAGTTCTAGGACCACGGGGTGTGTGTGTACCTCACGGGGCAGCGGTGATGATGAAAGCGGATAATGCATGTAAAGTGCTTAGTTCGGTTCTGGCACTTAAGACGTGCTCAATACATTTCAGTCTACATTCTTTTCATTATCCCAGATGTTCCTGTATCACCAATTTTCTCTGCCTATCCCAATTTCCCCTATACATACTTATCCAAAAAGCCTCCAGGGAAGTCCTCCACTTTATAATCCAGGATGAGAGATGAAGACACTTCAGGAGGCTTCCCTAAGAGTCGGTGACAGAGATGGCAGCCACCAGCTGTGAGTGACTGTGCATTCCGTGACTCCCCAAGGCACAGGGCACAGCATCAGTACGGGTTGGGGGAGCAGGCCGGGCCAGTGTGATCAGTTCCTGGGGTACAACTGAGCTGGAACCCCTCGTCACTTCTCAGAGTGGCTAGAGCCAGGGGTTCTTGGGACCCAACTCACTGCAGGTCCTATGTCCCTAACCGCCACCCTCCCTTCTCCCCATCAGCTGAGAGCTGGCACTCACCAAGACATAGACGGCTTTCTCACAGGCAGCCCCAACGGGCACCCAGCCGTTAGTGCGGCGGCGGCGGCGGCGGCGGGGGCGTGGGCGCTGGACGCGAGGCTGCTTGGGGTGGCTGGGCCTGCGGGCAGCCTTGCTCCGCGCAGTGTGCCTACAGCTAGAGCCCGTGCGCAGACCTGACTTGGAGCCACTAGGAGGCTTGGCGCTCTGAGGGCACGCGCGAGCTACCGTCTGGGGCTCCGAGGTGGGTGTCTGAAGATGGGGGACAGGCTCTGCTGCAGGTGGCACGCTGGGCACAGGGCATCCCAAGAGGGGGTGGGCAGGTGAGGCAGGGTGGCCGGCTTCCGGGAGAGGAAATTCCAGCTGGCCCAGGGACCTGCAGCCTTCTGGGAAAAGGAGAGAGGGAGGTCAGGTCAGGTAAGGATAAGCAGGGAACCCCCGGCCCCTCTGCTTTCAGAGCCTGCTTCTTTTAATTCTAAGCATGAATCCAAAGGCCACTGAGGTGGCAGGTGGGGTCAGAGGCTGTTAAGGGAGATGATCAGTGACTGGCCAAGGGTTTTTCTTGACCTTGGAGACTGGCCCACAGACATCTCCATCTCTTCTTCTAGCCTGAGAGAAGGGGAAGTAATGGGAATGGCATCTCTAAGCTCTGACTTAATCTTCCTTTTCTAAGGTTTCCACCGTACTTAGGAGCAGGGGATCTGGAGTGAGACCAGGATACGAGTCCCAGATCTGCCACTTACCAGCTGTGTGACTTCAGGCAAGTCACTTCACCTTTCCGTGCCTTGCAACAGAAGTAGTAGTTGTGAGTATCATATAGTGTGTCCTAGGTGTTTTCCTATCAACGTATTAATTCTTCACATCCTTACAACAACCCTATGAGGTAGGTACCATTTACCCCCATTTTACAATTAAGGAAACTGAGACACAGGGTGGTTATTGGTTTGTCCCACAGTCACATGGCTGAAGAAGTGGGGAGAACATTTCAGTCTGGCTCCAGAGTCTGTGCTCAATTAACATGCCATATGGCCTCCCATATATAAAGCACTAAGAACAAGTGCCTGGCACATGGTGCTTACTGGTGTCCCAGGGCAAGGGGCTAAGGGTCTTGGGTCCCACAGTTTAAGTAACTAGACTTAGAGAGTGCTACGGAAGAAAAAGAAAAGCCTAAAAAGAAGCTTGTTCTCATTTCTTAGACCTCCAACTCATGCGAGAACCTGAAACAACCAGTCTGGCCAGAGTCAACCGGTCTATAAAGTTGTTTTATGGACTCCTTCAAGAAGGGCTGTGCAGGGGAGGGGAGAGCCCTGAGAAGGCCTGGCCCCTCACTTCACCAGCAGCAGGGCAAACCGGCTGGCTAGCATGGCTCTGGTCACCTCACTTCCACCCAGGAGCCAGGAAGGGAGCTTGGAGAGGCATGTGAGGACTCTCCTGCCAGTTTGGGGAAAGAGAGATCACTTAGGGGTGTCTCATCAACTACGGCACGAGACTCTCAGGTGTCTGGATCTTGCCAAGAAGGTAGACACCAAAGCCCAGGCCCTGATGGCAGCCTGTCTGTTCTCAGAGTGTCCCCACCCGGTCTGTACCTAGCAAGGTGATTCTAAGTCTGAGCATTACTTCTCTTTCAAGGCCTGTATGGCCAGGACGAAGCTGTCCTATTGCAGCTAGTACCACCTACGGGGCCTGGTACCCACCACCCCTCCCGTGAATGCTGAACTCGGTTGGCATGCAGATGGTCTGGGTTCCCGGAAGTAAGGAATTCTAGATTTCCTCGAGGAAGGCAGAAGGACATGGGAACAACTTGGCAAAAGTGCTAATTTCAGCATCTAACTTGCTACTCAGAGTCTAAGAATGGGCATCCCAGTGGAGAGGGAGGAGAGACACGCCCTGCCCACTTCACCACCACAAAGCTACCTAACTGCCATGCTGAGAAACCTCTATAGACAGTGGGGACGGAGCAGGGCTGCTAAGAGCTAAACACGGGCCTCTTTCCTGGGAATCTCCTAGGCTAGGGGCACAAAACTAGAGGAATCCTCCCTTCTCAAAACCCCCGACTCTCCCACGCGGTAGACAGACGCCAGTGCGCCCCACCCTCCTGGGACACTGCTTCTCAGAGACTCCCTGGTGTACCCCACCTCCAGGAAGGCATACCTGCTGCAAAAGGCATTTTGTAGGGGCAGCCGCCACAGGTAGTGCCGATGTGGGTAAGAGACGGGGGCAACATTTCACAGATGCTGTAGCCATTCACTCCAGTATCCTCACTGGAGCAGTAACGAGAACCCCATGGAGGGTGCTGGAAGTGGGTGCCCGCAGCGGGCACTGAGCTCGGGGCCAAGAGGAGCCCCGCGTTAGCTGCAGCCACTGGGGACAGCTTGTCCTCGGGGAGCACGGAGCAGGAGGGGTAGCCCCCACACCGCAGCCCGGCCTGGCTGCAGTACAGGTAGAAGCTGCCTAGCGCGGTGAGCTCAGGCCCACCACACAGGCCACTGTAGTCGGCGGGGTTGCCAGGCATCGGTAGTGGGGAGAGCTGGGGTGCGGGGAAAGAGGGCTGGTGCAGTTCCTGCTTGGGGGCAGGTGACTCCTCGCCTGGGCGCCCGGGCTCCGGCTTCAAGGCTGCTTGCCCACCCATCAGCAGGGGCAGGTGAGGGCGCAGCCCCAAGGGGCTCTCTAGAGCCTCACTCAGGGGCTGGTAAGGTGGCTGGCTGGATGGCCCACGAGGGGTGGCAGATGGCCATGGCTCCTCAGGGTGTCCTTGCCAGCCGGGTGGGCCTGCAGCCTCCCCAGAGCCAGCCCCCTGCCGGGCCTTGGGATAGTTCTTGCCATTGACCTTGGCCCACTTTGGCCTCGGGGCCCTCAGTGCTGGTGGCTCAGTGGAGTGCCCATCTGCTTCTGGGTGGGCACGAGGCGGCCGCAGGGGTAGCTCCCGCTCCTGGCTCAGCTTTAGGAAGGCAGCTGCATTCAGGCTGGCCAGTCTCTTGGGAGCTGGATCGCCATCTCGGCGGGCCCCTTCATCCGGTGCTGGCTCTGGGGACAGGTCCCGACTTCCTCCGAGGTCCCCCAGCCTGGGCCGCTTCTTGGAGGAGGCCCAGCCTCCAGTGGCCCGGTCCCGGTCCCGGCTGCGGTGGGGGTCTCCCCCTCGGCTGCGGCGGGTGCCCATCAGGCTGCTGGTCTCTTCCCGCTCCAGCAGCAGGTTATTGAGGGCCTCGGCGTTGAGGGAGGCCAGGCGCCGCTTGCGGGGCTGGGGGAGGCCAGTGTCCTCGCTGGATGGGGCCGGGCTAGGGGGCTTGGGCAGGTCGGGGGGCAGCTCATCAGCCTCATCTGCGCTCCGTGGACCAGCCACATTCTCCAGGCGGGTCAGCAGCACTTTGCAGGCCTTGGGCTTCTCGGGAATTAATGGGCGCTTCCGCAGTGGGTAGTTCTTGCGGCGCCCAGTGAGGTGCCCTGGGCTCTCAGGAGGACCTGGCTCCACACCCTCTGCCCCCTGCTCCATACTGCTGCCTTCCATCTGCAGGGGCTCCTGGCGGCCCGTGGGGCCCGAACTCAGCATGGAAAGAGACTTCCTCCGAGTGTGTGTCATGGAGTACCTCCAAGCTGCAGGACATAAGGCAGGCAATGAGAGAAGCCTGCCCTGGCCTGCTTTCTCCCCCACTGCAGCCCATCCCACATCCTGCAATAACTCTGGCCCGCATCCCCTGCAATAACTCTGGCCACTCACCCCATCTCCAGCTTGGATGTTCCCGGGAACCCCCCTTCCAGAGTGCAAAGGTCTAGCGGGTCAGGCTACCAGCAGCTGTGCAAGGGCTAGCTGCCCCACTCTACTCTGAACCAAGCCCCTGGGGACCCTATGGAGCAATGCAAACCCCAGAGCTGGAAGACAGAAGAAGCTGGGGGCAAAGCTCTCGGTTGTCTCCACCTGTTCTTCTCCCACTAGATACTCATTGTAGGACAGGAGGAGACTGTCCTGAGGACATGGATCCAGGATAGAGACTTGGGTGGTGGGAGCCCACCAATTCCTTCAAAGACATTATCAGCCCCCTCCCCCTTCTTGAGGTTTCTGAGATTGGCCACAGGAGGATAAGGAGATGGACAGCGAGGAGCTGAGATGAGGAACCTGCCTGCTGGGCTGTGGAGGAGGCAAAGTCCACCTGTGAGGACACCTGCCTGGCACATACAGCAGGACAGCCATAACCTGGGTATTGCTGGAAAGCCCCCTCAAGAGTGAAGGCCTGGCTATGAGGAGCCTGTGGGGGGAGGTCTCAGCCAGCCCGTGGAGCCAGCCCCACCTTAGTTCAGATTCCAAACGGCCCAGTGCCAGTGCCTGGGGGAGGGATGTCAGTAAGGCTGGGGCCAGCATTCCCGGGTAGGAAACCCAGGGACCACACTCTAGACCTGTGGTACAGCTTTAAAGGCCCACCAGCTACTAAGAGCTGGGAAAAGAAAGTACCAAACAGAAGAACTAACTCAGGTGACAAACCCAGGCAGCCCTGTTGGTCCTGCCTTATTCCTCAGGACTCCCTCCTTGTAGGCAAGATGCCAGGCAGGGGGCAGGATGGGTGTGAGTCACAGGAAACCCAGAGCCCCAGACAGAAAACGCCTGCGACCAGGCATCATCCCTTAAGTTTGCTTAGCAGACACCCTCCCCACCTCCAACATACCTGGGTCCCCCGGGCACCCCCCTAAATGAAAAAGGCAGCAGGCTGTGTGCAGGAAGCTGGCACAACCCAGGCAATGGAGAGCTGAGGGGCAGGGTGTGGGGGGGTGGACACTGCCGGCATCGGTGGTCAGAGACTACTATGCTGTTCACTCCCTACCTACACCCCAACAAAGCAAGGTGCTGCCGAGTAAGGTGTCAGACGGAGCTCTGCCCTCCCCAGCACTCTGGGACCCCTCCTGCCCAGCAAGCTTTTCAGCTTGATTTCTCGGCTGCTATTGTTATTCACTCTCGCTCCACCAGAGGAGCTGGGAGCAGTCCCTGCAGGGCCAGGATTTAACCCTGAAAGTTCCAAGCCTGAGGACTCCCAGGGAATCCAGAGCCCTTCCAGTAGCTCCTGTGGCCTTGGGCCAGTGGTTGGGGTCACTGGGTACCCTCTACCCTCTCTCCAGAGACATGCCACTAGTTGAGAAAGAGTGCTCCAAAAACCAGGCTGAGGGCAGCGGGGATGTCCCTCACCCCTAAGAAAGAAATTGGAAAACTGGAAAAGGGAGGCGGGGTGCCAGGCATTGCTCTGGCCACATGCGGGGACCTGCATACCCAGAGACCAGGCCCCAGGCAGGACAGAGAGTCACAGAGGCAAATCCATTCATTCCTGAAGCACAGACTGGAGTGCTCCTGAAAAACCCCAAGCATCTGCAAGGCTACCTAAGACTCTTCCTTTCTTCTAATCAGGGTGTCCACCCATCCCTGATTGCTCAGCTTGTTAGCCCTCAAAAGAATCCCAGTTGCTTATAACCCTAGGCCCTTCCCTCAAGGGCAGGGCACCCCTGTGCTAGAGGTGAAGGAGCAGGAACAAGGAGAAGCACATCTGTATTTCCTAGGGAAGCCTGCGCCCAGCCGCACCCCCCACCCCCAAAGGGCCTGGAGAAGGAGGACAGTGAATAGACCACACAGTTGAGCAGGGGCCAAAACCCCTCGACAGGCCCCAAGTTACCAGAGGAGTCAGGCCTGGGAATGGCCGGTGGCCAAGGCTGAGGTGACCTGGGCTTATGGCCTTTAAGGACATGGACACCAAGCAGAGTAAGGAGGAGTGGATGGGAAAGAGAAAGCGAACACAGGGAGGTGTTTCCAAGCCTGGCCAATGAAGAGCTCTTAGCGGACCATGGTCGTCCTTGGTCTGCCCTCGCTTCCCCTGACCCTCAATTTGCTGGTAGACTTGCTACATGGATGGATGGCCCAGGGATTCTGGGATACTTGGTCCCACTCAGACTTTCCCTTGCAATATGAAAAAGATTAGAAGAAAAGCCTTCCACTTTCCGGAGTCTGTCCCCAGAACCTAGAAATTTGTTCCCAGCAGAGTATCTCACTCTTTCACCTCCCTCTTCGTCCCTCAGGGACACCCACTGTCCCTGAGGCTGATGATCCCAGGAAGCTTCTAAATCAAAGGGTGCAAGTCACATTTTCAAATGAAGCATATGGGAGCATAAGGGAGGCCTCCTGCTAGCCTCCCTTGAATTTGCCAAATCCCATCACCCGCAGAACTCCTAGCTTTCACGTGGTGTCTAAGGCAGCAATGTCACTTACGCTCCTGAGGAGAGGCTGGGGACTCTGCTGCCTACCGCACTGCACTCCAGGCTGAAGAGAGTCAGTGAGTCATGCTTTGAAGCCAGATGGACGTGTGAGAACTTCGGCAGCAGCTTTTCCCTGGGGTGGGGCTGGGTGGAGGGGCGCCCAGCCTGCCAGGGCCCCTCCAACCTGCAGGGGTGGCCCAGCTCAATGGGGGAAGAAGATCCCGGGAAAGCAGGAGGCTTGGTTCCCATTCCAGCTCTGCCAACCATCCTGCTGTCCTGTCCCTCCCACTTACACACCAGCTCAACCAGGAACTTTCTACCACTACCAACAGACAAGGGTGCCCTGCTTCTCTCAGACTACCCTCCTCTTCTCTGGGAAGCCCTGTCCTCCCAGGGGCAGGTAGTTCAGGCACCCTCGGGAGAAAGTTCCTAGGAGGGACTCCCCAGGGCGTCTGAGAGCTCGCCTAGACCATGTTAAGCAAGCCCTCACTGAAGAAAACCAGTCTGAAGCACAGTGGCCGGCCGGTGGTCCTCCGAGCCAAAGACCCAATGAATCACAAGTTGAATCCAAAATCACAAGCCTGACCAGGGCTGGGAGAAGTCATCTCCACAGAAACAGAAAAGGAGGGAGGCCTTGTCTTTTGCCCTCAAGCTGCAGCAGCACCTTATATGTAGCCCCCACGGCCCACCAGGGCAGGTGGAGGACACCCAAGGTACTGTGTGCAAGGGCAGGTCAAAGGCCTGGAGGAGATGGGCTGTGGGCACCAGAGGGGAAACGAGGGCAAGGGTGGGGACCTGGATGAGCAGGTCGAGACTAGATCACTCCCCCAAGCAGAGGCTGCCCTGCGGCAGAAAGAGGCCCTCAGCCTTGGCCATGGCTCTCCCTAACTTACCCAGCTCTAGGCCACACCCACACCCCCATCGTTAGGGGTTCAGGACCCAGGGCTCTGCCCCACTGCTCTTCCTGAAACCTCTCTTACCCACTGCACTTGAAATTTTGCTTTTCAGGCTTTTTGGTTTATCTGTAATGGGAGGGAGTACTTGGGGTTGGGGGGGGCGGTCCCAGGTGGTCCCCTGGGTGAGGGTCAGGAAGGGCCCTGACCCAAGCCACCTCCCTCCAATTATACCTAAAGCCACACAGTAGGCACCGAGTTAAGTAAGCACTGCCCACTTCTGCAATCTCTCTTGGAATAAAATAACCCCCTCCGCCACCCCTCAACGGAATAATACTTTTTCACGAACACTGAGTTTCTTGAATCTGCTATCAGAGAAGAAAAGCAGCAAGAGCACAAAGGCAAGCTCCTGTTCTTTTAAATTTAGTTGATGTCACTTCATGGAAAAACAGAGAGGTGAAGCTGCTGAAATTCTTGTGATAAAGCCAGATAAAGATGCGGCTGGTATCTCTTGAACCCCCCAGAGCTGGTAAAATGGAAACAGCGAAAGCTTTAAGTCAGCCAGACCTGGATCCAGCTCTGGCCCTCATGAGCAACTTACCTAACTTTGCTGAACCTCAGATGCCTTATCTCAAAGAGACACATCAGAAAGAACTTTACTTAAAAGTGGTGGTGAGAATGACACTAGGGACCACGCAGGAGCCTAGCAGAGTAGGAACCGGGCAGGCCAACATCCTGGGGATCCCCCTCTTTCAGACCCACAGACAGAGGAGGGCAGCCTGCCCTCGGCCCTCGAATCCCCACATTAGGAGTCCAGAGCCACTGGGGGTGGTGAGAAATCTGAAAATGCAGCCTGTACCTGACCCCTGCTCTGCTACCATTCCACTGAAAACACCCGAGTGTCCACCCCAGGAAACGCAGCCATGCCACCCTTATCCCACTCGGGACCCAGTCTGGGGTGAACTCTGGGGGACTCGGTTTACAATGCAGTGAAGAGGGCAGGGGCAGAAACTGTATCCCACAGACCCTGAATAACAGCTCCACGCCTCCAAGAAACAAGAAAGGCGAGATCTTCAGATGCTAAAGGCCCAGGGGATGGGGTCAGAGGGCACTCCCTCTGCCTGCTGCTGCCATCTGACTGCAGCTTCAGTGCAGGCTCCCAGAGAGAGCAGAAGCCTTGGCTTCAGCAGCTCAGAGATCAAGCCCCAGGGTACTGTCCCGAAGAGAGGGCCTCCCTGGTACCCAGTCAGCCTCACTTGCTGTGGGTACTCAATTCACTCTACAGTCAGGCTGGGACCCTACAAACACCTGGGCAGGAAGCACGGCGCCTGACCAAAGGGAACTGGCCTGACCCGTCTGGATGCAACTTGTTTTAATAGACTGCCCTCGGGTCGTGGTCATCTGAGGAGCTGGGCCCGCCTGCCCCGGAGGCACTAAGCCTATCTCTGGCCTGTCGACCACCTGCTCCTCACACTTCACACTGGGGGCTCCCAGGAGCCCAGAGAGGCAGGAGCAGCAGTGCAGGGGAAGGCCCACCCCCACCCCACACAGGGTCCGGTGCGGCCACCGGCCCAGCCCCACAGCCGGGCCCCACCTTTGGCTACTCCTGTCCACACTGAGCATCCCAGCGGGAGCGCCCAGAGCTACATCCGAGCGTCCAGAACCTCCACATACTGCTGGCTCTGGACCCAAGGCCAGATATCACACCTCTTGTTAACTGTAAAAGAACATGAATCTCTGTGGGGAGGGAGGGGACTCAGACTATGAAATGGACCTCTCCATTTTACATTAGAATTGCAATTAAGTACAGGAATATAGTAACAGTAGAGTTGGTGGAATCTCCTTCACCTTCTCACTGGAAACAGCCAGTCCCTAGTCTCAGGGCAAGGCCCTTCCTGCAGGTAGGGGGCTGAGAGTGAGGGAGACAAGACTTACCCCTGGGACCTATAAGTCAATATATACACACAGACCCCTGAGCGAGGACAGTGGGCAGAGAACACTGTATTTTAGTCATACCACAGTGCTCTGCTCTAAGAAACTCAGACCTGACAAATTAGAAGGTAATCACGTGCAATACAAAACTAGTCTGTAGAGGCTTCCTCTAAAGGCACATGTCCCTACTGAAGGCAACCTACCTTCCCCTAGCTTCTTCCCAGTGCCCAGCTCCTGTGTGCACCATGCAGACCTCTATGTGCAGGTGTCGATCCAGCTAAGCCAGAGCACCCGTCGCTCACTCCCAGGCACATGGCACCTCTTGTGACCCTTGCTCATTCAGCCAACGTTTGCTGGCCCCTCGCCACAGCTCAGCAAGGCAAGACCCACACGGGGCTGGAAGCCACTTCGTGCCACTGCTAATCCGAAGTGGGTTTGGTCAATGGCTTGAACTTCTCTGAGCCTTGGCTTCCTTACCTACACAGCAGGGTTGTTATGAGGATCAAGTTAAATAAGAATGTATGTCAAGTGCCTAGCAGAGTGCCTGGTATACAGCAGGCACTCAACACAAGCTCATTCTTTCCCCATACATGTCAAGTATCAGGCTAAGTGCTGAAGAAAAATGCAAAGCAGACTGAGGAACTGGAGCTTGGGCTGGTAGGAAGACAGAGGACAAGACAGTGTGACAGGGCTGTGACTGAGGGCTCGGAGCTCGGTACAGAGAGCTTGGCTCCATGGCAGCTTCCCAGAGGGCACATTTGAGCCAGGACTTTCAGACTGTTACTGAGGGTCTATGATCTACTTCTTGCCAGGTGTACTAAGCTCAGTGGGAAATGGGCAGCACTTTGAGAAATGTGCTTCCTAAACATTTGGAAAGGGCGGGAGACAAATGCAGCCTTCCCCAGACTCACCACCATTGGCTCCATACAGGATTACTCCAGGCTGGGGGACAGGGAGCGCCAGGCTAAGGCTCCCTCAGACCCTCACACCCAGACTCCACAGTGCACAGACCAGGCCAGAAGCAAATCTCCTCCTGGAGCAGGACCCATTTGCTCCCGGCAGTTAAAGTGTGGAAAAAATAAAGCAGGAACAGGGACAGCGAACCTCAAGGCTCAGCAACAGGTCAACCAGGAGGAAACCTCGTGTACTGATGCACTGTTCTTCAAAAAACACAACAGCTCACCAGCCTGCTTCGGGCACCTGCCCAGGAGTGGCAAAGGATATGTGCTGGTTCAACCACCAGGACACTCCAGGAACCAGTAACTTAGATTTCTAAGATGGCTTGCCGAGACTGGAGGTGCAATCTCTTGTCCTGAACACAAGAAACTGGCCAGCCAGGCCAACATGGGAGCTCTGCCCTTAGCCTCCCCAGCAAAGTGCTGATGTGCTGAATGAAACAGCCATGAGGAACAAGACCCAAGACCAGGGCTTCCCAATACTCCCACAGCGCGAACAGAAACACAGGCAGCCAACCTGAATATCTCACGCCTAACCAATTAACTGTTTAGTAACACCCCCATTATGCAAGCTCTGCAGGGACAGGCAGGCTCTGCCTTCCTTACCAATGAATCTTATCCACAGGGCTTAGTAAGAGCTTATTGAACAAATGAAGGTCTGGGTGCCCACCTGCTCCGTCCCATATAACATTTCCACCCTAGACTGATGGCCCAACTTACAGCCCAGAGAAACTCTGACCTCCAAACTATCCCTCATCCCCAGGAGTCCACCTTGCCTCTTCAATATAATCTACAGTTCAACAGGCTACTTTAGGAATTCTCTATTACACAGCACAACCTTCTTCCACGACTGTCCTCTTTCTTCTCTCTCCCAACCTGCCTAGCTATCTCAGGAGACTATTGCTCTCGTTCCACTTACTTCTTACAGTCACCGTCACTCTCATTCATCCTTGCCACCCCCCACTCCCGGTGGCTGATATCATCTCACCCTAACATGGAGAAAACAGAGGCACAGAGAGGCAGAAAAACTTGCCCACACTCCCACACCATCGAGGGCAGAGGCGAGGCAGCTGGTGTCAGTCCCCAAGCCCACGCCCCAAACCGCAACACAGGACGGCTGCTGAGTCACAGACCAGCATTCGAGATCAACTTGCATGTGCAATTCTGCTTCTCTGTGCTGTTTTAATTATTGGCATTAACACATTATTAGTTTTCCCTGATTTTTCAACACAGAAGAATTGAAAACGTACTACGATTAAAAGCCATCTATATACTGGCCAGAGAACATAAACATAATTTTACAAACTGTTTCTACAGAAAAGTCTGCTCAAAGTTCCCAATATGCTCTTAGATGCACTTCTGAAACAAACCCATTTTATATCCTCGAAAGGGGTAAGGGCTACAAAGACATGTTTTCTTGATTTTAACAGTCAATCCAGGAAAGGAGTCTACAGACTGCCCCCCCACCCCATGCATCTAACCACGTCTCGAATCAGATGAAATCTCCATCACGGACTGCAATGAAGACTGAAATTTGGTCATCACACTCCAAACAGCCATCTTAATATTTGAAGACATACTACCTGACCTCTATGGCTACCTCTTTGGGCTGAATAAGTCCAAGTCCTTCCAATTTTCTCTGACGATTATCTCTTACAGTCATTTCATCTGTTTTACGATTCTTTTCTACACTTTGTCCCAACTGTGTGAACGCCTCCAGGGACACCCCTCACTACTGAGGAGGGCCTGCTGACCCTGACTATAGTGGAATCGTGACTCCATCTTCCACTCTGGCATACACATCAGGATATCCTAGTATCAAGCAACACCCTAATATCTTTGCTGTGATATCTGCAAAGATGCTCTAAAAACTAATAATTCACCTCTAGGGAATTCCCTGGCAGTCCAGTGGTTAGGACTTGGCGCTTTCACTGCTGAGGCCCGGGTTCAATCCCTGGTAGGGCAACTAAGATCCCACAAGCTACAAGATGCAGCCAAAAAAACAGTAATAATGGGGCTTCCCTGGTGGCGCAGTGGTTGGGAGTCTGCCTGCCAATGCAGGGGACACGGGTTCGAGCCCTGGTCTGGGAAGATCCCACATGCCGCGGAGCGACTGGGCCCGTGAGCCACAACTACTGAGCCTGCGCGTCTGGAGCCTGTGCTCTGCAACAAGAGAGGCCGCGACAGTGAGAGTCCCGCGCACCGCGATGAAGAGTGGCCCCCACTTGCCACAACTAGAGAAAGCCCTCGCACAGAAACGAAGACCCAACACAGCCAAAAATAAATAAATAAATAAATTTATAAAAAAAAAAACAAAACAGTAATAATAATAATTCACCTCTAAACCACCTGGCCGGATGAGAATGTGATTAACAAACTGAATTTTCCCCAAACATTTAGACAGGCAGCTGCCGTTGGAGAAGGGCCACCCCTCTCCTCTGCAGGTAGGAAACTGAAAGAGCTGCGTGTAAGGAGGGCTGGGGCCCAAACAGGCACTGAAGAGGAAGGGAAGTATGGGGTGGTCAGTACCACTCCAGGTGAGACCCTGGGGTCACAAGAGGCAGAGACACACCAGGTTGTCTTAACACACCAGGTGTGTTAAAGCCCCCACCCCCATCCCGCAAACCTATTGGAACAGAAACATAAGAAAAAAGATGCAGACCTCAAGTTTCTGCCTGGCATTGATCCTGTTAACTAAGACGAGTCACTTGTCATTTTTTCATTCAGGTAACTTGGTTATGGTGCCTCAGAAATAAGTTCCTATTTCAAACCTCAGAGAGATTGAGAGACAAACCCATTCTCTTATTCCTGGTGCCTGCAGAAGATCTCAAGGGCAATGTTATTATTATTGTTATTATTACTGGTGGGACCCTGAGACAGGTTAATAACAAACCATCTTTGCAGGTGTTTCCCACTGGGAAAAATGGAATCTGGATGAAAATGCTTCCCGGGACATCACACAAAGTCCTGGATGTGACTTTGCCCTGAGGCCTGCTCACCAAACCCACCACAGTTAGATCCCCAGCCGCTAGACCAAGTCGCCTAGGGCAGGACGCCAATCCCTCCACTGCACCCCAGGGCCAGGCTAGTACTCAGCCACTCTGCAAAGCCAGCTCAGTGGAGCCAAGGGTACTTGTCTGGCCCTGAGCAGACCGCCTGCAGCCTCAGCCTCACGGCCTCTGCTGCTGCTACTTCTCCCTATTAGCCAGTTTACTGCTCATTAGTGGCAGTACCAGGAGGTGAGCAGGGGAAACATAAAGGAGCTGAAATTCAAACCAGTCTGTTTTACTCCAGTTAGGTGTCTCCCCTAAAAACAGGCAGGATTTCATCATCCAGGACCTCCCTGTCCCCTTCTCCGGGGAGGTTGAAGCAGCCTGAAGGGTGAGGCGCTGCAGAGTCTCAGAACCCCAGGTGCCAGGAGCCTATGCTTCTAATCATCACAGGCTCTTGACTATACGCTGTATTGTCCACCTTTCCAGGGTTAGCAGGCACTTCCAGCCATGAGGTGGCCCATCACGTCAAGGCCGGGGACCTGCAGAGCAGGAGTGCTGGGGCTGCCCTCCATGTCAAAGCACACTCTTCTTGTCCCTCCAAAGTCCCCAGCACAATGGCAAGTTCACAAAGGAAGTGAGTCCTGCCAGACTATGCTAGCAAATTCCCATAAATACTCGGGCTGGGGTAGTATTGCTTATGTAAAACGCTTCCCCATTGAGAGATGCTGCTTTATTTACATTCTTCACAACCCATTCATAAAAAGAAGGCCCTTTAATGTTGGGGCTGTTCGTATAATGCTCCATAAACCCAGCAGCTTCAACTGGCGGCCTTAGTTCAACACAGGCAACTTCTCAACTCCAGAGACATTTTTTTCTCTTTAATGACACCTTGCGACAGGGCGCTGAGGCCAGATGTTGCCGGAGCAAGGCCAAGAGGAGTAAGAACAGATAAAATGAAAACACACAAGTCCTCCTGAATGCTGGGACAGAGGTGGGGAGGAATGAAAATAAAGAAATCGAAAATCCCCACAGAACTCCAATGTGAACTCTGTATGCTGGGAGGCTTAATCCCTTCCAGGTTTACTGAAACTTCCTTTATGGATGTCAAAACGCTCCCCAACTTACACCTCTATGTACCAGAGACAGTGTGGAGGGGATTTTTTTTTTTAACCCCAAAGGAAAAGATAGAAAAAGGCTCTTTTTGGTTTTTAATCTGCATTGTGGGTGAATAAAAAAAGCAGAAATTTTCTCTGCTTCTTTGTAAAAGTGTTCCAGGAGCTGCTAGATCCAAGAGGGGCACAATTTGCTTAGAGTGGAGCAACTCAGACCATCCTCAGAAAGAGAGGAAGGGCCGTGTTCTAGGACACACAGCACAAACAGCCCAAGCAGCTGAGAAGAGAGGCCAGGAGATGCATTCTGAGGTAACCTGTCTCCTGCTACTGTAGAAGCAAGGAGAAGAGAAGTAGTGCGGATTTTTTTTTTTTTAATTGACGGGGGAGCGGTCTGCATTGCCATGGCAACTGTGAGGGGTGGCATTCCT
>NW_006787469.1:2399473-2405693 GCF_000442215.2 Lipotes vexillifer
ATTCCTGCTTGGAAGGGAAATGCTGGTCCATTAATCATCAAACTGGGGCACAAAAGGGAGGTTTAGGGGAAAGGGGATGGATGCGGAATTTATTTTTTCAATGTCTAGACTCAAAACAGTCACCAGTCCTCTCTCCCATTTCTCCCATGGCCCAGGGTTGGTGGTAAACAAAAACGGAAGTTCCAAGAGAGCTGGGATCATAAGCTCTCCTTTCTGATGGGTCCAGTGTGGGACTGATGGTGCCTCCCATATCAGCGATGCCTCTATAAACAACTCCTCCAACATCAGTCCCCAAAGCCCTGTCCACAAGCCAGACCCAGAAATCTTCCTTTTCTGTTCTCAGAACCGTGTTTTCTCCCCCATTTACACCCAGGATTGAGAAGGGATAAAACATATGGATTCATTTAGCATGGACAACAAGGAAAATTGCATAAGAGCAGCAAAGCCGGGTATCGAGAATGGCCTGGTAAGGTAGGAGGAAAACAGAATTACAGTCCTTTTCCAATTCATGTCTATATGGTATCATGTGAGCAATCCACAGAACAGACTCTTCACCAGCTGGAATATCAGAAGCAATCATTTGCTCCCCACGCTAAAGCACCCCAAATACACCCTATGTATATGCCTTAAAAAGGTCAGAAACCACCAAGGACTCCTATACTAGCATTTCTAGGGAAACAGAAGGGAACGTTTCCCTTCCGCTCCCACTCAACTAAGCAGCCAACTGCATTTATTCATTCAATAAAAACGATGTGCACAGCACTATACCAGAAATCCTAGAATACTCACACACATACAAAGGTTTAATACTCACACTGTCCTTGTCCTTAAGAAACTTCCAACTGACAAAAGCACTCAAGAAGACACCATGTTATAAAATCCAGGGTCACAATCTCAGAGGCAAGCAACGCTGGCCTGGAGTGGTCTGAGATGAAGGATGAGAGTAGGGTTCAGGCAGGAGAGAAGGCAAGAGACTCCTAACTGGGGACAACTGGCGAAATCAGCAGAAGCAAAGATGCAGGGAGATAAACATGCACAGCGCAGCATGGCTAGGGGAGAGCCTTAAGGGACACTGTCTAGGATGAGACTGCAGGAAAAGGGGAGTCACTGCAAGTTTGTGGGTAGGGGAGTGACATGGGGAAAGGAGTGCTTTACAAAGAATGATCTACCAGCTGTGTACAGACTGGATCAGAAGGGCCAGAGGAAGCAGGAGGGACAGGGAGGTCATGATAACAACATAGGCCCGACATGGGAACAGCAGGGCAACAGAAAGGAAGAAAGGGAGGGAGATATAAAAAAGAGAGAAACTCTTCACTGGCTAAACTCTCCAGAGCAAACCCTCTTAAACACTCGATCTGACTGACATGAGTCTCCTGCCAGGTAAGAGCCTGTCAAAGAGGGAATCATTGTTTTGGCCATTCTCCTTTAGGTTCTGGGGGCCAGACAGGTCACCCGCTTCTGACTGCCACCAAAAGAAATCCCATACATACTGGAGAGCCCCTCAGTAGACACAAAGACCTTGAGATGCTGCATCATCCTCTGGATCTTAGACATACAATTAAATTCTCTCAGAAAAAACTTTAGTCTCCTGCATGAGGTAATACCTCCCTTTCCCACAAGCCTCAACTCCACCCAGGCTGGGGTCTAGACCCTCTTGGGGAGGGGGATGGAGGGTGGCTATGAATTAACTCCATGCTCACACTAAGCAAGGGTGACAGGCGGTTTTCCCAACGAGGGATTACAGTCAACCACAGCTGGGAGCAGCTCATAACCAAAACCTTCCTGGGGTGGGACCCAGATTTTAGCAAATATCTACATTCTAAACACCCTAAGTCTCCCTGTTTTTGTGGTCCCAACTCTTCCATTAAGTATGGGATCACCGGAGAGGGCACAGGAGCTCTGAATGGGTTTTTACATATGCAAAAACAGCATCCAGCTTAGAGCTGGTAACTGGTGGGGTCAGAAGCACTCAGGGCTTAAGCCACTGGTTCCCAAATGTCCTCTACTTGGCCAAGGACAGTGGTGTTCCTCCAGGACATGTGGTCTCTCTGGGGCCCTTTTCTCCTTTTTGCAGAAGGCATGGGGGTGGAAATGGTGGGAGGAAAGTCTCTCAGGTGATAGAAAGGAAACCTTTTTTATTTAATAATTAAATTCCTGCCTGGATTTATAAACTCAGCTTCTCATTTCTCTATGTGAGTACCTTCTTTCACTAGTGCTGAAGGCAGTTGTCCATGGATTGCTGGAGCACTTCTGGGAGGTATTTCCTAGTCCCCAGTCCAACTGGTCTTCTGCCTTCTTAAGACTAATGACAATGGGCGACTGGGAGATGTCCCAGGTGGGATTAACTCTCTGCCTGTGGACACAGTCTTCTTGCTGAAACCCCTCAGTCCTGGCAGGCTCTAGAGCTGCTCACCAGACTCTCTCCTGGTGAGTCCAGCAACCCGGTCACCACCGGCCAGGCCCACCATGTGCACACCCCCACCTCCGTCCCTCTGCCCCACTGGGTCGACCCCACTCTTCCCAGAACAGCGAGGTGATCCGAGGCTGGAGCCGTGAGCCAGTGCCGCAGCTCCTCCCGGCGGTCGTCCCGGCCCCCGCAATCCCCAGGGCAGAGTCCGGCCCGGTCGCCCTCCCCTTGGGGTGGGTGGCTCGGACCCGCTCCCCTCCCCGACGCCACCACCTGCGCCCGCTTCGGCGCCGCCTTTGTCCGGCGCTTCGCCGCCAAGCGGGCCCCTCGGGCCCGACCTGACCCGGCCCCCGGCCCTGAAGGAGAGGCGGCGAGGCAGGCAGGGCCAGGCCCGGCCGCGAGCACTGGGTCCCGCTGTCACTTAGAGGCGGTCTGACAACTTCGATCCCCCGCCCCACCTCGGACTCGGCCGCTGCTCCGCACGGTCCCCGCCGGGCCTCCCGCGGCCCACACTCGCTTCTCGAACCGGTTCCCTTCCCTCTTCGGCGCCTCCCTTCCTTCCAGTCCGATCAGGTCTGGTCTACACTACCCCCCGCCCCGGTGTGGCCCCCATCCCCTGCCCCCCATCCAGTAATAACTGGTCAGCTCCCTGTGCGGGAGGGCGCCCCCCACCCTGTGCTGGCGATCCCGCGGCGCCGCCCCCAGCCGCGGCCCCTTGCCTCGGGGACCTCGATGGGGGGAGGGGGTACGGGGGGGCGGGGGCCTCGCCGCCCGCGCACTCGGAGGCGAACCGGCTCTGCCTCGGCGGAGAAACGACCGGCGTCCTCCCGCCCTCCGCCGCCCGGGACGCCCGGGACGCCCGCGCCGCCGCCGCCCGGCCAAGCTGACACCCTGCGGCCCCCACCCACCCCACCCCCGGCCTGCGAAGCGGGCGGCCCCCGGGGGCTGTCACCTCGAGGCGCTCCGCACTCCCCGATGGCGGGACCGTGGCGCCGGACCCGGGGGAGAGAGGCGGCACGACCGAGCGGGCGGCCGCACCTGCTTCGCGTCGTCCGTCCGTTCGTCCGTCCCTTCCCGGGCTGGCGGGGGCGGCGGCGCGGCGCGCTCGGTGGGGCGCGCTGACGGGCGACCGGTCCTCTCCCCTTCACTCATCTGCCTCCCTCGCTCGCTCCCTCCCGCCCGCTCGCCCCTTCCCCCATCCTCGACCGCGGCCCCTAGCTCACCGGGACGGCGGCGCGGACGGCGCGGCTCTGGGCTCCCGCAGGCCCCGGCCGGGCTGGAATCCGGCGGCTGGAACCCCCCGGGGGCGCTCAATTCCCGGGCTCCACGCTGCTGCGTCAGCGCCTCCTCCTGGGGGCCGGGGCCGGGCGGGCGGAGCGGGGGCCGCGGCCGGGCGGGGCCGTCGGGGGGGCGGGCGCGCTTGGCCGGGGCGGGCGGACGGCGGGGGCCGGACGGGCGGGGCAGGCAGCCGGGCTCCGGGATCCGCTACGCCGCTCGCGGTTCCCCCACAAACTCCCCGAGAGCGGAGCCTCCGCCGCCCTCCTTCCTGCTTCCTCGTCCCCAGCCAATCAGCAGCGCGCCCCTCGGCCAGCTCCGCCAATCAGCCGCCCTGCCCTGCGCTGGCCCCGCCAGCCAATCCGGCCCTCGGCTCCCCCTCCCGGTCTCCAACCAATCAGAACCGTGGGTCGGTCGTCCCAACGCAGGGGGCAGCACGAGGCGGCCGCGGGAGGCGGTGCGGGGAGTGGTGGGGCCTGGGGGGAGGGGTACGGTGCCAAGGGTGGTGGAGGGGGCGGTTTTCTTTGCCGGCTTCTTGGATTTTCTCCTCGTCTCCAGAACATGAGCCCGTATCCCATGGTGACCCGACCCTGGAGCCCCAATCCCCTAGCTGCTACCCGCGCCCCCCCCGGAGAAATCTAATCTCACCCCCGCCCTGGCCGTCACCTCTCTACATCCCTCGTCCCCCTTCTCCTCTCCAGCACCCAGTGGAGGGAACTGCGAGCCAAGGAACACCCCCACGCTTGCCAGCGGCTGCTGCCCCCAGGGCAAGGCTTCGGGAAGACCAGCCGAAAATCAAGCGAGGACAACCCCCCTTTCCTGCAGAAAGGGCCCCAGACTCCAACGAAAGGGCCCCGACTGCTGAGAAGCCCCTCCCGCCCTTGCCTCATCTTTCCGACTTCCCTGCCTGCCACGTCTCCTTTCCTTTCAAGCAAGGTCGGTCCTGGCTCGGTAACCCCTCACCCGCATCTCTTTTTCCTCTTTCTCCCTTTCACCTACCGCCCCCCACTCCAGCTCCTAATTCACCCTTCTCAGAAGCAGAGTGTGGAACCCTCATCCATTTCCAGCCGACAGCAGAGCCTGGTCTGTGAGTCCTTGACACCCACACAACCCTCTTCCACCACCGCGGGGAACATCAGAGCTCTCCGGGGGAGGGAGGAGGGGGCGGGCAGCCTGACAGCCCAGGCTGGACTCCCTCTCTCGCGTCCCCAAGCCAGGATGGGACCAAGTGTGGACACTTACCTGGCTTCCCCCTAGTCACCGAATGCTGTGGCTCCGTCTCACACCCACAGACGTGCCTTTCCAAGCCCGAGCACGCTCGCGGGGTCAGCGGGGTGGGTGGGCACAGCAGGCTGAGGTCACACGGAGGTGTGGGAGGTCCCTGTGAGGTGCGGGAAGGGGCTGTGTCTTCGGCACCTTGTATCGCCAGAGCCGGCAAAGGGCTTCACTTCAACAAGCACTGGATGCGCACATAGTAGGTTCTTGAGAAATGCTGAGTCCACCCTAGAACAAAGCCTCATTCCCAATTCAGGCGGGGGAGGGGAGCTTTGGGAAGTAAAAGGAGGAGCGGCAAAAAGGGTAGTGTCAAGTCACCAGAGCCTGGGAGCAGCCCAGGGAGGGGCTGAGTGGAGGAACACCTCTGGCAGAGAGAAGCACCCCCAGTGCTGGGGCTGCCTAGGCAAGAGGAGAAACCCAGCCTTGGAGTGTGGCTGAGGGACTCCTCCTGCACCACACATAATGCCTAGCCTTTCCTAGACCTTGAGACTCAGCACTTTAAGAAAATAAGGGCTGCGAGCCCCAATGCCTGGGAAATAGAACCCTAAAAGATGGTTTGTCATCTGCCTCTGGAGCTGTCAGTGGGGCCCAGACAGCCTTAGCTGTGTTGGGGGACATGTTTAAAGGAGGGGGCCACCCAGGAGGGTGTGAATGGAAGCTGAACACTTAAGACTGTGGCACAGCAACTTCTCAAAGGGCCAGGGTCTCCTAAGACAACTGCCCCTACTTCTCCCACCTCCCACCCTTAGGGAAAGCAAAATCCCCAAACCTATGAAAAGAACACTAAAGGATTTCTCCCCTCCCTGAGCCTCCCAGGACAAAGATTCCTAGCAGTACCCTACCACCATCAGGCCAGCCCTACCCCCACCTCACAAAATACCCCCTCCACCTGTCTGTCCCATGAGCTGATGCTCCCCACCCCTCATCAAGAGACTGGTGGAAGAGGGTAACAGCAGAGGTGGCTGCTGGTGCTGAGCCATGCCATCTGGCAGACTAGAGTCAAGGCAGAAGAGGGGAAGGGGCCCCTGTCAGCAGCCCAGCCTATGGTGACCTTGGCTTCATGCCCACTAATGGGCAGGGATTGAGGCCAAGAGGGTCAAAAAAGAAATGTACCTAGTCACAGGAAAAGGAGATCCAAAGGGCAGGAAGCCCGTGCTCGGCCTAGGAAGTGGTT
The DNA here is from genome assembly GCF_000442215.2 of Lipotes vexillifer. Classification (NCBI taxonomy): domain Eukaryota; kingdom Metazoa; phylum Chordata; class Mammalia; order Artiodactyla; family Lipotidae; genus Lipotes; species Lipotes vexillifer. Next base: position 2,405,605 of record NW_006787469.1, read on the forward strand.
GCAGGGTGAGGTTGGAGGACTGGACTTCTCCCCAGCATCCAGGAGTGAAGATCCAATGGCCCTAGGCTGGGGGAGTGGGGAAAGAGGTG
>NW_006787469.1:2405792-2432210 GCF_000442215.2 Lipotes vexillifer
AAGAGTTGTCTTTATTTGGGGCCCTGGTGGGAGGAATAAAAGGGAACATTGATTGGAGAGGAGGCAGAGTGGTCATGAGAGCCCATTCCAGCCTACCCAGCCTGCCCAGCCTGCCCAGCAGCTGGAGGAATTCTACTCTCAGAGCCTCCCCTATGTGGGTGGCTGTCTCCTTTGCCCCAGGAAGTTCTATGTTTTGGAGATAGAGGCTGGCTGAAGGCACTTGATGTTCCTCCTATGCCAGCCCACTGATCTACCTCTGTTCCCCATCCATTTTGTCAGTGCTGGTCAATGAGCCAGCAAAGAGACCAGGGGCTGCACACCCTGCCTGTTCCCCAAGGGACCTATTGGTCTCCTTCACCCCACTTCCAGGGACCTCTTCACCGGGGCTTCCTTCCTTTCCAGTCCAGAGCCGATTCCAGGTGTGGAAGGGCTCCACCTCTTCCTCTAAACCTTTCCTGAATGAATGCTGCCCCCACCCCACTCCACCAAGGCAGCTGTGCCAACGCCTGGGGCCCCTCACCTTTCCTCACCCTGGCACACCCAGTAGCCCAGAGGTCCCCCACTGAAAAGGATTTGCTGCTTCATCTGGAGAGAGGAATGGATTCATCAGGTCTCCAGAGCCACCCCTTCTCTGCCTCCAGGCAGGGGGCTCTGTCTACCCAGTCGCCTCCAGACCCATCAGGAAGGGTTAACTGCCTCAGAACGGGAGAGCAGAGAGAGAGAGAGATGCGGAGAGGAAAACATCCAGGGCTGAGAGAAAACACGCTGCACACCCCTCCCCCACCACATACGACCAGACTGACAGCCGGGACAGACTGGCTGCTCCCGTCATCTCCAGTCCAGCCGCCAGGCACCTCCCCCACTGCCCGCCGCAGTCCCTGCAGACCGCCTGCCCTCGGGTCCAGCCACCTGGCACAGGGCAGGGCACCACAGCGGGGCAGCGCAGTCCTTGCAGTGGTGGCGGTAACCACTTTCCCCTTCCTCCATTCCACGCCCTGGTCCTGTCTTTCATGGGAGTGGGGCAGCTGTTTTCTTGCCCTCCCCCCCCCAAGAATGCCTGAACTCTAGGTGTCAAGATCACTGACTGAGCTACCTGGTCCCTCATCCCCACTGGACAAACTGGAGGTCACGGTGCCTTGGGGCAGGGATACCAGGACACCAATTAAATGCAGCTGCAGCACTTGCCCCCCCTCTCCCGTCGCAGGAAGGGGGGTGTTGAGGAATAAAGAAAGCTGGACTTTTATAGTCCTTTTATCTGACCCACTCCCTCTTAAAGGGATCGAAACCCCCTGCTTAAAGGGATCTCCAGAAATTATTTGCCCCCAGGCAAATCCAAGTGCAGCCGTCTGTTTGGTCTTTACCTGCTGGGGCCCCTTTCCCTAGGGATGGGGGAAGCAGAAGTGCTCTCCCTGTGACTCTGAGCTGGAGGGGCAAAGCCCCCTACTGTCGCCAAGGAGCCAGCTGTTGAGCGCCCAGCACGGAACAGGACTTCTCTTTCGTCTAATGGCACCCACTGCCACAGGATGAGGGGGAGGTCAAGGTGAGGCAGGAGCCTGTGTGGGCCCAGTCTCTGCATAAGAGGGAACAAGGGGGGCTACATGTACTCAGACCTTGGGGAACACATGTCCATGGCGCGGTGTCCAAAACCCCCATCTGTCCAGGGCTAGCCTCCAGATTGCTGGCCAGGGGAAGTCTTTGCAGGCTGCCTGCCTCCCCCCGCCCCCCGAAAAAGCTGTTTCTGCGTTCTCCTTCCTTCTCACAACTCCCAACTCCCACCCTTCTTAGGGCCTCAGGCCTTCCCCTTGGGGTGCCCTCTCTGCCCCTTACCCAAGTTGCCTCCACCGAGGCCCCAATAACTGCAGACTAAACCCCATTTCAGGCTCTTTCCTCTCCTTGTCGTTGAGTCCCCGGAGTTCGTCTCACCCTCGTGGGCCCTCCAACCCCCCTCCCAGCCAAGAGGGTGGGGGATGGGCACACCTCGGCTCCCGGGAGCCCGGCGGAGCTGCATCCTCGCCCTCCTGCTAACGCGGCACCTCAGTCCCACCCGGCCCTTGCGGCCGCAGGGTTTGAGGAGGGTGGGTGTGAAGGGGGGAGGTGGTTACGAGGGCACTCCAGACCGAGTAGGAGAGTCGGAAGCAGGCTTCCAGTGAAGCCACCCCTTCTGCCCCTCCTCCCTTCGCCCGTGGAGGGTCGAGGCTGCCGCCGGAGGGCTTCCCGGGCGCTTGGGAACCCGCCAAGGCCCCCACCCGTGCCACTCCCTGGAGGAGAGGCTCCCCCAAGGACCGGAGCTGCGAGCCCTCCCCCCGCACCTCCCGCAGCTGCTGCAGCCTCCGGCTGAGGTCAGGCTCCACCTCCTTTCTCCGGAGGGAGAGCGCGAGGGTTGTTTGTTGTTGGGGTGTGAGAGGGAGAAGGTTCGAGATCACCTGGCCCAGTGGGCACCGGCCCCGGGAGCGGGAGCGGGGCCGGGTGGGCTGGGTTCGGCGGGAGCCGGCTGCAGAAGGTCGAGGACTCACCTCACCCACCCCCACCCGCTCCGGTTCTGCAAAAGCAGCCCCATCCGCCGCTCTAGTTCTTCCATCCAGCCGCCCACTCGCCCTTGCCCCCGCCCAGCTGTCCATCCTCGGAGGGATTCTGGAGGGGTCAGAATGCCCCCGGCCAAAGGGCCAGCCCTTGGGTTACCACGAGGAACCAGACTGGGGTTTTTTTGTTGTGGGTTTTTGTTTTGTTTTGTTTTTGTTTTTTATTTTGCTCTCAAGAAGCTTCCAGTCGGGGGCTGGGATGTGTTGGGGTAGAAGGACAAGTAGACAGAAAACAGCTTGACAAACATAACTTCTTGACAGGAACACGCAATGGCTGCTGAGGAAGCCAAAGGAGGGGTGCCAAGGTCTGCCCCTGCTGTGGAGCTGGGGTGAGGTGCGAGAACGTTCGAGAAAGGGCTAAGCAGTGAGCAAAGTCTTTATGAAGGAGCAGGCATTCTCCATGCAGACCTGCCATCGGTAGGGGCAAAGTTAAGGACGCCCCGGGCAGGGGTCCTGGCTTGAGCAAAGGCGCAGAGCTGAGAAGTAGGCGGTGAGTCGGGAGTTGAGGCTGGAGCGGGACTGGAGCCACCCGGGTTTGTAAGCCCTGCCAGGGGGCTTCATCCCAAGGTATCGCTCACGGAAGGCTTTTAAGGGGAAGGAAGGTCCTGGTCAGATCTGGACGTGACAGAGATCTGGGGAGGCGAGTTGGGGGAGCAGAGGGGTATAGCTCATGCAGGGGGCATGTTGCCCCTTGGTTTCCACCCAACGCTGGCTTCTCGGAGGGACGGTTTACCTCCGGTCTCCGCCCTCCTTTCCAGGTGGGTTGGGCAGAAAGGGTCTATCCTTGGGGAAGAGTCCCCTCTCAGCGCGGCTCCCACCGCCAAGTACGGGTTTTACCTTCTCTCTCCCCGGGGAAAGGATGGGGAGGGTCCAATTCCTCCGTCTCCTCCCTCGCCCCTTCTAAGCAGTCCTGCCATTTCCTGGAGCAGTGGCAAGAAAGAAGTCGGCAAGCAGGGGGACCAGCTTTGCCCTCCAGGTGCTCTTTCTCTGCTCCACTTGGGACTGGAATTCTCAGGCAGTGAACATTGATGATTAAAAACCATATAGAGCTGGTTTCTTCTTCATCCCAATCCCAGGAGGCAGGCATGATCACTGTTGCCATTTCACAGATTCGGAAACTGAGGCTTAGAACGGTTAATGCCTGTCCCAAGTCACACAGGTGAGACTTATACCCCAGCTTGCCTGACTCTCAGGTCAGGGTTGGATCCCCTGGACCCAGCCCACAGCCCTGATTCCTATGAGCCTGGACAGCCATGCCCCGCTGTCTGCCCCTTTGGACCACGACCACTGTTGGTATTGCCAGGTCGAGTAGGACAGGGTGGGAACATATCAGTGAAGCCTCACATGATCGCCCTGCACTTTCTAGCCTTTCCCCAGACACCTGGAAGCAAACTTTCCAGGGCTTTTCTTTGGGGTCTCCAGCACAGGTCATACCCATTCCTGTTTGTTCCTGGAGCTCCCTGGGCTCTCTGTCTCCGGAATCCTCATCCTCAGAGACTCAAGCCTGGCTTCCTGGGAAGGTCTTCTGAAGCTCAGGTGAAGGTCTCCCAAAGCTTAGGTCTACCTCATTCCCTGATGTTCTGGACTCCCAGGGGTCCCACACTGCCTCCTGCTATGCCTTCCTGACCATCTCCTGCTTTGCCTGGGTCTCTGTGATGAGTCTATAAACCCCTGGAAGACAGGACTGTAGCTTCAACTTCCTCTTTATGGTTTCCTGTATGTCTCGCACATCCTTGGATCCAAGGAAGGATGGCATTATAGGTCCCTCAGAACCTAGCTCCAGGATAGCCCTCTACCTCTCCCCTTGAACAGGTCCACTCAGGGGTCCCAATTTGGCAGCCTTTGAGCAGAATTCAGCAGGCAGACAAGTTCTGTTTGACAAGCTTTTTTTTCTCACAGGGCTTTCAAAAAAGATTAAAATTAGGAGTCAGTGCTGAAATGTTTGGAAATTTAAAAGAAAAATCCAGATTTACAGTTTCTCTTGAAAAATCAGAAGATCTGGCTACCTTTGACCCATGTTTCCACTTGCAACAGTTAGGCTGGTGCCAAGTAGCAAATGCCATCTTTACATGGCAGGCATGCTCCAGTGTGCCGCGGTTCCACCTTGCCCTCTTCCACTGTTTATGTGTGTCTGACCTCTGAAGGTCTTCACGTTTGTGATCCTTGCACTCTGGCTACAGAGACACCGATGGGTGTCATGGTCCAGGCCTTTGGAGTGTCTGCCTCCCTGGGCCTTCCTTGGAGAGCCTCATTACATTCTCACAGCCTATTTCTCATAATACCTTTATTATTGTTTACTGAGCATGCTCCAAGATTCAAGGGCCCAGGCTGCAGATGAAAAGGAAAATTAAATGTGGTCCAGGGTGCGTGGGCTTTTCTGAGCGACTACTCCCAAGAACATGGTGTAATGCTTGGCAAATAGTAGGTGCCTAATAATGTTTGATGAGCTGAATAGTAAATGGTAAATGGCAACTGAATAAATAAATTAATGGAGTGGGGAGGATGGTTCCAAGAAACGTGAAATGTCTGTGATGATCTGGGTGTGGGTCGCTTGGGACCTCAGCTTCCTTGGGGTCACTGCTATCAAGACACTTGTCCACTCAGATATCAAAATAGGAGTATGTTAAGGGGATCCCTCCTTTGAGGAACCCGGGGGGCTATGGACTGGAAATCCAGGAGTGCACCCACGGTGATTCCTTGAACCCAGACCCGCAGACTCCTGGGACCATGAGGAAACCCAGATCTGGAATGGGCCATGTCTTCCAAAGCCAGGGGTCTTACAGAAGGCCTGGGCAGGCACTCAACACGCATTTCTTTCTTTAATCTTCAACAGCCCTTTTAGGTTAATATTATTCTTAAATTTACAAATGAATAAGGACACTGAGACCTGAAGAGTCTAAGTAACTGCTCAAGATCACACAGGCTTGGAGTGGTTCCTACCTTTGCTTTTTAAAATATGGCACTTAGGGCTTCCCTGGTGGCGCAGTGATTAAGAATCGGCCTGCCAATGCAGGGGACACGGGTTCAAGCCCTGGTCTGGGACGATCCCACATGCCAGGAACAACTAAGCCTGTGGGCCACGCGCTCTTGAGCCCGCGTGCCACAACTACTGAAGCCCGTGCGCCTAGAGCTGGTGTTCCGCAACAAGAGAAGCCACTGCAATGAGAAGCCCACGCACCGCAATGAGGAGTAGCCCCCGCTCGCCGCAACTAGAGAAAGCGCACGTGCAGCAACGAAGACCCAACACAGCCAATAAATAAATAAAATGTAAAAAAATAAATGTGGCACTTAGCGTAAAGGGTTAACAGAGGTCTCACCCTTTGTAGGTTTAAAACCTTTGCTCTTTTCACATTTCATGTAGTGTAGTGGTTAAAGAATACAAGATTTAGCCAGACTCCCGGAGTTGGAGTCCTGGCTCTATAGCTTTTTTTTTTTTTTTAAACATCTTTATTGGGGTATAATTGCCTTACAATGGTGTGTTAGTTTCCGCTTTATAACAAAGTGAATCAGTTATACATATACATATGTTCCCATATCTCTTCCCTCTTGCGTCTCCCTCCCTCCCACCCTCCCTATCCCACCCCTCCAGGCGGTCACAAAGCACTGAGCTGATATCCCTGTGTCTATAGCTTCTTAAAACATGCAAAGTACTTAGAACAGTGTCCGACCCACAGCAAATGCCCTCAGAGCATTAGCAGTTATGAGTCTACTTCATCATGCCCCCATCCTGCCATGCCTGCAGTCTGCCCTGTTTCTGTATTGGTATTGGAATCCAGTCCTGCAAGCCCTTTTGCACCCCTGTCTCACACTGGAAGCCCCTACTACATGGTGCCCGTGGCTGTATTCTGTCCACCCAGCTGCAGTGTGTCCCCCTCTGGCCTCAGTCAGGCTGGATGTCTCTCTTTGCTACGTCTGGGGGAAGAGCCAGCCTCTCTCCCCATGGCTTTCCCACTTTACCGTCCCAACACCGGGGCAGTCTCCATGACCCCAGCCATCTTCCTCTGCATTTGGAAAGATTTTCGGTGGCATCGCTAATCACATTCCCCAAGCCTCCATCTCCTACAGGCTTCTAGCCATAGCCACTGACCTCCCCAGTCTTCTGAAACCAAGAGCAGAGGCAGAGAGTCACTGGTGGCTCTTTGGCCGTCTTCCTTCAACCTCAATGAACGCACAGGAGCCCAAGATCAGCTTTTCCCAGCAGAGACACCCCCTGGAGAGGCCCCCAAACTAAAGTCTGGGCCACAAGTGCCATGCTAACCAACCACAGCGCCACTGACACCTGGCACTGTTCAGGCACCAGTGGACCTGAAAGGTGATGCTGATTACATTGAGTCTGACCTGGACAGCCACCCCCCCACCCATCAGAGGAGAGCCCCTATGAAACTGAAGAACCCCCAGCCAAGAGTATACGACCCAGGCAAGACTGAGTCAGACAATAAATAGCTGGTCAGGTGACACCAAGACTCAGGCAGGCATGAGGTCTGACAAACATTTCCCCTGATTTGGGAATATTATCCTAATTTTTAAAAATCTTACAAGGGGATTTGCAAAAATCATGATTGGTTATATGGGCAACACTTCTTCTTTACTGAAATGCATGTGGGGAAGTCAGCAATTTTCTTTTTCATTTGTTTCTCTCTGTCAGAGTGTGTTCTGTAGTGATAGATAACATTCCCGGAGAGATTCCATGAGCTCAGAACTGGGTTAAGTCCTTTATACACTCTCTTCTAATCTTCAACCAGTCTTATGAAACAGGTAGTTATTATCCCCATTTCACTGATGAAGAAACTGAGGCACAGAGAGGTTCGATCGCTTACCCAGAGTCACAGAGCTAATAAGTAGAGGAGCCAGGATTCAGATCCCAGCCTTGTCACTTTTTTTTAATATAAATTTATTTATTTATTGGTTGAGTTTGGTCTTTGTTGCTGCGTGTGGGCTTTCTTCCCTGCGGTGCACGGGCTTCTCATTGTGGTGGTTTCTCTTGTTGCGGAGCACGGGCTCTAGGCACGCGGGCTTCAGTAGTTGTGGCTCACGGGCTCTAGAGCGCAGGCTCAGTAGTTGTGGCACACGGGCTTAGTTGCTCTGCAGCATGTGGGATCTTCCCGGACCAGGGCTCGAACCCGTGTCCCCTGCGTTGGCAGGCGGATTCTCAACCACTGCCACCAGGGAAGCCCTCAGCCTTGTCACTTTTAATTGTTCCTTCATCTCTTGTTCCTAAAAGAGCTTCCCCAAACAATTCTCCATTTCTGTGTTTTCCAAATGTCTGTTAGCAACTAGTTTGGATTTTACACATGAAGTTGCTGTGAGCAACATTCATCTCACTATTAGATAGGGAAGCAAAATGTTTTGAGTGTATTTTCATATTTCTTTATAAAAAGAATATTCCTTTTGCAAACACTTATCAAAAGTACCCTTTGCTTGCCCTCTGCACTCATGTTGACACTGAAATAATGTGGTCTTTCAGGGACATCACATACACTTCAACCAACTTCCAACTACAGGCAAACCCAACACTCTCCCAGTGTTTCGATTTTGGGGTAAAGGCACCAGCCCTCACCCACTTTCCAAAGCCAGGAAACTGCGAGTCATCCTTGGCACCTCGCTCTCCCTCCTCAGCCACCACCCATATCTAATCCATCACCACAGCCTGACTGTCATTTACCTCCACTCCTCACACCTCCTCCCCACCCCAGCACAGCAGCCCCAGCACCTGCATCCACCCTGTCCTGTTGACACTGAAATAATGTGGTCTTTCAGGGACATCACATACACTTCAACCAACTTCCAACTACAGGCAAACCCAACACTCTCCCAGTGTTTCGATTTTGGGGTAAAGGCACCAGCCCTCACCCACTTTCCAAAGCCAGGAAACTGCGAGTCATCCTTGGCACCTCGCTCTCCCTCCTCAGCCACCACCCATATCTAATCCATCACCACAGCCTGACTGTCATTTACCTCCACTCCTCACACCTCCTCCCCACCCCAGCACAGCAGCCCCAGCACCTGCATCCACCCTGTCCCACCCCATCCCCCCCCTCCCCCCGTCCCCACTCTGCAGCCTTTTCTCCACGCAGCAGCCAGAGGGATCTTCCCAAAACTGATCACATTGCAACCTTCTCCTGCTTAAACCCTTCTATGGCTCCTGCTAGCTGTCAGGATAAAAATCCGAATATGGGACAGACAAGTGAGGCTGCCCTAGCTGGCAGGCTCCCTGATCCCTACCCAGCGCCACCCGCTCCCCCCTGCCAATTGCACTCCTGAACCGGCAATGCTCCCTCCCTCCCAAGCCAAGCCAGGCCAGCAAGGGTAAGGCCTGACACCTGAGGCTGGGGTGAAGACCCACCCATGCCTGCACTGGGTCCTGCTGTTTCCCCACAGCTTGGCAGGGCGCCTGCACACGGTAGTTCTCAGTAGCAATTACTGAATGATGAGTGAATAAATGAATGGCAAAGAAAGCAAGCCTTTGCCTGTGCTGCAGCGGCTCTGCAATCTGCCTGCTTTGCCAGGTGGGCACGGCACTGGACCTTCCATATCCGCTTAGAAAACTACCTCCTGCTGCCACACTGCCTACCAGGCCCTGCCGCTATTTTTACTATCAAATTTTCTGACTTTAATTCAGTGACTGGATTACAACAGTTGTGGGTTCAACAGGGCAGACTTTGAAATCTGAAGACATAAAAGTTACAGTGCTGGCTTTGACAGTCCAGATGGCTTCTCCAAGAAGCTAGAATCTGTGGCCCCAGAACCCTGCTCTTTTAGCTGCTACTAAAAAGATCGGAGAATTTAGTTCAAGGAGAAGCCTTGGGATTTCCCCTGTCCTCTTATGCCCCTCCCCCTGCAAGTCCGCCCTGGATGTTTTAGTTAAATCTGATTTCATTTAAATAAGCTTGGTGAAGGGTGACAGGAGGACAGGTGGTCCCCTCTTGTAGCCCCCCAGGGAAGGCATTCATTATGCAAGTATTTAATGGTGGGTACCTCCGTTAAGCCAGGCTTAATGCTGGGGATTCAGCAGCAAACCAGACAGAGAATGTTTGGATGAGCGGTGCTCATGCTGGGTCTTAAAGAATGGATAACGTTAGAACTGACTGGCGTGATTAAACATCTATCAGTGTTTCACATCTATCTCCCCAACTAGACTGTAAGCTCCTTTGGCCCCATAACTGTTCCTCGCCTTTGAATCCTGGCACCCCTCAATGCCGGTCATTCTTCACCAAGCTGGGGATTGGGGGCGGGGTGGAGAGGTGGGTCACTCAAGTGGGCTGTGTCTGGGGTACTCTAGCTGCGGGGCAGGAGGCTGGATAAGCAGGTCCATCCATTGACTGGAGGTGTGACTGGGTGGTGGACCCCAAGAAACCCTTGCATACTCTCTAGGTGCAGAGTGGTGAAGTTTCTATGAGGCTGCAGGGAAATGAGTTGGGTGGCTTTTTCCTGGAGAGTGGAGCAGCCTGGGGCGGCAGGGAGTGGAGGGAAGGGACAGCTCAGAGAACCTTGTGGGGAAGAAAGAGGTCTGAGCCCACAGGAGTGGCCACGTGGGGTTCCCATCCTCAAGGCAGAGGGGAATGTGGAAGTTTAAGGAATGCAGAATATGGGATAGGGAAGTAGGGAAGGGTACACTAGTGAGGGAGATACCTCAGAGCTAACACCGGGGAGCCTGTATTTCTCTGACCCTTCTTTGGGGAAGGCTCACAGCCTTACTTACAGATTGTCCTGTTGCCTATTGACAGAAGGCTCCACATACTCTGAGGCACGTCCGGGGCCTCTCCCAGGCTGAGGAGTCCAGGACATGAGTCTCTAGCCCACTTGGAAGTTTGGGTGATCAGGTGGGGAGAGCAGAAAAACTGCAGCATGAAACTTCGAAAGGCCCTTAGGGGGTCGGTGAATGGGGCTTAGGGGTGTGTGGGGCAGGGTTCCAAGCACCCGGGCAATCCTGCACAGGAGAAGAAAAGGCAGGGCCCCACTTGCTTTCCAGTGTGGACTTCACCTTCCTTCACTCTGGAGCCAGGCAGCCTCCCGGGAAAGGAGGGTACCCGGGGCAGATGAAGATCCCAAAGGCCAACCTGCTTCCCACCTGCCCTCTTCTCAGCCTTGCAGGACCTAACGCAAGGTGTACTCTGTCCAGAGGCACCCAGGAGGCGGGGGCAGGGAGAGAGGTAGTGAGAGGGGCCGGCACTTGCTGGGTCTGCATATCTGGGTGGTGATTCTTTTTTTTAATTTTATTTTTAATTTTCTTTTATTTTTAACTTTTTATTATGAGACTTTTCGAACACAAAGGAGAATAATGCATTACACATCCATGTGCCCATTACAGAACTTCATCAATTGTCATCATTTCGCTAATCTTGCAGAAAGAACTTTTAATTATGATCAGAGATAAAACAGGATTCAAACTTCGTGGAAAAGAGTAAAATATACTTTTTTTAGGTGGTGATTCTTTAGCTTGAACTGTTGCCAGCTCTGGACTTTGGAAGTAGTCTCAGCATTGGAGAGCAGATCCCTGTTGTCCCAGGTAACTGAAGTCATACAAAATTACCATCCCTCCAGTCTTAATGAACAACTTTGCAATGGCCGCAACCCCACCCTTGCACTCTGGGCCAACAGCAGGAGTCTGGAAAGAAAGAAAGGGCTGGGTAGGCTGCAGGCCAGTTATGAAGGACATCGGGTCTCACCTCCCTAGCCTCTTCTCATTTCAGATTCTTCCTCCTCCGGTTTTAGATCTTAATTCATCTCATAATAAATTTAAGTAAATAATTTTATTTCAGCAAGTAAAGGGACCTCCTGTATACCCAAACTTGCCCAACCTGGCAGCATCAGGCAAGGTACTCAGGTATGGACTGAGACTCTGCTACTCTGTTCCCATAAATAGAACAAGCATTTGGGGTGGGCCCTGCGTTGCCCTGAAAATACTCAGCTTTGCAGAGGCTGCCTCTTGGAGCCCAGGCGGATGCGCCAGGGGGGACTCTAAAGGTGGGCCAGGCAGGTGGCCCCCAGTGCTGGGCTTATCTACCTCTGGCAGCTGCGAGCTCACGCTCCTTGCCTCTGCTCCTGCGGCATGTCTAACAACCTGTCTCTTGGTGCGTGCAGCCGTGTATATGTCTGTATGTGTGCACCCGTGTCTGCCCAGTGGGCACAGGGCACAGGTGTGTTTGGATGGAGATGTGCCTATCTCTGTGGTTCCCTGCATAGCCCTAGTTTTCTCTTCTTTCTTCCCTCCGTCTATTGCTGGCAAAAGCAGCCCTCTGTACTTCCTCCACTGATCCCCTGTCCTCTGTGCCTGTGCTGAGATATCCCTGGGCTCGGAATATCGTTCCTCTCTCCAAGAAAACTCCCACTTACCTGTCTAGCCCATACTCTTCCATGTCTTCCAGGGCAAAGCTGTACTGGGCTGCCTGGAAGAGTAAGTGGAAACAAAACTGTCCTTCTCTGAGGCTGGTCTATACTAACTCAATGCTGGCCCAGCGCATGGTTCTCAGCTTGTCCATAAAGGTTTGTTGACTGTGGCTTATAGGCCTGGGCAGGGAAGCAGTGATGCACACTCTTTTTTTTTTTTTCGGTATGTGGGCCTCTCCCTGTTGTGGCCTCTCCCGTTGCGGAGCAGAGGCTCCGGACGCGCAGGCTCAGTGGCCATGGCTCACGGGCCCAGCCGCCCCGCAGCATATGGGATCTTCCCGGACCGGGGCACGAACCCGTGCCCCCTGCAACGGCAGGCGGACTCTCAACCACTGCGCCACCAGGGAAGCCCCAATGCACACTCTTTTATTGTCTGATTTTTCCCCCTTGCTGAAAAGAAGCTCATGGGGCTGGCCCTGGGGCTGGCGTGCCACCTCTGCCCTGGGTCACTTCTGGTGGCATCATTCTAAAAAATATAGGCCACGCAACAACTTTGGAAAACAGTTTGGAATTACCTAGTAAACTTGATCATGTATACCCTACAACACAGAAATCCCATTCCTGGGAGTGTACCTGGAGACTTGCACACATAAACTGGGAGACACATATGGAATGTTTTAGAGTAGCCCCAAACTGGAACCAACCCAAATGTCCATCAACACAAAAATGGATAATTAAATTGTAGTATTTTCACAGAATGGAATACTATACAAGAAAAAAAGTAACCAAATTAAAGCTCCACTAATTAACGTGAATGAATCTTTAAAAACTATACAAAGATGAGCCAGAGAAGCAAGACACAGAAGAATATATTTAGTATGAGTACCATTGCACAAAGCTTAAACAGGTGATCGAAATAATATTGTTTAGGGAAACACACAGAGGTAGGAAACCATAAAGAAATGCGGGGAGAGGATTATCACTAAATTCAGGGTCATGGTTCCTCTGGCGGGAACGTGCCAGTGAGGGGCACACAGGCTTCTAAGGTACTTGGAATGTTCTCTTTGTTGGCCTGGGTGCTGGGTACCCAGGAGTTTGTTTTTTTGTTTTTCACACTGCATACATGCATGTTATATACTTTTCTAAATATACTCTACGTTTTATACAAGAAAAAAAAGGATGGTGTGTGCCCCGGCTCTGCCCTCTTTTTGTATCCAATCCCTGCACTTGTCCTCAGCTGGCAGAGAGGGGGCCAGGGTCCCTCATCACAGTTCCTTTCTGTTTCTGAGGGGGGCCAGAGGACTCTGGGAGGTGAGGGCCTCCCCTCTGCAGCTGGGCCCCGCTACTCCAGAGTGGGAAGGCCTGGGGGAAGCAGGGCCAGGCGAGGCCGGCTGGCTCTGCTGTCTCTGCCAACTCTGAGGATTAGGCCAGGGCTCTGGCCCACCTGTTGTTTCACTCATTCAGCATGAACTTAGGCACTGAGCACTTACTGTGAGCACTGGGTGCTGTTGGGAGTGTTCAGATAAGTGAGAAATGGTCTTTGACCTCAAAGATCTGTACTGTATACAGAGGTAATCACGTATACAAATAACTATGGTACCTGGAAAATGTGAGCTAAATATCACATGACCTCCCATCTGTACTTTCAATAAACATTTGTTGAACACCTATTATGTGCCAGAAACTGTGCTGGATGGTGAGCATATAAAGGCAGTTCAGTCACAATCCTGACCCTTATGTTCTTAGCCTGGTGCACGGGAAACAGACACAGATGAGATAAAAACGACAGCGGGGAAAGCCCACTGATGCAGATATGCCCAGGGAGAAGCAAGAAGGGGCCCCACTCAGGATGGGTGAGATGGGGACAGATGAGTGGGAAAAGTTGGAGAAGGGAGGTCTTCCTGAAGGAAGCAGCCCCTGAACTGAGGCTTTAGGGATGAGGAAGCAAGAACAAGGTGAAGGGCTAAGACATCCTCCACAAAGGGATCAGCTGGGGCAAAGGCGCAGGGTAAGAAACAATGTCACAAGGACTGTTTGCAACCAGAACACAAGCACTCAGCAGGGATGCGGAGCAGAGCAGCTGGAGGGGAAGGCCAACACAGATCAGGGTCATATTTGCCTTGCAAAACCTTAGATCTTATAGGTGTTGGGAGCCACCGAAGTATTTAGGGGCTTGATAGTTCACTCTGGCTCAGTATAGCGGAAGGGTTGAGTTGTGTGGATTGGAAGGAGGCAGGCAAGTTGCCAGGTTGCTGTGGATCCAAGAACTATTTTGACAGGCTAGCTGTGTCTGAGAGTGGGTGCGTGGGTGGGTGTAGGAGAGGCCAGCTTCACAAACAGCTCCCTGCCGAGTGACCAGGTGTGTCCCACAGGGCGCTGGAACTAGTGTGGCTCTGGGTTCTGGGTATGAGGAGTGTGGGCAAAGGCAGCAACAGCCAGGAATGTGGATGGGGCTCTGAACTCTCTGATTCCAGGGCCCCCAGATGCTGGCCTGTGGAAATGAGGCATGTAGTGGGCTTCTTATAAATTAAATGTGCGCACTTGAAAGATCCATCTGCAGTTAAATCAATAAGTTGGCATATCACTTAAAGGCATGAAGTGAATTACCAAATGAAATCTCTTAAAGATTCAAAAGGAGTTTCATCCTGGAACTGGGCGTAGGGGAGGGTTTACAGTTTTTATTTTGTTGTTGTTGTTGATTTTAAATAAGCCTTTAAACTATCCTAGTTTAAAACCCATGCACATAAAACAAACACACACCCCCACCAGCAAAAAAAACCCTAGCCTTTGTTCTGAATTTCTGTCCTTTCTACTTTTATAAATTGCTAAAAGTGGCCTTTCTTGTATGAAACGATACAGATGGAGAGTAGCCGGCTTTTCCCCCCGTTAATGTCCTCATTTGGCAGAAGAAAACGTCGCTGAGCCCTGTGCATCCTGAAATACGAGACTGCGAGCCTCCAGTCCAGAGCACCCTGCCTCTGCGACGGCCGGCCGGCAGGGGTCAGGCGAGCTCCACGCAGGGCCCACGGAACCGCGCCCGAGCCCGCGCCGGGCTCCGCCGCGGGAGCGGCGCTTCGCGGGAGGGGGACAGAGGGAGGACCCTGGACACTGGACTTGCCCTAGGCTGGGGGTCGCGGCTAACGGTCCTGGGTTAGCCGGGAGGGGCGTGGACTGGGCGTCTGCCCCCAAATAAAAAAGAGGCGCCCTTTCTCAGCCCCAACGCCTAGCTGACGCCAGCGCTGGTTCCACGTCTGGGCGTGGCCGGTTCACCTAGCGTTTTTTCGGGTACCGTGGGCAACTCACCGGTCTTCAGGAAGCAGGACCTGCGCAACCTTTTCTCCTGCACCGGGTTGTCGGGATAAAGGAGCTAATATGTCAGTATGAGACTTGAGAGGTCTATATAGGTGAGAGATTGTCATTACCAGGTTATATGGGTTTAGAATTAGGACTCAGGCCTCTGGAGGCGTGTCCTCTAGGCCCCAGATCAGCTGTTCTAAAAGGTTGCCTGTGCCTTATAATTACCCCTGGGGATGTGATTAGGTCTGAGGCCCATCCAGGAATCTGGGATTTTTACAGGTTGCTAAATTCTGATAAAGGGTGTGCCCAGACCACACTTGGAAAACCATTCTCTTAGCTTCTGTTGCCAACCGACGGGGCAAGCAGTAGTAAAACAAAGAATGGCATGGTAGTCAACAGGTGAGCTGGGCCGATAGTGACCTGCCTAAAATTGGAGTGGAATGAGGCAGCCCCAGGAAGGAGTGGTGCTGGCAGCTGGTACTGCAGAGTTGTACAATGCACATAAACAACCCCAAATTCCAAGAACCAGTGCCCCCTGCTCTCCCATCATTCATGACTCAGGCTACACTTTTTTGGCTTTATTTTATAACATTTCTATTTCACATATAGCATTGGGAGAATAATCATCCTCCCCAAGTTGGTGGCAGAGCTCCGTTACCCACACTGACTGGATGAAACATCTCATTCTGAACGTCTTCGGGCTGTTCGTTCCAGCTACACTTTGTAACCAGCAAGACCACCATTTTAGCCACATTCATCTCCAACATAGTAGGGAGCAGGGTGGGGAAGTGAAGGGACAGGGCCACAAGCCCCTCAGGATAGGACTGGGCTGGGGCTGGTAAGGAGCTAGCTCCACCTGTCACAAGCATCAGGCTGGGAACAGCCCTTGGCTATAGGCCAGGACCAAAAGTCAGAACAGGCGTCGCTGGGCTGAGGGCCAAGAAAACCAGTTCTCTTTTAGGGAACTAGATGGGGTGGGACAACCCAAAACTGTCCCACTCTCACTGTGCTCCATCCAGATGGCCATGTAGTAGGGCCCCAGGCTGGCATTCTCAGAACCCCTATTTCTGATGATCTGGATTCTAGCTCCAGTTCTGACCTTGGGAAAATCAAATTGTCTTGATCTTTCAAAACACATGGGGATGGTTTCCAGAAACTTACGAGCTTCCTTCTAGCTCCAAGACTCTTACTGCTCCCTCCTTTCTTTAAAAAATCCCTGGGAGATCTGGAAAAGGGAGGTTGAGAACTCCTCTATCCTAAGGGCTGATTCCACCCCTGTGTCCCCTATCACCAATGAGCAGGCTGAAGGGCCAGAAGCAGGACCCGGACCAGCCACTCTCCAAGGACATAGGGCTGGAGCCAGACGGAAGGCAGTAGCAAGTAGACTGCTTCTCCCCAAAAACACCAGTTTAGAAGCAGATGGGTTTGCTTCACAAAACGTTTAATACAAAATGGCAGCAGTCACTGTGCAGTTGTAACAAAATTAGCCATAGGGTGTCCAGAGAAATGTATGCAGGCAACCTTGGCTGGAGTTGAGCCAGCCAACCCAGGCCTGCTGCCCAGTCAGCTGTGGGCTGTCACATGGCCAGGACTGGACGGTGGCGGTGGCAGCGTTGTGCTGGAGGCATTGAGCCCCGTCCTTCACGAGCACGCTGACCTCTGCCCCACTGCAGACTCTGGGTGGCACAGGTGTTCTGAGATGCCTATTCCCAGACCTCTACCCCAGTGGTAGGATTTCAGCTTAAAGAATGAGGGATGGAGGGGCTGCTGCAGAGGGGGTGTCCACTCACAAGCTGCTGAGAGCTGATGCCTCTAGAAATTGGCAGAAACAGAGGCTAGGTTTGGGGGGTATTTTTCCCCAGAAAGAAAAGACGCTACCAAGTTCAAATTAAGGAGAGGGGCAATGCTTCTTGTGTACTTGAGCAGAGGGTTCCCTGGCAGAGGTTTACCAGGAAAAAAGGTGCCCACCCTGGGAGCGGGGGTGGGGCAACAGGCTTGAAGTTAGAGAGCAAGGGCGCAGAGTCACCAAAGCCCTCCCACTGAGCCCCAGAAAAGCCAGCATGCTTCCTGAGGAGTCCATGGTAAGCCACTGCACACTTTCCCTGGGCCGGTGGGCAGGGCCTGCCTGGAGAAGAGCTGCCGCGTCTCTCCTTCCAGAGAAAGGCCTCTAGGTGCTGGGAAAGGGGATGAAGGGTCTTGGAGTTAATGGAATTCTGCGTTGAAGGCTCTGCCGATGATTAGCCGCCTCACCTCACTGGTCCCAGCCCCGATCTCATACAGCTTGGCATCTCTCAGAAAGCGGCCCATGGGGAAGTCATTGATGTAGCCATTGCCACCTGCAGCCATGGTTTGGGCACAGAAGAAAGGACAACAGGAAAAGTGATGGGCAGTGGGCAAAGCAAGGAAAGCAAACAGAAGATCAAATACATAGAAATGGGCTAGGAGAAGATACTGATTGAAGAGAAGCAGCAAAAGGTGATGAGAGGTTTCCCTGGTGGTGCAGTGGTTGAGAGTCCGCCTGCCAATGCAGGGGACACGGGTTCGAGCCCTGGTCTGGGAGGATCCACATGCCACGGAGCAGCTAAGCCCGTGCGCCACAACTACTGAGCCTGCGCTCTAGAGCCCGCAAGCCACAACTACTGAGCCCATGTGCTGCAACTAGTGAAGCCCACGTGCCTAGAGCCCGTGTTCCGCAACAAGAGAAGCCACCGCAACGAGAAGCATGCGCACTGCAACGAAGAGTAGCCCCCGCTCACCACAACTAGAGAAAGCCAGCGCACAGCCACGAAGACCCAACACAGCCAAAAATAAATTTAAAAAAAAAAGTGGTGAGAGGGATGGGGTGGGGATTACCTAATTGTGGGGAGGGTGGACAGGAGGCCGGAAGTCCACTCAGAGTGCTGAGGATGCCAGGCAAAGGTAGGGGAGAACCACTGGCAAACATGGAGAAGGGGGACAAGAAACTACTGCATAGCACTTACTGGGTGCCAGGCCCAGAGGGGTGAAGTAATTTGCACAAGTCACAAAGCTGGTCAGTGGTAGAGCCACGATTCGAACCTAGGCCGTCTGGCTCAAGCCTGTGCTCTTAACCACTATGCAGCATTGAAGTGAGGCTGTTCCACCTCTGAGGCGTCTCCTCTTCCCCATTCCCCAGTGTCCATAGGACCAGGCTGGGAGGGTGAGAGGGGGGCACTACTGGAGACAGTAGCAACTTGTGGCCTCTGGCAGTTTTCTTCTTTGCTTTTCCATGTCCTCCCAGTAACTGGGGCAGGAGGAGCCTAAAGGTGCAGCTCAGCTGAAGCACAGGGTGAGGAGTGGGGGCCGCTCACCCAAACACTGGATGCCGTCCAGGGCTACTTGAGTGGCGCACTCGGCTGAGTAAAGAATCACCCCAGCGCAGTCCTGTGGGAGGAGGTTCTGTGTCAGCAGGGCCCCCGCCAGGGCCACACGGAGGGGAGGGGGCCCAGCAACCACCCCTGCCCCGGCACGCTCTCCTCTGGGCCCAGCCCTTACCTTGGCAGTGCAGTAGCCCTCATCACAGGCCTTGGCGACATTGTAGACGTACTGCCGACAGGCCATGAGGCGGGTGTACATGTCTGCCATCTTCCCCTGCATCAACTGCACACAAAGGGAGCCCACAGGTCAGTGTGCTGGAGACACACTCCTCTCAGAATCATTCCCTAGTTACCAAAAGTAGGTCAGCAGTAGCAACCTGACAGCCGGGAATGGGGACCCGGGGCACAGAGAGGAGGTGGTGGGACTTGCTTAGGATGACAGACATGGTAGCAGGTCTGGAGTTAAGGCCAGAGAGCTGCTGCTGCATTGTGGACCTGGCCCTCCACTCACACGACCCTCATTACCGACCGTCTTGCAGCCCAGAAAGTGTGACTCAAAAGGCTACTCCCTCCCCACAATCTGCTCCCTTCACCCTCCAACCCTACAATGCCTCATTCATTCATCTCAAACAGGAAGGGAGGTGACATGAGATGAACTGCCTGACAGCTTTCAAAGCCAGGTAGCATGCTGAGGAAGCCTGCGCCCCAAGCATTCACGCATTTTTTTTGTTATTTTGGCCATGCCACGAGGCTTGAGGCTTGCGGGATCTTAGTTCCCCAACCAGGGATCGAGCCTGGGCCCCCTGCAGTGGAAGCACGGAGTCCCAACGACTGGACCGCCAGGGCATTCCCTCAAACTCATTTTTTTGACGAAGGATAGTAAATGCCCACAGCAAGTGCCCTATTTGTTCATTTGTTAAAGAAAACCTGAACCCAACGAAAGAGTACATCTTAACAAAACCATTCCACTCACCTGGAAGTGGCCGATCTTCTGGCCAAAGGCTTCCCTCACGTGTAGGTAGGGAATAGCGTGGTCAAGGATGGCCTGCATGATCCTGCGGGAAGGAGAGAACACTGGCGAGGGGCCTCGCTGTTACCCCATTGCTGGTTGGGGGGCAAATGCTAGTGTGGAAAGGCCTGGGGGGCAGCCCAGCAAGACAAGGAGCTGGCGTCCCAGGGAGGAGAAAAGGAGCGTGAGGACCCTTGTCAGCCCTGCTCAGTCACCACATTGACTGCCCGGCAGTCAGTGCCCCTTCCCCTGAGACCAGGCGGAGTGGCGGGACCCTTCGTAGATGGTTAGAGCTCAGGCATCTTGCTTCACATCTGAGTAACTAAGCAGGGTGAATCCTCAGGCCTTTTGTCTGTCACCCAATGATACTTGCCTTCAGTGCAAAGAAAGTAAACGTGAGAGGAAACGTAATTTTTTGTCTCCAGGAGGTAAGGTACAGGCTCCCATCGGCCCCAAGGGGAGGGCTGTGGCACCACCTGCCGAGGAGGCTACAAGAGCCCAGCTCCCCCCCCAGAGCCTCACACTCACCCGAGCGGCCCACCGGCCAGCACCAGCCGCTCCAGGTCCAGGCCACTCATCAGCACATAGACGCCCTTACTTCGATGGCCCAGGATGTTGGCAGCTGCGGGGAAAAGTGCTGGTCAGGGGCAAGGGGGCTGTCCACAGCCTCCTCGCTTTTGGAAAAGTTGCTGGGTTTAGTAACGTGGCTCTCTCACAAGGCATTAAAATATGTTACCTGACCTTCAACTAGGGCTCCAGGTGAGGAAAAGGATGGAGTTTACCACTTCCAGTCAGAAGTGGAGTTTGCTAGTGGGGACATGCTCCCCTCACCCTGCCCCCAACACACACACCATCCCCAAGACCAGACACACAGGCCCAATCCTTAGAACCTCCCCTTCTCTTCTTGGATGGGAAAGAAGAAAAGCTAGTTTGGTTCAGAAGTCATCCAACCTCTCCCAATTTTTAACACACTTGTGCCCATAAAGGAACCAGAGAATTACTCTTTCCCCCAGGTTGAGTCTGCTCTGGTTAATACTACCCTCCACCCTCCCCTGGGTGGTCCATGGAAGAGCCTGTCCAGGAGACGGGCCATTCGGTGCTGGTGACAGAAACTGCTGAACACCTCCTCACCCCGGAAGCAAGGACACTGGATGGCCTGGGGAGGTGTGGGCAGGAAGCTGAGTGCAAAGAGTTGACACCACTGACCTGTCTTTAATGCTAGTGGAGTTTTTTCCTTGCCGACAAAGAAGGCTCTGCACTGATCATCCCTCCCTAGATGCTCCTTATAACTAAAGCACACTTTTCTCAGGTGGTGGATCGTGGGGCAGAGGGATGGTTTATGGCTGAGTGAGACACAGAACCATCCTAACTGGTGATCAAATCTGTGCCCTCCGTCTCATCAGTGCATGACAGGCGTGCTGGTTCTCTCATGATGTGGCACACTTTCACTTACACTTCAGGGGAGAAATACCTATAAACTGAACTGCCTTCCCTTCACGGAGTCCAGCTTCCATCAGTTTATTTAGATGTTTTTTTAGCATTGTTAATGAACACCTCACACAGGCTGTACAGGCAAATGTACATACAAGGAAGTCTGAAGGACGTGAGTGGGTAAGGGCAGATTGTACCTTTCTACTCCAGATACTGGAATACCAGCCCCAGGCACAGTGTGTGCTCTACATAGGGAACACCACCCTTCCCTGAAGCCACAGTTGGGCATACCGCTGCAGGAGCTCTGGCCGGGAAGGACAGCTGTCCAGACTGAGACCAACACCTATGGGCCAGTGGGCAAGGGCACAGTGGCAGGCCCACTGTCTGGCCACATACCATTGGTGAGCTAACAATGGTGAGGCTCTCCAAGCCAGAGATGGGCTTTCTCAGCGTGTGATGGGGTCAGGACAGGGGCTCCCTCATTCTCAGAGACTCACCAGGAACCTCGCAGTCCTCAAAGATTAGCTCACAGGTGTTAGAGCCCCTCATCCCCAGCTTGTCCAGCTTCTTGGAGGTGCTGAAGCCTGGCATACCCTTTATGGGAATAAAAGGTGGCCCCGATTACAGAGCAGTCCCCAAGGGGGCCAAGAAAAGGGAAACCCCTAGGAAGTAACCATCTTTCCATCAAGTCCCTGTATTTGCCTGATACACCAGCATCTACTCACCAGGCCCCCACTCTGTATGCGATCACCCCATTTCTGGAGGCGCTGCCCCTAACACTCCACCCCAGCCTCCCCTGCTGCTGGCTGCATTCTCCCCAGTTCTCGCGAGATCGGTTCTTTCCCAGTGAAATGCCAGATCCCTGGTGCCCTTCTGACCCTTCCTGGCTTTGGTTCCCTTCCTTGGGGGAAATCACTTCTTTTTTTTTTTTTTTAAGATTTTTAAAAAATTTTATTTATTTTTATTGGCTGTGTTGGGTCTTTGTTGCTGCGCACAGGCTTTCTCTAGTTGCGGCGAGGGGGGCTACTCTTCGTTGCGGTGCGTGGGCTTCTCATTGCTGTGGCTTCTCTTGTTGCAGAGCATGGGCTCTAGGCGCGTGGGCTTCAGTAGTGGCAGCATACGGGCTCAGTAGTTGTGGCTCGCGGGCTCTAGAGTGCAGGCTCAGTAGCTGTGGCACACGGGCTTAGTTGCTCCGCGGCATGTGGGATCTTCCCGGACCAGGACTCGAACCCATGTCCCCTGCGTCAGCAGGCGGATGGATTCTCAACCACTGTGCCACCAGGAAAATCACTTCTAAGACACTCCCCAGCCCACTCAATTCCTTTGCCCCCTTGTTCCTCTGCCACCTGTACCTAATGGAGTCCTACCCGGGGTTCAACTCAACCACCTGTGTGCTCTGACCTGGACTAATCAGATGCAAAACGCGTTGGCGTATGCCCATCAGAGCACTGCCAGGTGTTGCTTCCCTCTCCTCTAGGAGACGAGGGCAGCGTGACTCAACCTGGAGAGTTCCCATCTCAGCCACGCCCTTTGGGCTACTCACTTTTCTTGTCCTCCAGTCCCATTACGAAACACTCTCTCCCTCTCCCTATGGAGGGTACTGCAAATCTTTAAAACACTCATTCACGAAACTCTCTACCAACTCCCCTGCCCCCATGGTCCCCCCGCCCTCCCAGGGGCCCTGGCCTCCTACTTCATGACCATTAGGCAGATGGTTCCTCCGCCATCACCGTCCCCCGCCCGTGCCTCTTCTCCCTCAACTCACCATTGTGCTTTGCTCACTCTCTCTCATGCATCTCACTTTCTCCCTCTCCTACTTTCATTTCTCTTTACCAGAAAATTTGCTCAGTTCTCTCCCATTCCTAAAAGCAAACTGAAACTCCCAACTTTTCATTCTAACTCCTGCTGTCTCCC
The DNA here is from genome assembly GCF_000442215.2 of Lipotes vexillifer. Taxonomy (NCBI): domain Eukaryota; kingdom Metazoa; phylum Chordata; class Mammalia; order Artiodactyla; family Lipotidae; genus Lipotes; species Lipotes vexillifer. The sequence goes on from NW_006787469.1 coordinate 2,428,685, forward strand.
TTGTGCTTTTACTGACGAGACTTGGAAGGTGCAGTCTCCGGTCTCCACCTGCATCCTCACTCATACCTTGGCTCCCGCAGCTGCTCTCTCCAAGTCCACCAGTGACACCCTGATTGTCAAAGCTGGTGGCCTCCCTTCAGTCCTCATCTTCCTGGACCTCTGGACAGCCCGGCTCTGTGGATGGCTCCACCGTCCTCAGACTTGACCCCTCCTCCCTGAATTCCACTTTTTGGCCACCCTCCTTTCAGTCTCCATTCCTGCCTCAGCCCCATCCCAGGACAGGAGGGAGCCTTGGCAGACCACACAACCCTGATGGTCTTCGCAATCACTTGAAGGAGGTCATCTCTGGTGCCACGTTCAGGAGATAAAAGCCTCCCGCCATACACTCCCCTACACTCACCTTCTCCACAATGAAGGCTGTGATGCCCCGAGAAGCTGGCACAGCAGCCAGGTCTGTCTTGGCATAGACAATAAGGACATCAGCATCAGGGCCATTGGTGATCCAGAATTTGTTGCCATTCAGGACATAGTGATCTCCTAAGGACAGGAAGTTGGCTACTTGCATAAGCTGTATGGGCCTGTCTCAACCAGTCAGTTCTCCAGACCTCCTGTTGACCAAAAAGCTGTCCAGCTGGCAAGTGCTTCTAGAAACCCAGCAGAGGCCACCTCCAATCACTGCTCCCTCACCTCGAAGGTCTGTCCCTCTGCGCACTCCAGCTCTCAAATCAAGGGGATCCTCACCTTTCTTTTCTGCTTTCAGCTTCATGGAGACAACATCGGAGCCGGCATTTGTCTCACTCATGGCCAGGGCTCCAACGTATTCACCGCTGATCAGCTGCAAGGAAAACCCCAAAGGTCCTTGTTATGACTTCAGAAATACCCTACAGTGGCTCACTGATACCATGTCTTGCCTGGTCACATGACACCCCTTCCAACTTCTCTCAGATCCGGGCATAGGTAAAGTCCTAGAAGAGAAGCCCCATACCCACAAGCCTGAAGCTTTCTCTTCTATTCCCATTCCTTTTGCAAGGGAAGCTAGTCCTAGGCTTTCATTTCTTAAAATGCTCAGTAAATGTTGTCCAGTGACTGACTCAGGTGTTCTGGCCCTACTTTTAATTTATTTTTTGGCTGTGCCATGCGGCTTGAGAGTCCCCGACCAGGAATTGAACCCACGCCCCCTGCATTGGAAGCACGGAGTCTTAACCACTGGACCACCAGGGAAGTTCCTATTTTTAATTTTTTTGATTGAAGTATTTTATTTGTTTTTAGTGTCATATTTTAGTTTTTTATTTTCTTAATTTATTTTTGGCTGAGTTGGGACTTCGCTGCTGCGTGGGATTTTTCTAGTTGCGGAGAACGGGGGCTACTCTGCGTTGCAGTGCGCGGGCTTCTCATTGCTGTGGAGCACGGGCTCTAGGCACGTGGGCTTCAGTAGCTGTGGCTCATGGGCTCTAGAGCGCAGGCTCAGTAGTTGTGGCTCATGGGCTCTAGAGCGCAGGCTCAGTAGTTGTGGCGCACGGGCTTAGTTGCTCCACGGCACGTGGGAGCTTCTCGGACCAGGGCTCTAACCCGTGTCCCCTGCATTGGCAGGCGGATTCTTAACCACTGCGCCACCAGGGAAGCCCTGACTGAAGTATTTTAAAACAAATCCCTGACCCCTTCCTACCCCTATCAGTTTCAGGGCAGCAGCACGCTACAGAAAGCAAGGCTGACCAGCCCTCCCCAATGGGGGAGAAGCCTCATGGCTGGTGGTTGCACCATGCGATCAGCATGTTTCTCCATCCCCATTTCCTCACCTTGGGGAGGTACTTCTCCTTCTGGGCCTCATTTCCATTACGAACAATTTGGTTGAGGCAGAGGTTGGAGTGGGCACCGTAACTGAGACCCACTGCTCCAGAGACTCGGGATATCTCCTCCATCACCAGTACGTGTTCCAGGTAGCCCAGACCGGAGCCGCCATACTGAACTAGGGGTCGGGATGGGGGGCGCAGGGGAGTGGAAAAGGCAGCCCGGTTAAATGAGGACACTGAGAGGAATCTTACATTTATTTGCAGTAGAGGAACACTCTTATAGCACCTATTCCAAGTTCCCTCTAGCAAGGTCAACAGGCGGATGCTGTGGACCCTGCTTGCAAGCTCACAGAATTGGTTTTGCCTGCTGCTGCCTCTGGTCAGCTGAGGCATGGTTCAGAAAACAGTCATTGCAACTCCTGCTTTATCCCAAACATCAAAATCAAAGAGGCTGGGTTACCTGGTGCCAGCCTCCCCTCCCTCCGCCCTGCTGTCTGGATAAACCCTGGCAAGGCCCTCTGTGTATGTTCACTCTGACCAAGAAGTCAGGCTGCTCCTTGGCTCTAGGGAAGGGTTAGCCCAACCCGCACGACTCCAGGAAGGAAAGCCCACGGGCAGGTAACGTTAGAAACTGCTACCAGGACACCATGTGGAAACCAGAACTCATATCTGGCTTTCTTTTCAAGGTTGTCCCTGGATAGGGTTTTCATCTGATTCCTAACTGCCTCTTTCTTCCATTAACTAGCATCTGATTCAGAAGAATATTCTTTATGGGGGCTCATAAACCCCCAAGACACAGTGGGAGAAAGAGTCTTGTCTGAGAGTTCCCAGCAACCTTCCCCCTACTATTGTAAGTTAAGATAGTCTAAATTAATTTTTAAGTGGTTACATCATTACTCATGATGTAACTTTGTACAATCAGCTTAAATCCCAGGAACTGTCTCCAAGTGGTGAGGGGAGGATGTAAGGAGAGAATACTGTGGTCCACCGCTACTCTAATGCCCAGTGAACACAGGCCAAAGCAGGGTGAGCTGTCCAGGCTTTGGCTGGTGAGGCCATAGGCTCACCTCTTTACAAGGCACCGCAAGCCAGGCCTGGCCTTTGCTCTAGAGGCCAACATCTGAAACAAAGCCCACCAGCTCCCTGCCCTCTCCCCCTGGAAACAAGTAGTAAGACCCACAGGGGACTCTGGACAGGCCCAGGGACAGCCTGTTAAATACATCATCTGGCCACCTCACTGTGGAGGCTCAGACAGGCATCCCTCTCCCCTATACCTCCGTCTGTTTCCAAATGAGCTCTAGGGCCAAGCTGTGGGCAGAGAACACAGGCATCCCCCACAGGAACACACTGTCCTGAGTGGTACTGCCTCGATGCTACTGGTAGGGCAGAGCTTAGGGATTATGCGAGGCAGTAAGACTGAGGTACTAAGACCACTGGAGTCTTGATCTGGAGTTTTCTAAACTCCCCAGATCACCTGGGGGAACTTGTTAAGCATGCAGAGTTCAAGAGTCTAGGTGACCCAAGTGAACCACACTGACCTAAATTCTTTGCCTTGTGAACATTACTGCCTAAAGAAACAGAAAAGTTTTCTCTTCACTGGGTTGACAGTCACTGGGCACTTTCTCAGCTCCAAGTGGGAAGAGACTCTGGTTTCTCCGAGTATGATCTTTCTTCTCCTTTCCTGCTTCTTTTGGGAATAGTTTTAAAGGGCATGCAAGAAAAGTTCTCTGTAGGGA
>NW_006787469.1:2432283-2468667 GCF_000442215.2 Lipotes vexillifer
GAAAGAAACCATACTCACCAGGGGCTGTGACACCCAAGACTCCTAGGTTCCCCAGCTGCTTCCAAAACTCCTGCCAACAGAATGGAGTGAGTATAGTGGGTTGTGAGAAAGCAGACAGTCACAGGGGCCTGGCATATCTGGAACAACAAGACCCAAGGGCTTCACAGAAAGGGGCTACATTCTTAGGGAGCCTTCATTTACCAGAAGACTGTGAGAGCTCTGCCAGGCAGCCGTACAATTCCCAGGCCATCTCAGCCCAGCTTCCAGTCTGCCCCCCGTCCCCCTCAGAATGGGCCCCACTACTCACTCTCAGGTTCTTGAACTCATTGCTCCGATCAATCTCCTGGGCATGGGGTGCTAGATGCTCCTGAAGGAATTTAGCCATGGTCTGACGAAGCTAGAGGGAGAGAGGTGGACAGATGCTGCTGAAACGGTACATAATTGCCCCTGAGGACAGCGTCTCCACTACTGAGGACACCTTCAGGGAAACGGGACACAAGTAACCTCACCAAAGAGCATCAAACTGAAACTTAGAGGCCCCACCAGTTTATGCTTCCTCAGAGATGATCTTCCCCTCTCTTTCTGAAGATTATTTCTTTTTATTTATTTATTTATTTATTTGGCTGCGCCAGGTCTTTAGTTGTGGCATAGGGGATTTTTTAGTTGTAGCCTGTGGAATCTAGTTCCCTGACCAGGGATCGAACCCGGGTCCCCTGCATTGGGAGTGCAGAGTCTTAACCACTGGACCACCAGAGAAGTCCCTCAAGATTATTTCTTAAATGTCACTCCCCTACATAAGTCATTCCATGGCTTTCCATTGTCCTTAAAAGACAAACTCCTGGGCTTCCTTGGTGGCGCAGTGGTTGAGAGTCCGCCTGCCGATGCAAGGGACACGGGTTTGTGCCCCGGTCCGGGAAGATCCCACATGCCACGGAGCAGCTACTGTGAGCCATGGCCGCTGAGCCTGCGCGTCCGGAGCCTGTGCTCTGCAACGGGAGAGGCCACAACAGTGAGAGGCCCGCATTCCGCAAAAAAAAAAAAAAAAAATCTGGCAGACTTTTGCATTTTTAGGACAAACCAGCTAGTATTTGGGGTGACACAGTCTTATTTCTTTCAATGGACAGAAATGGATACTTGCCAGTGAAAATAGAATAAAATGGAAAAAAATGGCAATGAGTTAACCATAAAAATAGCCCAAATTTAGAAGAACACGGCAAGGACTGATGTTTGGGGATACAGGGACTGAAAGGTGAAAGCGATCCTGTGCTGATACAAAAATAGACACGTGAGAAGTACCCAGCGGTCTCTTTAGAGAGTAGATCCTCGGAGATCTCTGTTCTTAAGACATTTCTGCCCTGACGCAGAGTCTCTGTTAGGAACCTTCCTGCCCTGGTAGAGACAGGAGCTGACCCAGGAACACGGGTGGTCCAGAGGCAGTTACAAAAAAAAAAAAAAAAAAAGACAAACTCCTTATGTATGTATATGTATAACTGAATCACTTTGCTGTACACCTGAAACTAACACATTGTAAATTAACTGTTTTTTTTTTTAACCATTAAAAAAAATTAAGACAAACTCCTTACCCAGGACTGGAAGGCCCCGTGTGAGGTGACCCCTGCAGCCTATCCAGCCTTCCCCAGTACCTTTCTCATCCCCCACTCACTGTGCTCCAGCCACGCCCCCTTCAGTTCTTGGCACGCGTCAGGCTCCTTTTTGTCCCTGAGCCTTTGGGTAAAAGGGATTATTCAAAAGAGATTAGAAACTCCTATTGGCAGGAAAGTTTGAGAACTAGGATTGAACACTTTCTGCCTGAGGTGATTCCAAGCTCTGTCTGCTGACTGTAAATACAAGTGGACTTTGGGGTTCTGGGCCAGCTCAGGCACTTGCTTAGAGCCACAGGAGAATCACATTCCCTGGGAACTCCAAGCCAGTGTCCAAGTGAACAGTCCCCTTCCTCCGGGAATGGCTCTGGTTCAGCCCCATTCGTAACAACATCTTTCAAGTTTTTTTTCAACTTTGTGGTTTGACCCGATAGGTTGAAGAATTATATACACTGTGAATTTCAACTCCACCCCCAAGGTGTGTATTTGAAAAAGATTCCGTGGTGATGATTAACCAGGTTTGAGAACCACAGCCGTAGACAGTATTGAGGTGTAAGAAGACTTCAGACAGATTGAGGGCCCTTTTACAGCACGCGGGTAGTCCTGCCAATCCTCCACCAAAGCAACCCCCGCCCCACCATCCCCGGTCTCCCAGGAGCGTTCCTATCCTCGACTCCTCGTCTAACTCCGGCAACCGGGCCTTGCTGCCGCCACAGAGGGGAGACTGGGGCCCGCGGCCGCCCCCGCGCTGGCGCTCCTACAGCCCCCGGATCACACGCCGCGGCTGGGTGGGCGCTGGGTAGAAGAGCTCCAGGGAGACCACCGAGCACGGAAAATGGGCCGGGAGGGGTGTCAGGCTCCCTACCTGCTTCTGCTCCTCGCTTAGCCCATTGATTGCATCATCCACGGGCAACAGCGAGTTGGCCCGCTGGGTAATTAGGCCGGCGAGCGGCTGCAGTGGCGGCCGCGGCCTCCAGCTCGCCACGCGCCGACCCAGTAGCCACGCTACAGTCGCCATCTCGGCCTTGTCCTGGGAGCCTGAGCCTCAACAGCTGTGAGCGAGTCCTGCGGCGCTCCACCAATCCCTGGCTTCGCTTCCGCCACCCAATCGGCGAGGGGGTGGGTCTCCAGCAGCCAATCACCCTCCACTGTCCGAGGAAGGCCGCGCTTCCCCCGGCCACTGCACCAGCCAATCAGCGGTGACCGCCTGCGGACCGACGCCCCGCGAGGCTGGTGTGCTTGCTAGGGGAGCTGGACCTGCAGGCGTCATGCCAAGGTTGGGTCTTTCTAAAGCGGACGAGTAGGAAGAGTGTCTTCTTTTTTGAGTTGAGGATAAGCATTCCCCCTGCGTTGAAAATAGCAGTCCCTAACTGCAGACATCTGTGGGAAAGCAAGTGTTAAAAAAGCAAAAGGAAAAGCCCCGAATGCCCCTTGCTTGGCGATACATTGTTAAAGCAAATCGGGGAAAAGAGCGCTTGCTCTAGGGTGCACGTTGGTTATAACTCAGTGCATTTGCTTTATTATGTAACAAGGTTTGTTGAGTTTGATTGAGTTTTATGGGAAAGGGGTTGTTAAGGAGTTGCTGTCTTCCAAATTATTTAATGTACCTAAGAACAAGAGTCAGTACTTATTTTTAACAGGGGTGGGGTGATGGTGGACCGAACTCAGCTGCTCGGGTTCAGCTGCTTCCTGCTGGAAAGACAAGTGTTGGCTGGAAAGGACGGGTTGCTTTATTCAGAAGGCAACCTGGGGGGAAGGCAGAGTCTCGTCAAAGAACCAACTCTGAAGAGTCTGCTCCACCATGAAAGTTTTTAAAGGGAGACAGGGGGAAAGCCATTCGCAGTTAATCATTTGGGGAGGGGGGAGCAGAGTCTTCCTTATCTTCCACTAAGTGCAGACTTTCTTCTGATTGGTTGGTGGTGGGGTAACAAGGTGGTGTTTCAGGAATCTGGTGCTCAGCCTGAAGTTACCATCTTCCACCTAGGTGGGGCCTTAGTTCTAGCAGAAGAACTCAAAGATATTGTTAGGTATATTCCTGGTTTCTGGAGGAACCAGGACCCTGCTTTATTGTTGTACTATAGTTTCTTGACAGCTCCTCCTTTGTTTCTGCATTCCCTCTTTTCTCTATTCAGCAACTGTTTGAATCTGCCCTTTGGCACTCAGGGAAGGTCTAGGAGGCTGATGCCTCTTTCCTACAAACAAGAAACGGGGACACTGAAAGGATTTGTACACAGGAGGGCCTCACAGGGTCCTGCTCCATTTCAGGGAGACAGGAAAGGAAGAATGGTATATGAGGGGAAAGAGGAGAGCTGATAGAATTCAGCTTCTATCCCGTTCCTTGCTTTGCTAATTTCCTTCTCTGTGGGGTGGTCAATGCCCTTGAAGAACTCATCTCAGGTAGTTTAGCGCCCTGAATCCAGGGACGCCATTGCAACTCTGCTACTTAGATGTGGAACTTTGGGCAAGTTTCTTGGATCTTTTCAGACTCTGTTTCATCCTTTTTTTTTGGCCAAGCCGCCAGAGATTGAATCGGGCCCTCAGCAGTGAGAGCGCACAGTCCTAACCACTGGACCACCAGGGAATTCCCTTTCATCATCTTTATTTAGTTTTTTAAAAAAATATTTATTTATTTAATTTTATTTTTGGCTGCGTCGAGTCTTAGTTGTGGCACGCAGGATCTTTCGTTGTGCCCTTCGGGCTTCTCCCTGGTTGCAGCGCTCAGGCTCCAGGGCTCGTGGGCTCTGTAGTTTGCAGCACGCGGGCTCTCTAGTTGAGGCACAAGCGGGCTTAGTTGCCCTGTGGGATGTGGGATCTTAGTTCCCCGACCAGGGATCAAACCGGAGTCCCCTACGTTGGAAGGAAGATTCTTAACCACTGGACCACAAGGGGAAGTCCCCCCTTTCACCATCTTTAAATGAAAACAATACCACCCATTGCAAGGAGGAATAAAGGAGATTACATATTTAATGACAACACTTGGTGTTCCTTCTTACAGTGCCCCATTCATTAGTCCAAAAGCCAGGCCCTGTCAGCTTGTCCGGACCAAAATGTTTTCTTCTTCAGCTCACTGCCTTTCATATCAAGGGTTCCCCCACCCCCAGGTGGAGAAGATTTTCGGAATAACCTGATATAGATTGTGGGCAGGTTCTCTACATTTCTGATGATCTGCAGCCTCATATTTGCGAAAATCTTCCATAGGCACCTTCTAATTTATCTCTTGGAGCCATTCCTTTGCTTTACTTCCAGGGACTAGTAAATGTACAAGCTGGTTCAAGTTTGAATATCCAGGCTCGTAAGTTCTTACTGTAAGATGAAATTGTTTAGCAAACCCCAAGGGTCATGCTATGTTCCTCTCAGTGTCAAATAGGATAGGAAGGTGGTAGTGTCCAATTTGATTCCAAGGCTTGAGAAATTAAACTGTGCCCCACATCCCATTAGTAAATAATTGTAGTTATTTAAAAATAAAAATATTTTTTTAGATTTATTTGGATCTACTTAAAAATAGAACTTTTAGGTATTTCTTTTGGTGTGTCATAAAATATTGAGACACTAGGAGCATCGTGAACTGAGACAGTTTGTAAACTTCTGGCCCGGATGATAAAAATCCACACCTCCTAGCTTGCTTTTAAGTTTCTTCAAAACGTCTAGTAGCACCATGTACTTTCCACTGCCATTATTCCCTGGCTCAAATCTTTCTCCAGTACTTGCTTGTGGTTTGACCTTGGGCAAATCAACTTCATTTCATTAACTAATTAAATTAATTAATTATATGGATTAATTTCATATAATTTCTCTGAGCCTTTTTCTTAGCTATAAAAAGGGTTAATAGTGCTTACCTTGTGTGACTGTAATGAGGATTACATGAGAATGAACATAAGGAGGAACACACATAAACATCACATATGGCATATTACAAGTGCTCGGTTAAGTGTCAGATATAATCCCCTCTCATCTTTTTTTTTTTTTTTTTAAATATCTTGGCCGTGCCACATGGCCTGCGGGATCTTAGTTCCCCAACCAGGGATCGAACCCATGTCCCCTGCAGTGGAAGCACAGAGTCCTAACCACTGGACCACCAGGGAATTCCTCCCCTCTCATCTTGAACCTTCTGAAGCCCAGTGTTCTTACTGAGTTCCTCAAGATTCATCTGGATATCCCCTCAATTATTTTTTTTTTTCTTCAGTCTCTCATAATTTTATTTTTTCCTTGGAAGTTCCAATGATCCCCTCCTTGGGTTTGACTGATTTGCTAGAATGGCTCACGGACTCAGAGAAATATTTTATTTGCTAGATCTGGTTTATTAGAAAAGGATGTAACTCAGGAACAGCCAGATGGAAGAGGTGCATGGGGAAAGGGCATGAAGCTTCCATGCCCTCTCTGAGTGCACTACTGTCCCCAAATCTCCATGTGTTCACCAACCTGGAAAGTTCTCAATCCTCTAGCTAGCCTCTCTAAATATTACTCTTGCTCCAACCCCAGTTTACCGCTTCCATCAAGCCTCCCCCAACCGAACTAGCTCAGAGTTAACTACTATAGCACACAACTATATCACACAACCCACTGTTTAGTAAACTATTGCCTTTGTTATTCAACTTGTATATCACCTGTGCAATGTTTCACATGTACTGTAAGCATTTCTGAGGTGAAGAATGTCATGCTACATTAAAGTTTCCTATAGCATCTAGCAAAGTGGAGGGTGCAGATCACATTGGTTCATATAATGCAGGAATTTATCAAGGCTGTAGATCAGAATAAGCACCACAGCACCTCCACACGTACAAAAGGCAGATGGAGCAGCAGAGGTCAGAGGGAACACAAGAAAAGGCAAGACTGCACAAATGCTGGCTGGTGGTGCAAAGCAGCGCCATGAGGTGAAGGCCCCTTGTGAGGCCAGACCTTGAGCAAACAGGATCTCAACACTGGGCAAGATGAGTAATGGAGGAGTTGGGATGGTTACATTCTTAGGAGTTAACTAGGGAGGCATGACAAGGAGGTAAGGATCTCACAGCTGAGTTTCCCACCCTTTCCTCCCAAGAAGGAAGTAGAACTTTTGGGGGGGACCAGAAATGCCAATTACAAATTCACTTGGGTAAAAATCTTTTAAACTATAAACATCCTGAAAATGGGTAGAAGAAAATATTCAGCCCTTCTCACCAGTGAGAATTATTTAACTGGGTTTCCCTATCAAAATATTTGGGACAAAAAAAAAAAAAATTGGGGACATAACCAACAGTGTGAATGTTGTATGTGTATGAAGGAAAAGAATTTTAGCCCTGTAAGTTAGGGTGGGACGTTACTTGACTTGATTGGGTGGCTCTGGGCAGCCCCAATAATGCTGAAGAGCAGGGGGAGCTGCTGAAGAAATTGGGAGAGGTGCAGAAAAAAATGGGAGATGGCCAAAGCCAAAGTCTGCCTAGTTTGACTATGAAATATGGTGGTGCCTTTGGTGAACTGGCGGTTGCAGGGGTGGGGTGTGGCTGCTGTGGACTTCAGTTGACTAAGGATCCAGGCGGCCAGGTCCAGGATTGGCCGTGTAAAGCAAGAGCAGAGATACACGCATACTTAGGAATGCAGGCAGCTAGTGACACAAACCTGGTGGACGGAGTGTGGCACCCACTGCTACAAACAGGGAACACCACAGAAGACTAGCTAATGTTCCTGGAAGATGGGGTTGGGGTGTGTGGAGAGGGCAGTAGCCACAGAGCACTTAATGAGTGGAAGAAAAATATTCTGGGTGAAACTGGAGGCTTGAACTTGTTACCTAGATTAGTTCAATAGTATTCAGTGGATGTATTTAGGTTAAAAGGCTATTTTCATTTGCCAGTGCTGCAGTCTGATTAGTTACAGAAATATTTATTTTAAAGGTAACACTTTATAAAAAAAAACAGAACTGATTTAGATTAAAAGCTCCAAGGTGTATTGTTTCATAGATGTTATTGCTATCTATACCTTCACCCCATTTATTAAACCATTTCAGGTAACTTCCAGTTCATAAATTTACAGTGAGGTTATAGAGCCCAACCAGGATGGGACAGAATGGGTTCCAAGTTACGAGGGGACCACAGGGCTCCTCAGTGATGTCTCCCGTGGAGCACCTGCGCACCACTGTTTCTTCCCCCAGGTCTGAATGTGACCTTTTGGCTTCTCTGGCTGTGGCTGGTTTAGTCTCCTGATACTAATTCTGTGCCGCTCTGTTGCCTAGGAGGTTGATCCAAGCTTTCAGGCCCCCTCTCTTGTAGGCCTCAATTACGTATTGTGAGGTTCAGGAGAGCTGGCCAATGTGAAGGCTGGGAATGCTTGCTTAAAGGAGAAATTGCCATTCCAGCATAAACTGCCCTTAATCCTACTGCAGAAACTGTTTTCATTCCGGGGATGGTGAGTCCTAGAAGATCGTGGCCAAGAAGCAGATGTCTTAAGGGGCTTCCTCTGAGAGTTTATCCCCAAGAGGGAGCCATGTGGCCACCTGCTTTTTATCACATTTCTAATAGCTGCTCCATTTCCTCAAGGGCTGTTGTAAAATCATTTACTTGACTGTTACATAAGGTCTGTTGTTCTAGGAACTGGGCCCTCTCTTCTTCTTTTATCTTCAACTTTACCTTTAAGGCCTGCATGGAAAGATATTAAAAAAGACAAAAAACAAAAACCCACCAAACTCTGACTCACAGGAAAGACAATACCATAACCAGAACATTATGCTTCTGTTTCACTGAGGAAGACCACTGGGATACTGACAGACATTGTCTTTTCTATCTTAGGTTTGTTTATCTGTGTTGGTTTTAGGAATTGTCTCTCTCTACTACAGTCTGTTATCTCAACTGGACCAAGGAAATCCTCTAGGATTCCGTGTAGTATCCCATGGTTCATCCAAGCAATCCAAAGCGGTCCAGACCCAAGAATCAGGGTTTCCTATTACAGGTTTCCCTGAGATATCAAGTTTCTACAGCATGGATTTCACACAGGTGTCAACTGTCAACCTGGAGCCACCTAGCGTGTTGCACACTGCCTCATGCCCTGCAGATGTGCACATTTCCAAGAGTCTTTAGAACAGAAAATTAGTTGAAAAAAATGGTGAAATCAAAGTCTTGGTATTTAGTTAATAGTAAGGCATCAATATTGGTTTCTTAGTCTTGACAAATACAGCATGGTAATGTAAGATGTTAATATTAGGGGAGTTGAATTCTCCATTATCTTTACAACTTTTCTGCAATCTAAAATTATTACAAAATAGTTTATTAAAAATGAATAAAGAGATAAATAAGAAAGAGCCCTCCACAGATCCACCTATTGTAGTAGGAAATGGTAATTTTGCCTTGCGGAGATGTCTGCCTCTCACCTGTAACTCCTCCATCTGCTTTTTGGCTGTTTCGTTAAAAAGCTTCAGTTCATCTTGCAAAGTTTCTAACAGCAGCTAAGAGAAAAGTACAATGTAGTAACAAATCTTCATTGAAATGTGAGAACTTTCTTCATATAAACTAATCTCTTCATGGGAGTTGAATTAGATGATCGCTACTATCCCATCTGTTCAGTCACTGACTGAGTGTCTGCAAACGTGCCGGGCTCTTGTGGGCCTGGAAGAACTGAGTCCACAGCATGGACAGAGAACCCCACCTCCACGTGCTCTGTGCTACACAGGTAATATGAACGAAAGGCAGTAGCCACTAAAGGGGTGACAAATTGCCTGGGGGAGCTGAGGAAGGCTTCCATACCTAGTATTCTAGGATTCTAAGATGACAACTGATCTTCCTGGGGAATAGATCACAGAAGCTCAAAAGGCTTTAATTGCAAACAATTGCCCTCCTACTTCAGGGAGGGAACCAAAGAGAAGACGGATTTAATTCAGGTTGGACCTTTGTAAGACACAGTTCTCAGCAAAGGAATAAGGGGAGAAATTTGGTAAAGCAAAGAATAGAGAAACCAAAAAGCTGTCTCTACTGGTCCACCCTACTACAGGTTTTAAACTAGTACATTTTCAATTTAGACTCACTCATATTTGTAAGCACAAAGTCACCTTCCAAGTAAAATATGCTATTTTGAGTACACATCCACCACCCTCTTCCACTACCCTGGATAACCGAAGGCTGCTTCGTGGGCTTTGCCGAGCATACGGCAGAGACCTGCTTAGATCTGCAGGGCCTCACGCTCACTGGGCCTTTGCCCACTCACACCCACACCCTCACCATCGAGTCCATGTGATCCGTGGTGGAGTCTTGCTGTGGCGCCAGGGTCTCACTGCCTAAAACCAGTAAATACAACAAAGTCAGCCTTGCCTAGGGAACTGTAACTTAAAAGAAAATTAAAATCCCTCCACAGGCGTATTCATGAGGGAAACTTCTCTAAGCATCTGAAAACTCTCTCCCCTGAGTTTCCACCTTGGCAAGGTCACCCACGCCTGCCCTCCGGAGCTGGATTTTATCTCCCCTTCCTCTCTAGGTATGGATATGGCCAAAACTTCATCCTGCTTTCTCCTCAGCTCAGCGGAAAATTTGTCCAAAAGAAATGTATAGGTTGTATTTTTTGGTTTTGTTAACAATACACAAAACTATTTTTAAAAGCTTTTCAGGCCTTAAAAATTTTTATTATTTTTGGTAAAAACAGTGCATACACGTAGGAAATTAAAATCATCCAAAAACGTATATGGTGATTATCAAGGATATATCCTAAAATGCACAGGTTAATGGCAGCATTCAAAGTCAGCACTCCTTAATTCAAACAAGCCTGGGCTCCTTCCCTGGACATTCTCAGGCTCCTCAATTCAGGCTCTCTTACAGTCCTGGGGTAATCCCTTCTTCCGCTTCCTCTCTGTGACAGACTCTGCCCTCTAGGGACAGGGTCAGAACAGGAATCACATTTTAAACACCGTGATTCTGCTAACTAGCCAGCTTTAGGAACCCTTTCAACAGTATAATCTCTCTCTCCACCTGTGAAGGTTACCTGGATGCTATATCCCTTGAAAGAAAGAAAATATTTCTGATCTATTTGCAAGATCATACCTGTCAGCACCAAACTAATGGTATAAAGTGTTCAGATAAGAAAGAGAGAATCCTCTCTGCACAACCATCTGAAACTCCGCTGGGCAGGCAAAGTCAACATCACAACAGAACAGAGTGGAGCTCCCCCAAATCTTCAGGGCTTTGCTAGGCAACCCCTGCACTGACTAGTTCAGTTGACACCATGCCAGACCCCTGATGCACAGTCCAGAATCACCCAGGAAGGGGCACATGCACTGACTCCTTTGAAGGCAGTTGTGTGCCATCTCTTACCTGGGTTGAGGCCCTTACTCTCCAAAATTGCCAAACAGCTGTCCTGAAACTTCTCCAGCAGCTCCACTTTTTGGGTCAAGTCCTTCAGCTCTCCCTGTAGGGGTGCCATACAGACAGGTAAGGCCTGCCCCATTCCTCAGGGGCAGCCACAGCGCAAGCCTGGCATCTTCTCCTTCTGTGCTCAGGCACCTGGCGTGGTCCCTCAGGATTCCACATGCATCACCCAGTGCAGCTGATGGCAGGTCTGGTGGATCGCTTACCTGAGTTTCAATCAACTTCTGGTGCAACTGCTTGTTGACGGCCTCTAAGAGCTGGTTCTTATCCTTGAGCTCTTCCTCTGATTTCTCTTTACTCAGTGGCTTATAGCTGTAATGATAATTGTACTTAGATGAAGTGGTGGAGGGGTTAAGAGTATGGGCTATGGAGTCGAGTTGGTTCGAATCCTGGCATCACCACATAGTGGTATATGACCTTCAGGGAGTTGTGTAACCTCTCTGAGGCTGTTTCCTCATTTCTAGAATTAATACACACATCTCGTAATATTATTATCATGATGGATAAGAGAGAATACATGTACAATTCTTAGCACAGCTACTGACACAAAACTTTTAATAAGTGATAGCCATAGCCAAAGCAGTCTTGAGGGAAAAAAATGGAGCTGGAGGAATCAGACTCCCTGACTTCAGACTATAATACAAAGCTACAGTAATCAAGACAATATGGTACCGGCACAAAAACAGAAATATAGATCAATGGAACAGGATAGAAAGCCCAGAGATAAACCCACATACCTATGGTCAACTAATCTACAACAAAGGAGGCAAGGATATACAATGGAGAAAAAACAGTCTCTTCAGTAAGTGGTGCTGGGAAAACTGGACAGCTACATGTAAAAGAATGAAATTAGAACACTCCCTAACACCATACACAAAAATAGACTCAAAATGTATCAGAGACCTAAATGTAAGACCGCACACTATAAAACTCTTAGAGGAAAACATAGGAAGAACACTCTTTGACATAAATCACAGCAAGATCTTTTTTGATCTACCTCCTAGAGTAATGGAAATAAAAACAAAAATAAACAAATTGGACCTAATGAAACTTAAAAGCTTTCGCAAAGCAAAGGAAACTACAAACAAGATGAAAAGACAACCTCAGAATGGGAGAAAATATGTGCAAACGAATCAACGGACAAAGGATTAATCTCCAAAATATATAAACAGCTCATGCAGCTCAATATCGAAAAAACAAACAACCCAATCAAAAAATGGGCAGAAGACCTAAATAGACATGTCTCCAAAGAAGACATACAGATGGCCAAGAAGCACATGAAAAGCTGCTCAACATCACTAATTATTAGAGAAATGCAAATCAAAACTACAATGAGGTATCACCTCACACCAGTCAGAATGGGCATCATCAGAAAATCTACAAACAACAAATGCTGGAGAGGGTGTGGAGAAAAGGAGACCCTCTTGCACTGTTGGTGGGAATGTAAATTGATACAGCTGCTATGGAGAACAGTATGCAGGTTCCTTACAAAACTAAAAATAGAATTACCATATGACCCAGCAATCCCACTACTGGGCATATACCCAGAGAAAACCATAATTCAAAAAGACACATGCACCCCAGTGTTCAATGCAGAACTATTTACAATAGCCAGGTCATGGAAGCGACCTAAATGCCCATCAACAGACGAATGGATAAAGAAGATGTGGTACATATATACAATGGAATATTACTCAGCCATAAAAAGGAACGAACTTGGGTCATTTGTAGAGACGTGGGTGGATCTAGAGACTGTCATACAGAGTGAATTAAGTCAGAAAGAGAGAAACAAATATCGTATATTAATGCATGTACGTGGAACCTAGAAAAATGGTACCGGTTTGCAGGGCAGAAATAGAGACACAGATGTAGAGAACAAACGTATGGACACCAAGGGGGAAAAGTGGTGGTGGTGGTGGTGGTGGTGGTGGTGGTGTGATGAATTGGGAGATTGGGTTTGACATGTATACATTAATATATATAAAACAGATAACTAATAAGAATCTGCTGTATAAAAAAATAAAATGCAAAAAATCAAAAAAAAGTAATAGCCATTATCATCATCAATATTAAGCCTTTTCAAAGTTCTGAGTCCTTGATAGTATTTTGTCTTCAGAACTTTTAAGTCATGCCCAAATAACAGATATGGAATTAAAACCTATGTCTACAAACTTTTCAGCTTATGTTATTTCTGTCTGCAGGACTGCAAAATGTCCAAGCAAGTCTCAAGCAGAGAAAGATGGATCCTTCTCCAGAATTTCAACAGCAGCAGCAGCCCCAGCAGAACACTCATCTCGAACTCACTAACCACACGCAGGCTCTCCCATCCTGAGGGCTTCCCGCTCTTGCTGATGGGCCATAGCTAGGTTGGGGCAGTGGTCCTGGCATGGAGCCCCCAAACTCTTGTCTGGTACTCAAGATGGTAGCATCACTGATTCTTGCCCTGACAGTGGTTCTCAAACCCAGCTGTGCCTCAGCCCTGAAAATCCCATCTAGATTTCTGGGGTGGCATCACACTCCAACACAGTAAAACAAGTCCTGTGAGTGATTCTGATGTACAGCCAGGATTGAGCTCCACTACCCTAAAATGGTGGCCAGGCTTCATCTACCCTGACGCTCACCTCTTCCTGATGTTCCTCCTGGTGGCAGTGTCTGTAGCTCTCAGCTGCCTAGAGAAGCAGAAACAAATCAGGATGTTAACTAGACTTACTGCGGTGATCATTTTGCAATATATACAAATATCAAATCATTATGTTGTACACCTGAAACTAACACAATGTTGTATGTCAACTATACTTCAATTAAAACAATAACAACAACAAAGAAATCAATCAGAGAATCACGGTACTGTTATTACTTTTTTTTTTTTTTTTTGTATTTTTGTCCAGGCCGTGTGCAGCATGCGGGATTTTAGTTCCCTGACCAGGGATCGAACCCTGTGCCCCCTGCAGTGGAAGCACAGAGTCTTAACCACTGGACTACCAGGGAAGTCCCAGACAGCACAAACTTGAGAAGCTCTGAGGGCCCATGCACTTTTGTTTCAGCCCAGACTACTGAAAAAAAGCTTATGAATAGGGCACGGGCTCCCCTCCTGACCACCTTAACAACCTGACAGACCTGCTTCTGCTCAAGACAGTGTGGCTACTTCATGTCAGCCTCACTCACACAGGAGTTGAACACCAGGTAGAGGGACACACATGCACACTACACTGGGCTGGACTGCTCAGAGCAGCAACCTAGGCCAACAACTAGGCCCCACCCGCCACGACTACCACTTAAGGCTGGTTTGACTGCAGTGCTGCTATTTGTACACTCACAGCAAATGCTGAGAGAGGAAAGAATATCTCTTATTGTAACCCTGGCTGTGCATCTTCTGACCTGATCAACATAGAGGGTTCTGACAAACAGGTCAGCAATGCTGCACTGCTATAGGCCACTGACTACAGGCCAATCCTTCAGATACCCTGTGCTCTCAAAAGCCCTAATTCTTGGTACTGAGCAATTTCTAGCCCAATGTTCTAATTGGATACCGATGCTCTGACTCTCACCCATTGTCTCGTCTTGGTTTGATGATTTTTGTAACATCACTTTCTGAAACTCCTAAGTGAGGTCGGGAAACATCGACTTCTTTGGACCTAACAGGTAATAGGCTCTTAGAAGTGGCCCGAGTTTGTGCATCTGCAAAGGAAAACAAGAGGGTGGAATCCCATGCATCATGACCCAACAGTGCAACTCTATAAATTCAGAAGAATAAGACTTCTAGACCATTTGGGAATAGAAACCAAAATTCTTTAAATGTGACAGTACAGTGTGTTTGAGGGTAGCCAAAAGCTTGCTGATACAGCAAACTGAATGGCCAGAGGGTATAGATGTGAAAGTGGAGATTCATACAGCAGAGGATGAGAGGCAGTGTGGCCATCAGCAAGGCAGAACACAGCTGAGTCCTTCGTCACACAGCAGTTGAAAGGAACTATGTCATTCAGCTCCTAAACACTCTGCCTGCTCTCCTAAGGCTACACTCAAGCTTCTTCGAGTTTCAGCAGTTGCTTAGTTGTTTTGACCAGACTGGCTCCCTAACTAGTACTCTAAGAGACATCTTTGTGCCCCAGCATCTAGGAGAGTATCTGGCATATTAACAGAGGTTCGAAACCTACTTATTGAATAAATGGAACACGTCACAGTTTCATGGGTTATTTCACAGACCATCTCTAAACTAGCTCCTCTATTCTTCTTTCCCTCTTCCATGCTGAATGCCTTTACCACCAGCCCTTTCTTTTTTTTTGGTACGCGGGCCTCTCACTGTTGTGGCCTCTCCCGTTGCGGAAAACAGGCTCGGGACGTGCAGGCTCAGCGGCCATGGCTCACGGGCCAACCCGCTCCGCGGCATGTGGGATCTTCCCGGACCGGGGCACGAAGCCGTGTCCCCTGCATTGGCAGGCGGACTCTCAACCACTGCGCCACCAGGGAAGCCCCTACCACCAGCCCTTTTAATCTGTTTATCCATCGTTAAGTTTAGAGGCTCGTTAGGTTCCCTGTTTGGTATTCTGTTCTGATCCTGCTAGGCTACTGCCAGATAACCAGAGAAATGGCCCTGACATGACATTCTTCTTCGCCAGAGGAGAGCATTTCCCCCCTAGCCCTTATGCCAGCCCTCTACCACACACATCTTTCCACCACTTACATTCGATAGCAAATTCAAGTAACTTGTTCTGGAGTTAAGCACGCACCCCCAGCACATGCACAGGATTCTTCTAGTTTATACTAACTTTCACTTTGTTCATTGTAAAACGGCTCCTTTAAGCTTGACCTAAATTAAGAGCCATAACAATTAAATCAAGCCGAAGAAATGAGGTACAAAGCACTGGATCACAGGGATTAGGAAACTTTGTGTTTGATAAAGATTTATTTTGATGACTCTAGCTGCACAACAGTTTGGAATAAATATGATTTCTCAGGCTAACAAATTATTTCATTTATAGGTACACTCAATCGGCACTTACATCCTATTTTCCCCCTTTAATACCCACAAAACAAGTATTAAAAAGGTTCTTTCTGAGGTCTCTGTTGGAAGGAAAAGGTAACTTTGAGTGCATGAATCTACCTTCTCCTCTCTCAAGTATTAATAAGTTACACACAATAAGAAATCTATCTCATGTGAAAAGGTGTCAATAGCAAATAGATCAAAATTAACACTCTTCATTGACTGGAATTGATTTCAATAACCCATATTTGTTAGATCCTAAGGACTGCATCATAGGAAAAATTTAGCAGGATTTAACAAAGACTACCTCCTTAAAATGAGAGATGCGAAGGAGGGAATTGGATGGCTGGTGTCAAGGAAGGGAAGACTTGTTTTTCACTGTATATCGTTTCCTCACTTTGGATATTTATTTATTTTGAATGTTACCTATTCAAAAAACTAAAAAACAACCAACCCATGCCTAAAATCTAAAATCCTGAGAGGCAGCCTATTGAAGTTACATATGATCATAAAGCTGGGACAAGGAAAAAAGCAAAGAGATGAAAACTTCCAACTTGGCTGGGGAGATGCCAGTCGCTCCCCACTGAACGAGAGACTGCTTTCTAAGGGAAAGGCAGTGTAAGACAGGCTCCATTTCCTCCATCAACTCCTAGGTCCTGCTGATGCCAGAATCGCCACTCAGGTGTTCTGAAGCAACATAGGACAAACAGAACCCTTTGAAGCCTTTGAAGTAAAGCCTATTTACTTCAAAGGTCAATCCTGCTACTGCTCATCAGTCAACTGCATGGAGTCATCTGGGAAGGGATCTTAAATAGCTGCTTCAAATCTCCTACCACAGGTTCGGATGTTTGAAGCCTATTCTGTGCTATAATCTCTAGATTAGGCAGCTCAACAACTGCAGACTCTAGGAGATGACTTTCAGCCGCAAGCCAAGTAACACAAAGCAAATGGCAAAGCAATCAAACACTGCTTTTATTTTTATTTATTTAATTATTTAGTTTTTGACCACGCAGGGCATCTTGTGGGATCTTAGTTCTCCGACCAGGGATGGAAACCAGGCCCTTGGCAGTGAAGGTACAGAGTCCTAACCACTGAACCGCCAGGGAAGTCCCAAACATTGCTTTTAACCATCACTCTTCTCCCAAGATTCTCGAATACTAGTTAGGCCTGACCCTTCTCTCTCACTTCACTCAACAAATGTTTACTGAGAATGTACTATATAAGAGACACTGCGCCGTTACAAATGTGAACCAGACACAGTGTGAACCCTAGTGGCTCCCTAAGTATCCTGCTTTTCATATGACTCTCTTCTCTCCTCCCTGACAATAAACCCAGTCCCTCCAGATAGCTCGTCTGGAAATAAAACAGGTAAATGTTTAAAAAGGGATTCCTAGCTTAACGGGAATAACATTGTAGAATAATCAACAACTTAAATCTAATTGGTGAATGCAGCAGAGTTCGGTTTGGGGGAGCAGGGGTATGGGTCAAGTCTAAATTCCCACCATGTGGCCCTTCCCCGAACTCCCATCATAAGCCTAGACAGCCCGGTTCTAGGGGAGTTAGAGCAGGATGTCAGAGCCGAAAGAACCCCCTCCCTTGCCGGAGCCCTCCACTCCCAGCCACCGATTTGATCCCCCATACTCCTGGCTTGACCACCCGGGGCCAGTTCGCAATGCCCGGGGGCAGGGGCGGTGTGGACACTCACCTGCGGACAGGCCGCTGCTCAGCACAGAGGGCGGCTGCAGGGTGTACACTGTCTTGACCACGCTGGTCATCGTAACGAGGCGGCACGGCTGGGGCCTGGAAGGTACAAGGTGAATGTTACCCAGGAGTGAGCCAGGGTGCCCGAGCAGGCGGAGGGCCCCAGAAGAGCGCGACTCGGGAGAGAGAAAATCCTCCATTTTCAGCCCATCCCATCGGCCTCCCACATCCAGCCCAGTCTCCCGCCCCGGGAGAGCCGAACCCAGACGCCTACTGCTCCTGCCCACAGGCCTCGTCCCTCTGGTTCAAAAGATGCTCTGCAATAACTGCCGTACCGCAGACCGGGTCTGCCGCCTGGGTTTCAAACGGAAACTTCCGGTGGCCCGGCGGGAGGGTTGCGATGCGCTCTCTGTAGGCGGCCATGTTGTACGGAAGGCACTGCCGTGGGCGACGCCTTCGGGGGCTGCCATGCTGTACGGAAGATCCGAGTCGTGGCACGAGCGCGAGCTTCCTGGCGGTGGGGGTGGAATCCCCCAGGTCTGGGGGGGGGGGGGGGGGGGGGGGGGGGGGGGGGGGGAGGGGAGTGGTGCGCTTTGCCTGCCTAAAGGGAGCTATGTCATTGGCGTCTTATTCCGGCCTTGGGACGCAAACGCGGTCACGTTTAGAGTCCATGTCACAGTCTTTCTCTTTATTTGGTCTGTGATTGTTAGGGATGGTGCATGATACCAGATAGCCAGGAACACAGAGAGGGATGGGCAGAAAACTACACGTTACAGGGTGGAGAGTGGCAGGCGAGGTTTGGAGAGGGTCTGTGAGCTGAAATACCTGCAACACCTACCCTCAGTCCTAACTTTAATAACACTTATCCAGAATTTAAGCGGAGATTCAAAGCTACTCCTAGGGAACAGGGCAGGGTTCTCAAAGAGTGCACTAATTCATTTCGCTCAACAAATATTTATTGAGCACCTGCTATGTGCCAGACCACAATTCTAAGTGGGCAGATGGGATGAGGGCAGCAAATATCAACACTAACGTGGGTTCTGCCGTCTTGGAGTTTACAATCCAGGAAACAGCAAACAAATAATCACACAAACTTGTCAGCTGTATCTCAGTTAAGCTGGATAAAACCCAAATAAATATATATTCATCAACTATAATAAAACTATGAAGGGAAAGTACAATGTGCTATGAGAGAAAAGCAGGGAAACCTAGTTTAAATTGCAGAGTCAATTTTTTGGGGCTGCGTTGGGTCTTCGCTCCTGCACGTGGTCTTTCTCTAGTTGTGGCGAGTGGGGGCTACTCTTCCTTGAGGCGTGCGGGCTTCTCATTGCGGTGGCTTCTCTTGTTGCGGAGCACGGGCTCTAGGTGCGCAGGCTTCAGGAGTCATGGCATACGGGCTCAGTAGTTGTGGCGCACAGGCTTAGTTGCTCCAAGACATGTGGACCAGGGATCAAACCCGTGTCCCCTGAATTGGCAGGCAGATTCTTAACCACTGTGCCACCAGGGAAGCCCCAGGGAAGACATCTTAAGTGATGTCTGACTGACAAAAATGAGTAGGAGTTTATCAGATGAGCAATGGGGAAGAGGAGAGCAATTCAAAATCCCAAGGTAGGAATGGGCTTTTCCTAGACGGACTGAAGGATGGGAGGCAAATGGTACTGATAAAGCTGGAGAAATAAGAAGTCAAATGGCAGTCTTTGTAGGCCAAAGGTAAAGAGATTTGTAGTCCAAACGTAAAGAGATTTTTTTTCTTAAGGGTAATTAGAAGTCATTGAAGTATTAGAGCAGAAGAGTGTCATTCAATTTATATATATATATATATATTGGCCGCACTGCGCAGCTTGTGTGATCTTAGTTCCCAACCAGGGATCGAACCCGAGGCCCTGGCAGTGGAAGCGCCAAGTCCTAACCACTGGACTGGCAGGGAATTCCCCAATTTATATTTTAAAAAGTTCACTCTGGCTACTCCAAGGAGAATGGATTGAAGGGGAGCAAGAGCAGAATTAGAGAGACAGTTGGGAGGCTACTCTCATCATTCAAGTGAGAGATGATGGGGGCTTGGCCAGGATGGTGGTGGTGGTAGTGGAGATGGAAAGAGGCGGACACATTTAAGACAGCTTTTGAGGGCAGAATCTCAGGACTCAGTGCTAGACTGGATGTGGGGGAAGGAGGAGTAAGGGGGAGGGAGATCTTAAGGATGACTCCCAGGCTTGAATAATTGTGTGGATAGAGTCATTATTTTGTGTTGGGGAGAGATTGAGATTTCAGTTTTGAACACGGCAAACCTGAAATGCCTTTGAGACATTCAAGTGGAGCTGTCAAGTAGGCAGTTGGAAATACAAGCCTTGAGCCCGGAGGAGAGTCTGGGTTGGAGATTTACTCTTGGGAGTCATGGGTATACATATGTATTTAAAGCTATGATATTGGGTGAGATCACCAGGGAAGAAGTGTACAGAGAGCCTTAGGACCAAGGACAGGGATGGCAGTACTTAGAAGCTGCAATGATTAGAAGGTGCCAGCCAAGAAATCTGATAAAGAGGTGCCAGAGAGGTGAGAAGAAAATAAAGAGGGGCTTCCCTGGTGACGCAGTGGTTGAGAATCTGCCTACTAATGCAGGGGACACGGGTTCGAGCCCTGGTCTGGGAGGATCCCACATGCTCCGGAGCGACTAGGCCCGTGAGCCACAACTACTGAGCCTGCGCGTCTGGAGCCTGTGCTCCGCAATGGGAGAGGCCGCGATAGTGAGCGGCCCGTGCACCACGATGAAGAGTGGCCCCTGCTTGCCACAACTAGAGAGAGCCCTAGCACAGAAACGAAGACCCAACACAGCAAAAATAAATAAATTAATTAATAAACTCCTACCCCCAACATCTTAAAAAAATAATAAATAAATAAATAAATAAAGGGTTGTGTCTTAGAAGCTAGGAAGAAGGAAGTGGTAAACTGCTGAAAAAGGGAGTGATAAACTATTGAAAATAACTGAAAGGGCAAGCAAGATGAGAATTTAAAAGAATCCATTTAATTTAGCAACAGAGAAGTCATTGGTGTGTACAAAATCCTGCAGTGAATAAACTCATGCATATGTTTTCTCATACACACACAAAAGTCACTGTTGAGTATCAGAAGAGGAATTCTGGTGGAGAGGCTGAAGTGGAAGCCACACTGGAACAGATTGAAGAGTAAATGAGAGACGAAGAAGCAGAGATGGCGGGTGCAGAAGTGAATGGAGTTAGAACAATTGGGCAATAACTGGAGGTGGGTTGTGGGGGTCAAGGAAGGGTTTTCTTGAAGATGTAGATAATAGTGGGTACATGTGCCTATGGGAGTGAGCCAGCTGAGAGGAAGAAAAGGATGCTTCAGAAGGGAGATGGGATGATCAAAAGAGCAGTCATAGAGAAAGGGGCAAGGGAGATGGTACCTAGAGTAGCATCTTCAAATCCTTTGTGCATGTACCCTCACAAAAAATATATATATATTTTTTGGCGGTACGCAGGCCTCTCACTGTTGTGGCTTCTCCGGTTGCGGAGCACAAGCTCCGAACGCGTAGGCTCAGCGGCCATGGCTCACAGGCGCAGCCGCTCCGCGGCATGTGGGATCTTCCAGGACCGGGGCACGAACCCGTGTTCCCTGCATCGGCAGGCAGACTCTCAACCACTGCACCACCAGGGAAGCCCACAAAAAATATATTTTTTAAATGCATCGTCTTCATTTTTAGTTGATGCCTAAATTATTTCATAATTTTAAATAGTTGTAAATGACATATTTTCTGCTTGTTGTATATTGTGTATGCTCTTTATTTATTTCTAAACTTTTTTTTTTTCCTCTTGGTGTTTCATTTTGGATAATATCTATTGCTATGTCTTCAAGCCACTAATCCTTTTTTTTTTTCCTAAAACGTCTAAACCGTTGATTCCATCCAGGGATTTTTCCTTTTTTTATCAGACATTTTAGTTTTCATCTCTACAAGTTCAATTGGGTATTTAAAAAATATATATATATTTTTCTAAGTCTCTACTTAGCTATGTGAACATATGGAATACAGTTATAATGATGTTTGGATGTTCTTGGCTTTGATCTCTCAAGGACTTCCTCAAGCAGAGCATTCTCAAGTGGTCCTTTTATTTGTTTTTCAGAAAATACTGCAGAGGGAGATGCCAGAGTAGGAGTCAGAATGAAAGAAAGGTCAACTGGGAAAGCGGAGGTTGGGGAGGCAAACTTGCCGACCTAAGGCTCCTTCTTAGGCTGATGAATATGAGGAGAGGAAAATTATGAAGAAGGAAGCTCTTGAAACTGATTCCCTTAAAACTATCTGTGCCCACCTACCTTCTAGAAAGTGTTCATGTCTCTGTGGGAATGCAAGCCCTAGTTGAAGGCCTCTCATGCAAAGTGTGTGAAGCCATTGATGGGGCCATTACTGCTTCTTTCTTTGTAACAGAAGGGATGGGTTGAGAAGCCAGTAGGAGCACGGTAGGTGAGTTGGGGACTTGGTGCCTTGAAGGTGAGCACATTTCACTCTGATGCCTCCAGGTTTCTTTATGAATAATGAGTTTTTTGTCTACTGAAAGTTGGGGTGCAGGGAGGTGAAGGGCATCTGATGTCTGAAACAGGTAGAGCAAGTATGAAATGATCATTGCAAAGAATGGAAACTAGTAACTGGAATGGAAGCTAGCTAGGCAGGGTGGAGACTGCAGGTGAGGTTGGTGGTCATGGATTCAAATCTACGTCAGTCTGCCCAGATGAGTGATATTCGTTAGCAATCCTGAAGCTCTTGTTTGATGTTTGTGAACTTGGTAAAATGTTGATCTTTTCCCTATGTTAAGGTCTAACATGAATAACCACACAGAGGCCTCATGATAACAAGTTTACCAAGGTCCTTCCAGGGCTCTTCAGCGCAAGGTGGCTTGGGACAGCTAGCCATTTACACAGCACACAGTGGCTTTCTTTTGTTTCTCATCTTCCCAGTGAATTGAGTTACAGCTTCTTCTCTTAAGCATAAACACCACTACACCTTGAGTTACTGTTGTCCCTGTGAACAAGGGTGAGGTTAGAAAGTGTAAGGAATGTGTTTTTCCCACCCCCAAGCAAATCTTATTTTTTTTTTTCCAAGCAAATCCTGATGCATGGCATGGGTGCCAGAGAGCTTGTCATTGCCCACGTGTATTATCAAAGGCCAAGATAAGGCCACCATGGAAGAAAAGATCAGAAACTCTCCAATATGTCCTCTTTCCTAGTACCCCTCCCCCGCCTCCCTGTCTTGTCATGCGCTGGGAGGAGTTAGTTGAAGGGGCTGAGAGCATTTGGCTTATAAATCTCCTGTGAGATGTCTCTTTCAGAATCAGGCTCAAGCTGAGATATTGCCTAAATATCATGGTATGGGATGTGCCCGTAAAATCTAAGATTCTGCCGGTCAAATCAATTTCTAACATTGTCACCAAAGTGCCACAGCCATGGAAAGATGGGTTTCCCCATAGTGACAAACTATTCCAAGTTACATTCTTAAAACATACGGTACACATACTCATGCTCTGGGTGTGAGTTCAAGGACCCGTGGCACAAATAGGAGAAATGGCCTCAAGTCCCAAATGAGTGTTCATGCAGTGCCTGTGTTAAGAAACCATTTCTTGAATTTTCCAGAGCCATCGTGAATGCTTTGACTGGTTTTCCCTTGCCTCACAGCATGCATCTAAGCCTCTCCCCACATGTGTACAGGGCCATACACTCACTGTAACCACCCATAATGATAATAATAGATCTGCTGAAACTCAAAGGAAATAGAAAGTGCTTCAAATCCCGCTTTCCAAAGTTGGGGCTAGAGAGGCGGGCGGGATTACCCACTGCTGTGGGAAGCCTGCTCTTCGTTCGGGCCACTCTGGGTGTGAGGTGCTGTTTTGGATTACCACTGGGTTCTTCCAGTCCTTTGGGCCCGCTGGTGTAAAGAACAAATCCAGTGGGTGCCTCGGCTGCTCTGACTCATCTGCCTTCCTGAAGGGTTGCGTGGCCACAGCCTGCCAGAAGGGGACCCTGCGGAGGGCCCTCAGTTGTGCCCAGATCGCTGATGCCCACCCCAGCCACCACTTCATGCTCTCTCGAACGTTTCACTGGTTGTTCAGGCCAGATTCCTGAAGCTCCAGTCCCAGACATCAACGTCTCCGCCTGCAAGACATGAAAGAGGGTGCAGAGCAGCAGGTCCTTTTTGTCCAGGGCCCTGCTGCCTTCCTACAACACAGGGCAGAAGAGCTGCGGTGAGTCACTGAGAGACCACTAAGATGCTGGACTCGCTTTTGAGTCAAGGCCAAACTTCAGCTTGTGCTCAGTAAGAAGGGCTCACCTTGTCCTCCCTCTGGATGATGGTCCCAGACGAGACCAGAGCTCTCTCAGCCTGGCTGTGTGATAACAGAAGGATATAGTCCATGGTGCAGAGAAGCCAGGCCAGAGAGACTGAATTCTACTGGGACATGAAGAGAGAGAGAGGTCCCAGCGGACCTCCAGGGAGATGGTCCAAGTTAGTCCTAGTCACTGTCTCTCCTTCCTGGTGTCGGGAGTCAAATGGGTATCATTATCTTGCAAAGGAGCCGACATAACCGGTCATTTCTACCCACGGTCTTCTGTCTCTTCCACAACGCCCATATTTTCATTGGGGTTCTGGCCTCACTTCTTATGGGTTACTTGGAGTGGGAGGTAGGGCTCAACAATATAGGAAAAAAACCCAAAACACCCCCTGATTTGCCTCCAGCTCCGCCACAGACTGTCTCTTTGGCCCTAGAAAAGTCCTTCCCCTCTGTGATACTCATCCATAAAATGACCTGCATCAGTGGTTTCGCATCACATTCTTCAGAGCCACCAGGAGCTTGAGGGGTTCCCCAGGGTCCCCTGAGAGGCACAGTAGAAAGGGAGGCTGACCTGGCTCTGTACTCCCCCACCCCCAGCACCCACCAGAGTGGCTGCTTTTTATTTGCTTTATATACTGTTTCCATACAAGGATTCTTTGAAGAAAGGATCCTGAGGCTCCAAAGTTTGAAAACTGCTGGAATAAATGATTGTTAAGGTCCCTTCCAGTTTGAGATAGTTGGACTTCTAAAGCCCAGCTCAAGTCGTTCCTCCTCCAGGAAGCCTTCCTGGTTACCATTCCTGGGTACTTGAGCTCCAGCAATAGTCATGGTGACAGGCCTATGGCCCTCAGCATGTGCTGCATGCTACTATCAGTGACCCATCAATGCCTGCATGTGTGTGTGAGCTGTTTCCCCAGCTAGAGAGTGAGTTCCTTAGGGCAGATGTCTGATTTTCCCTCCTTGCCTCTGTCCCCGTGTAGTGCCACAGGCAGAGTTGGTGTTCAGTAAACTTGCTGAAGCTCCAAGTGTCGTGAGCTCTCATGTGGGATAAAACCTTCCAGAGAGACCCTTTGCTTTGGGGAGGGGGTAGTCAGCCTTTGGTCTGCTGAGTGCCCCTAGAGACCTGTCCTTAGGAAGCTGGGACCTTGACCTGCGAAACAGCTTCAGACTTACACACTCCTAAAGAGGGCAGCCCTGAGTTCCTGCCTTAATTGAACTCTTCTCAGCCTCTACTGCCCTCAGTGCCTCTCCTGGCAGGGACTCTCCACACATTGTGGCCACTGAAGAGGCCTCCTCCTCTTGACCCTGAACCTGGGAATCAGAACAGCCAGGATGCCTTATGGATGTTAGGCTTCTCAGCTGGAGCTGGAGGGAAGCAAGGGGGAGATGGGGAGGAACTCCAGGCTTGCTCAGAATGTAGCTCTTTCTGGAGATGGAGGCCTAAAGCGAGGAAGGAGGGGAGTTTACTGAGAGGCACCAGCGAAGGCAGGTTGTTAGAGGGTGTCAGAGACCAAAGATCAAGACAGCCACAGGCCAACGTCCCTGGGGCAGGTAGACAGGAAGAGTGGCAGTTGTGGTGGAATGAGTCAGGAAGCCTGTTCGGCCATGTACTAGCTATGCGGCTTTGTGTAAATCACTTAACCTTACCTAGTCTCAATGTCTTTACCTGTAAACCGGCGGCAAAAGGACCTGACCAACTGTAGCCTACCCCATACAGAAGTGGTGAGATTCCCAGGACACGATGGGTGTGGAAGTGTTCTGCAAACTAAAAGATGCAGGACGTAAAGGATTCTTATTGTTGTTAACAGGGGAGAGGACCCTTCCATCTCAATGCAGCTCCCCATGAGGGACCATCAGCAATTTAGGGGTGCTCTGAGGCTGACCATTCCTCCTCCTCCGCTTCACTGCCAGCAGCCATCTCTGCCTGGCCTTGACAAATTCCTGGTCAGACTGAGGACTGTGAGGGGCACAGGTAGTTAAGGACAGACGGCCCAGCCCAATTCTGGCCCAGAGAGGATCCCCAAAGAGAAGGAAGTGTCCTGATAAAAAGCCTCTGAAAGGTGTAAGGTCCAGGAGGCTGCTGAGGTTTCCCAGGGCTCTTTTGGTTGGTGAGGTGCCCTGGCAGGGTCCCAAGGACTGGGTCCCTTAGTCCCACTGACCTTCTTGTCACTTGGCATGGGGGCCAGGTCAGCCTCCCCTGATATGGAGCTACACCTGTGGTCTTCCCCGTTCCAGAGGGTGGGTCCTGGTTGGCACTGTGGGGCAGACGAGCCCTTAGCAGGTCACAAGGAGAGCTTGGCGTTTCACTCCAAAGACCCCCCGCCCCGTACCCCTCCACTGAATCCTCTAGATGCGGGGAGGAAGCAGAAGCCCCTACCAAGGCTGGATCATCTGGCAGGGTTTAAAATCCACAGCTGGAGAGTGAGACCCCTGCACGCTGATGTGAGGAAACACCAACAGGCTCTAGCCTGCTGCTGCCCCTGCCTTGTCACCCCCGACAGGCTCTGGGCCCCAGTTCGGCCTCTCGGGGCCCCCCTCAGCTGCTGTAGCCTGAAGTGTGGGTGCTGGGCCTGCGCACCCAAACGTCTGGCAGATCTGGCTGGCTGTTGGGCAGCACCACAGGGCTGCCATCCCCTGGCCCGCCACGGCCCTTCCAGGACGAGCTGCTCTGGTGGGAAGCAGGCAGTGATGGATCGTACATGGTCTCCCTCAGCGCCAGCCACAGCGTGTCCCGCTTCCCGTTCAGCTGGCCCCGCTCAGGTACTGTTTGCTCAGTTTCATCCAGGTCCTCTGGAGAGGCACCCACGGAATCTGGCACACGGGCACTGGGCTCAGAGGTGCTTAGGCAGGTCTCGTCAGAGACACTGAGCCCCTCCAGGGTGCTGGCTGAGGAGCAGAGGCAATCAGGAGGCTCTACGACCTGGGGCTTGGGCTTGGGGGAGTGGGCTGGGGCTTCTGGTGATGCCTGCACGGGCTCAGCCTTCTGCCCTTGGGAGTCCTGCCTGGCCCGGGTTTTGGGGCTGGGGCCAGCCTGCTTATAGGGGGAGGAGGTCTGCAGGGCTGGGCATTGGCTGAAGAGTGCCTGGTGGTCCAGGAACACCTCCCTTGGGGAGGTAGGGGCTGGTGGGAGCCGGGAGCAGCAGGGGCCATCATGCAGCTGTAGATCCTCAGAGAGCACTGAGGGCCGGTGGGACAGCTTGCTGGTGGCTGTACTAGTGTCAAAGCTGGGACTCCGGCGTCGTGCCAGGGGCTGTAACTCGTACTGCTCTGGACAGGACCCAGGCGCCCCTCCCACTGGCCCTGGTCGTTGGCGGCCTGCCTTCTCCCCACCAGGCTCCCCAGTTCCAGTGTCCCATGGCAGGTGGGCACAAGGCCAGAGGATTTGCCCACAGTTCTTCTCTGGTCCAAAGAAACAGCAGAGAGATTGGAAGAAGAAGCTGGCGAAGCCGCAGCTGACGCACTTCACCATCATGAGGACGATGCCCAGCTTGCGATACAGCAACACCGAGGCGGGCAGCATGAGCACACCAGCTGCAAACAGGGCTGCAGCCCCCACTGCCGTGGCGCAGCTGGTCTGGCGCAGCGAGAAGGCCACGCGGCTCAGGCGGTCAGGGTGTGGGCACAGGTGATAGGAGATGCAGTAGTTGACGGTGAAGTCGACCGAGAGGCCCACAGAGGCAGAGAGAAAGAGGGCCTCAGCAGTGTTGAGCTGCCACTCGAGTAGAACCAGGAGCCCCACCGTGAGCAGCACAGTGCCTGCCACGGCTGCCACAGAGAACAGGCTAAGTGGAACGTTCCAGGTGCCCAGCAGCAGTGTGGCAAAGGCCAGCGCCAGGGCCAGGCCCAGCACCACGGCAGGCTCGGTGCTCAGGCTGTGCTGCAGGCTGTACAGCTCCAGACGGCTGGTGAACCAGCCCCGGCGCAGGCCGGGGGGTGCCCTGCCCAGCTCTGCTGCCAGCCAGTAGCTGACCTCAGCATAGAAGTGGTGGGCCTGGCTGTAGTCTGGGCTATACTGGAAGTTGGTCTGGAACTGCAGGACCAGGGCAGCCAGGCTGCCCTGGGTATTGAAGCGGGCTCCCAGGTCCCGGGTGCTCTCGGGGCCTTGCTCCAGAGCCATCATCTTGAGGCAGTGCAGGAAAAGCTGGGGGGCCCAGGGGAAGCCCGAGGGGCCACAGCAGAGGCCAGGCCCGAGGCGGGCGCAACCGGGGCTCTCCATCCAGCGCCAGAGGGCCTCCACGAAGCACAGCGTGGGCCAGCCCTCTGGCTGGGCCCCAAAGAAGCTCTGATTCCGAGCTCCCTGGCAGAGTGCCAGCAGCCAGCGCTGGGCCTCAGGACCGCTGGCCGAGAAGGCAGGGTCACTCACCAGAGAGCTGTTGCTGCGAGGGTCCAGGGGGTCACCAGTGTCCACCGGCAGGATGCCCCACACCAAAACCACAGGCATGTGGCCGCCCTCGCCCTGAGGCAGCCGCTCGAACAGAAACTGCTGACGGTACTCAGCGTCGAAGCGTTCGAAGGGGTGGCTGGGTCGGAAGACCTGGCCGCGGGGCGGCGGCAGCGTGGGCAGCCGCAGGCGGGGGCTGACGCCAGCGATGTAGGCGCCCCCCGCCGCCAGCGCGGCGAACCAGCAGATCCAGATGTAGCGGAACTTGATGACGCCGCAGGGCAGGAGGCGCTGGAAGAGCAGGCGCGAGGTGCTGGCGGCCGCCCTCCGAAGCCCGCGGAGCCGCCGGTGCAGCGCCAGCGCCAGTCGCCTGGGCGCGCTGCCGCCCCACGGGCCGCGCGCCCGGGACGCACAGCCGCGCGCTAGGTAGCGCTCGTGGAGCACCGCGGAGGAGGGCAGCCAGGCCAGCGTGAGCGCCAGGTGCGCCAGCACAGCCGTGCCCATGTAGAGCGCGAAGCAGCGGACGGCGGGGAGGCGGCTCAGGTAGCTGGCGTAGAAAGCCGCGCCTGTGGTGAGGCCCGAGACGAGCAGCAGGTAGCCGAAGTGGTGCATGGTGCGGCCCACGCGCTGTGCCAGCCCCCCGGAGGGCAGCTGGCTCTTGCTGAGGCGCCAGAGGTCGAAGAAGATGAGGGTGTGGTTGGCACAGACGCTGCTCAGCAGGACAAGGGCCGCCAGATTGACGAAGGGGAAGTAGGCCATCCGGAAGGCCACTCGGTAAAGAAAAAAGGCAAGCAGCAGGGAGCCCAGCACCCCCAGTAGCACCATGAGTGTGAGGAAGAGGGAGCGCAGGTAGAGGGCGATGCTGAGGAAGATGGCGGCCAGGGCCAGCAAGGGGTACACCGTATCCTGGGCCAGGTAGTGCCTCAGCAGCTCCTGCTTGAGGCCCAGGTCCATGCCAGTGATGGATGTGTAGTTGTCGGAGAGCCCCCAGGGCACGGCTAGGCGGTCCAGGTAGATGCCCATCATGGAGGCACCCTTTGGGGTGGGCAGGAAGAGCAGGCTGTACTTGAGGGAGGGCACCTGGTAGTCAGCCGTCTGGG
Source organism: Lipotes vexillifer (assembly GCF_000442215.2). NCBI lineage: Eukaryota > Metazoa > Chordata > Mammalia > Artiodactyla > Lipotidae > Lipotes > Lipotes vexillifer. Next base: position 2,461,691 of record NW_006787469.1, read on the forward strand.
GACTCAGAAAGTCCCTGTCCAGCAGGAAGTGCAAGAGTTGGTAGACAGCACTGCTCCGGGAGCACTTGGTGGGAACCTGGGCACAGCGCGGGGGCTTGTCCTTCCCGGGTCCCAGACAAGAGGGCACCAGGGCACCACGGTGATAGTAGAGGGCACAGGCCCGCAGCAGGGCCAGCGTGCGGGCTATGTCGGCTTGAGTAGTGTCCAGGCAGGAGGAACGATTGGAGAGCACGGCCACGTAGTTGCCCAGGGACCAACTGGGGCAGCACTCGTTGGCTGCTGTACGCTGGCACAGAGCCCCAAAGCTGGTATGGGAGCGGACCTATAGGACACACACAGCAGGAGAGAGCTCAGGGGCGGTGCAGGGGCCCAGGTTTCCCCAGTGCTGTCCGAGGCCCTCTCACCTCCTTTCAGGCTGCAGGGCAGAGGCAGAAAGGTATCTTGACTGCCCAGCAAAACCTGACTGGTCAGGCCCAGGTTCCAGCAGCTACATCTTGACTCCATCAAAGAGGAGCCTCAGGAATGCTGCCCCAGGCCTCAGCCTGAGAGGTCTTGCCCTAAGGGCCCCAGCAGGTCACACACCCCAACTCTGCACTGCCTGAGACAGAAGTAGGAGTGGAAGTGGCAGCCACAGATGGAATGGGGCCAAGTGTCCAGGGAACTGGACAGGTGGGAAAAGTGGAGGCCAAAACATTCCAGGATCAGGGTCACTGCCAAACCCTAACCCCCTATCTCTGTCCACTGGTCTGCTTAAACCTTGTGAGGGATAAGGCTGTTTCTTTTTCAGACCTCATGCCTGTTTTTCTCTCCCACCCTGATGCTGACATTACAATAGCTGGTGTCGTTACAGAGAATTCTAGCCTGGGAATCAGAGGCCCTGTACTGCCGTCAGCTGGATGTATGGCGTTGGGCCTGAGATCATGGTGACAATAGTAACATTTATTGAGAGATCACTATTGTCAGTCATTATGCTATATTTTTTACAAATTCTACCTTGTTTCATTGTCACATTTCCTATGAGGAAACTACCATTATTCCCATTTTATATATACAAAGACCAAGGCACCGAGAGGTTGAGAAATGTGTCTGAGGTCACACAGCCAAGGAGTATTAGAGCCAGCCTTGAATTCGGGCATCTGACTCCAGAGCACATGTTCTTTAGGCCTAGTGGTGTTCACACTGTTTTTAGTAGCGAAACTTTCTTCAGATGTTATAGCACATGGTTCTCCAGTTAGCATGACTAGATCTGCAGCGCTTGGGGTTGATGGGGGCTGGGGGCCTTGGGCCGGGGCCTCCTCAACAGCTCTTGAGTCTCCTTTTCTGGACCTTTCGAAAATCCCCAGGCTCTGCAGGGTCTGTCTTCCAGCACCTGTGTCTTGGCTCTTCTGGAAATAGCTGACTCTTCTCTCCCCGCCAACCCAGAACCTCTCAGCAGGGTTGCAGTAATTTTCTAAGCAGGGAATGCTCTCTCCTAGTCCAGGCTCGGAGTCCTGGCTCAGCTGTATTTCCTTATGATCAGGTCCCTGGTGTCCCTGGTTCCCACCCAGCCCCTGGCACCTCCCTAGCCAGCTCACCTGATCCTGTTCCATGCGACACATGGAATGGATGGCGTGCAGGTTCCACAGGCTGCCCGCTGAGGTGGACATGAACACCAGCTGTGCATAGCTCTTCTCTGAAACACACCGCCCAGAGCTCACCCTTTGGCCCCAGGTCCTGGGCCCACCAAAGGGAAGATGCTTACCCAGGGCCATATGAGGTTTAGATTCCCAGGAGCCTGAAACCTGTGCCTGGCTGCCTGATCCTGGGCCTGCATCCCTCCCCTGTGGCACACCCCCATCCAGCTTGCCCCTATCTGGCTGGAGCACCTGAGACCTGCCTCATCCTCCCAGCTGTAACTCAACTTCCTTGGCTTGAATGTGACTGGCCAGGCTCCTTCCCCTTCTGTCTGCCCAAATTTGTTCTCCTGGGCCCTCCTGTTCTCGTAGGTGGGGAGGGGGGTAACCACCATTAAAGCCAGGAGCTGGCCAGGCTGCAGCTTACCAGGGGGGCCACAGAAGAAGCTCTCCTGCCCTCTGGCCTCCAGGGGCTCCACCATCCTCCGAGGCCGGACCACGCCCTCCTGGGCACTGCTCCAGGGTGTGGGGCTCAGAGTGGTATGGGGGTTTGAGCTGAGGTAGAGAGAAAATCTATGCCAGGCCCTCTGACCTGCCTTCGGCTGCTCTCTGGAGGCCTCGTTCTTTCCCCGGTTCCCCGCAACAGTGGAAAGATGGGAACCCATTACCTGTTCAGCTCAAGGTCTGGAGAAAGGGAGAGCAGCTTCTTGGGGCCTGTGAGGGACTGCAGTGCTCTCCAGACCACTAGCTTGCGCCCAATGTCCGTGTCCCGAGGCTCAAAGCCCTGCAGGGAGGAGGGCAGAGAAGATCAGGCCGGCAGGAGGGGGAGCTCTCCTTCTCCCTTCTCGGTTCTGCCCTTTGGGTCCCTGGATCAGGGAAGGCTGGCCTGCCTGCCTGGATTGCTGGACACGAGGATCACCTCTATACCATCTCCCAGCTCTCTCTGGAGAGCCCACTGCTGCCGCCCCACTCCCAGCTGGGCCACTCCAATTTTCTGCCCCAGACTGAGCTGAGGTGGCCAGGCCTGGGGGCCCATCCCTCCCCTTGGCCCTCACCAGTAAGGGCTTGGAGAAATCGGGTAGCTGGCCCCCCAGCAGTCCAGCCAGGGTGCAGAGGAGGATGACAGCCAGACACAGCAGCAGCACGGCCACTGGCCACTCAGCAATCAGCTGGGAATAGCTGGGAAAGAGGAAGAGATCCCACATGAATTAGCGTTGGGTGTGATAGCAGGGAATGCGGGAGCTTAGAAGCCACCAACAAGGGATGGTGGGGCTAAACTGGGCACTGGCCTGGTCACCCCTAGGGCTCCAGAGAAGGCCCAGGCCTACCTCTTTGGCATCTGGAAGGCCCGTACCTGCCTGTGGAAGAGAAGAAAAGACACTTGCTTGCTAGAGTCCTCTTGTAGGGTGGGAGGTTGGGATGCGGGTGGAGGATAGAGGAAGATGGCATCAACCCTTTTAGGCTTTCCCACTCCCAAGCTCCAACGCTTCCTTCCTCTTCCATCCAGGCTGCCTCCTCCATCAGACGCAGGGGACATCCTGGGCTGCCTCCTAGTGAAGGAGTCCAGAGCCCGGGGACGGGGAGGGGTCGACCCCACTTTTAAGCCCTGCCCCACCTTCCAGGGCAGCTGGCAGGCTGCTGGACCCCTCCTTACCTGACGCTGACCACATGGTGCTGCACAGATGCCGGCTTCCAGGCCCCATCATGCTGTGAGGGGGCTGGGGAAGGGCTGAGGCTGGAGCCATGGGAGCACAGTGCTGCCCGGTCCCCAAGCCCTGGAAGGGAGCTGCCCCCCCGGTATTCCTGTGGTGCCCGGGGATAGGTAAAGTGGGCAGGGGCCAAGGGGCTGGATGGGCCCACAGGATGAAGGGTGGAAGTTGCTGGCGGGGGTCCCGAAGAACTGGAAGGGTCCTCAATGGGGCAGCTGTGGAGGGCGCAGCTTTTCTCTGGGCTTGCCTCAGGGGCCACAGCCTTTGTCTGGGACCTGGGGAGAGAGGAGACAGGGAAAAAGGGGGTCGGAGACAGCGGTGGTCCACACCGTGCAGCAGCCTTGCTCAGTGAGCTGAGACGGATGGAGCTCAGGCTGTTCTATTCCTAGGCCTGGGGAGAGGCAAGGAGGGTGGAGGCTCTGGGTCTACACCCCCAGCCTACTTCTTGAGGTTCACTGTCTCATTCACTCATCTGTCCATGCCCCTCAAAACACATATGATCTTATTTACTCCTTTAAAAACCATACAGGGGAAGTACTTTCCTTCTTTTATAGATTTGAAAACTGAGGTTCAGTGAGCCCTGAAGAGCTGGGCCTTGAACCCAGTTCTGACTTGCAGCCCTGTGCTCTTTCTGCTGTAGTTGTCTCTTCATCCCCTTGTCAGACGTCTATTGAGCACCTGCTGCACTCTTGTTCCCACCTTAGAGCCTTTGAGCTTTCTTTGCCCTCTGCTTGGGATGTTCCTCCCCAGATAATTGCACGGCTTACACCATTACCTTCTTAGAGAAGCCCTCCCTGACTACCCTCTCTAAATAATCATCCACCAACTCCTATCCCCCTACCTACTCTATATTTCTTCCTAGCATTTTCCACAACTGGACATTGTATCATATATTGTCATGTTTACTGCCTGTCTCTCCTATGGAACGTGAGATCCGGGAGAGCAGGGCCTGGTGCATTTGTTCATCTGTGTCCCCAGTGCCTTGAGCAGCACACCGAAGGTGCCCCAGGGATGTTTGCTGAGTGAAGGCTGAGTGCTGGACGGGCTGCTAATAGTGGTGCCAGGATGAATAAAGCCCAGTCCTTGTCCTTCAGGCACTCATGGTAGGTGGGCGATGTGCAGGGCCACCGTGTTGAGTGCTGTGAGAGGGGAAGTCACACAGGGCTGAAGGCGCCCAGAGGAGGGCCCAACTTTGACAGGGGTGGGGGGGTCAGGGAAAGCTTTGCAGAGGCAACCACTGCCTTTTCACCAACCCTGGGCCTTGGGGCAGGAGGTTTGCTCTGCAACGGTGTTCACAGTTGGGAGAGGGAGTTGGGACCCCCAAGGAGCTTGCCAGGGAGGAGTCAGCAATAGATTCCTCTTTCCAAATTACGCATGAGGGCAGCACTCTGTGCATGGACCCAGCCCCACTCCTTGGGTGCTGGCAGAGGTGGAGTCCCACCCCAGGGGCAGGATTGCCAGACCTGGGATAGGAGAAGATGGCCACAGAACAGAGTGCCTGAGGGCCATGGCGGGTTCCCAAGGGGTTCTGGGCCCTCCAGCGAGTCTCCTTTCTTCCATCCGCCTGCTACAACTTGCATAGCTCCCATGGGAGAGCCAGGTCTAGGCCGAGCAAACCCTGGCTTCCAGTCTTGCCTGCTGCACTGCTGAAGGGGCCGTGGGCCAGAGTCCTGGCTGTGGTGGCACGTGGACATTGCCCACAGAGGCTGGGTTCTGCCCAGAGACCAAGTAGAGGAACTGGAAAGAACAGGCAAGCTCCTCCTCTTCCTCCCAGAAGGCTGGATGGCAGACAGTCAGGGGGTGGGGTATAATTCTCATGCTTGGACTAAAATAGGGGAGCAGTGGAGGTGGGATCCTGGCTCCATCATCCTTTAACTCTGGGGTCTTGGGAAAGACACACAATTCTTGGAGCATGGGCATCCTTGTCTGCTGAGTGAGGGTACGATGATAACGCCTCCCTCTCAGGTTTAGTATGGGCATTCACTGAGGTAACACATGTGAGGTGTCTGGCGTGGAGCCTGGCATGTGGAAGACATTTACTTTCCTGCCTCTTCCCACACTCAGTGCTGCAGGGAGTGTGTCGTTTAAGAAGTATATTTATATTTACAATCTGACCTCTTTAGGCACCTCAGATAATATATCTCCATTTGAGAACTTCTCACACCTTGAGAATCTCACTACATATATAAGTACTTCTCTTTTTGTTATCCAGAAGCAGCATCAGAATTTGCTTCATGATTTAAACAACTGATTTTTTTTTCTTACTAACTCAACACTTAGAAAAATAGGAATTTGACTAAACTTGTTCTCAAGCAAGACCTCAGATGACCCCATAAAGTTAATGACACAGCAACCAGTGTCCTTGCAGATAAAATAGCTTATGGGCCCATCACCATGGGCCAAAGGGAAGCTGGAAAAATGACCGGGTTTCATGTGTATAAGTGTGGACATCTACTTCTTTTAAGATTTTTATTCTGCAGGTCTTTTTTGAGCACCTGCCACATGCTGGGCACTGTGCTTGGTCTGGGTTGGATCCTGAAGGCATGAAGGTGACCCATTAGTCTTGGTCTCCCTCTTTAGAGCAGGGCCTGCTTTCCGCAGTCAGGAGGGTGGGGCAGCCAGGGTGCCTATTTCAGCTGCGCATGGTCTTAGAGCACTCACTGAGCTTTGGGCTTATTTTAGGAGCCAGGCCCCCACTTGGGAGTGTCAGTTCCTTTTTCATTAAGGGAAGCCAGCACTCCAGGCCGTGCTGGCAGAGAACAGGAACTCCAGTTGTCCTTAACCAGTCTACCAAATCTCATAAGCCACCCCCTTCCTTAGCAGGCTCCTGTTCAAGGGGGATTCCAGCATCTACCATTGGTTTGCTTCTAGTGGGGTGTCCCTGGCCCCAGCCCCTTCCTCTCAATCCCTTCTATCCCTCTCCAGGGACCTAGGATCAGCTGCTCCCAAATCTCACCCTTCATGACCATGCCCGTCATTGTGAATGTGGCAGAACTTGAAACTTTCCACATTCCGACTGCTGTAGAACCGGGAGTTTGTCTTGACCCTCCCAAGGAGAAGAGGCAAACTGTTCTCAGAATAAAAGCTTTCTCCTGCCAGCCCCTGCTGCCCTCTATTTTCGGGAGACCTAGTAATGGTATGAGTTAAGCACCCCACGCCTTGCCTCCGCAGGGGGCTTTCATTCTCAGTTCCATGGCTCTGACTGGGATGAGCGATTTCCTGGGCCACCTGCCTGGGCCCACTGGTCTGTAAGCTAAGTGATTGGGGCAGGCAGGTAGGTTAATGGAAAGTGATGACACAGGCCTCACTCATGGCCAAAGTCACAGCAGTCAGGGCCTGGCTAATAGTGCCCCAGACACCTCTCTTGGAAGCCCCATGAGCGGAAAATGTACATGTGTATTAACCATGCCCCCAAGTCCACAGACACGTAGCCATATGGACATCCATGTGATCCTGCGGAGCGGCCAGGACAGATGAGGGAGCAATTCACGCCACTAGGAAAATAAAAAGGTAATTTTAAAAACACAAAGAATGAACTATTTCAAATTGCCCTGTTGTCAATGCATTAGTAAAGGGGTGTGTGTGTACGTGTGTGTGCGCGCGTGCACGTACGCGTATATGCTATCTTATTCACTCCCCAGAGTGCTACTTAGTT